>NC_086449.1:188960843-189310843 GCF_028390025.1 Pseudophryne corroboree
CGTGGAGTCGGAAGATCTCTTGTATGAAAACTTGAGCCAACTTGGAAGCTGACGGAAGACCGGTGAGAGGAATGAAGTGTGCCATCTTGGTGAACCGGTCAACTACCACCCAGATGGTATTGAACTTGTTGCACATGGGTAAGTCTGTAATGAAATCCATCGACAAGTGGGTCCATGGTCGACGGGGAACGGATAGTGGAACCAGTTGCCCCGCAGGCGACTGGCGGGATACTTTATGTTGGGCACACTTTGGGCAAGATGCAATAAACTCCAAGACGTCCTTTTTCAGAGTTGGCCACCAATAGGACCTAGAGATAAACTCCAGGGTTTTTTGGATACCTGTATGTCCGGCAAAACGGGAAGCATGGGCCCAATGCATGAGCTTCTTCCTTAGCATCGGCTTCACAAAACTTTTCCCTGATGGGGGCGTAGAGTCCATCCCTACCGTGGAGAATGCCAACGGACTTATAATAGGATGCTTGTCTGAAGACTCTGACTCATTTTCTTGCTCCCATGAGCGGGAAAGGGCATCGGCCTTGCGATTCTGAGAGCCCGGACAGAACTGGAGTTTAAAGTCGAACCTGGAAAAGAAAAGTGCCCATCTGGCCTGACGAGGGTTGAGACATTGTGCGCCTTTTAAATATAGAAGGTTCTTGTGGTCTGTAAGGATGGTGATTGAATGAGAAGCTCCCTCCAACAGATATCTCCACTCCTCTAGAGCGAGCTTGATGGCTAGCAACTCCTGGTCGCCAATGGCATAGTTGCGCTCCGCTGGGGAGAACTTCCGTGAGAAGAAACTGCAAGGATGTAAATGGCCATCTTTAGCCCTCTGAGATAACACCGCTCCTACTCCAACGGAGGAGGCATCCACCTCTAGGATGAAAGGAGAGTCGATGTCAGGCTGTTTCAGGACAGGCGCAGAGATGAACCTCTGTTTTAAAAGATGAAAAGCTTGCATGGCTTCTTCAGACCACTTGGACGGGTTAGCACCCTTCTTGGTGAAAGCAGTAATAGGCGCCACAATGGTGGAAAAGTCTCGTATAAACTTTCGGTAATAATTGGTGAACCCTAAGAACCTCTGGACCCCTTTGAGGGTTAAGGGTACCGGCCAATTCTGAATTGCTTGTAGTTTCTCAGGATCCATCTCTAGTCCGGAACCGGACACAATGTACCCTAGAAACGGAATGGACTTGACTTCAAAGACGCATTTCTCTAATTTGCAATAGAGATGATTGACACGGAGACGGGACAGAACCTCTTTAACCCAAAAACGATGTTCCTCTAAATCGTTGGCAAAAATGAGGATATCGTCTAGATAGACCACGACATGACGGTATAGAATGTCTCTGAAGATCTCATTGACAAAATGCTGGAAGACAGCTGGAGCATTGCTCAATCCGAAGGGCATGACGAGGTACTCATAATGTCCGTCACGGGTGTTAAAGGCGGTCTTCCACTCGTCACCCTCACGGATCCGGATGAGATTGTATGCACCTCGCAAGTCCAGCTTTGTAAAGATGGTAGCTCCGCTAACTCTGTCAAAGAGCTCAGTAATCAGGGGTAAAGGATAACGGTTCTTGATGGTAATGTCATTCAAACCTCTGTAGTCGATGCACGGCCGCAGACCACCATCTTTCTTTTTTACAAAAAAGAAGCCTGCGCCGGCTGGAGAAGAAGAAGGTCGAATGAACCCCTTTGCTAGGTTCTCTTTAATATATTCCTCCATAGAATGCGTCTCAGGCAGAGACAACGGATAAGTTCGGCCTCGAGGTGGAACCTTCCCTGGAACGAGATCAATCGGACAGTCCCATTCTCTATGAGGAGGAAGGATATCAGCAGAAGCTTTACTGAACACATCCGTGAAATCTTGATATGGAGGAGGTGGAACATCAGACGACCTGGGGGAGGAAGAACAGACAGGCAATACTTTAAACAAACATGTCTCAGCACAGGAGGAACCCCATGCCAGGATTTGCGTAGTCGTCCAATCAATTGTAGGATTGTGAAGACGGAGCCATGGAAGGCCCAGGACCACAGGATGTGTGGCTCTTGGAATCACTAAAAAAGAAATAAGTTCGGAATGAAGAACTCCCACTCTCAGACGAACTGGTAGAGTCCTTAAAGAAATAACTGCATCAAAAATTTTGCTGCCATCCACGGCAGTTAAAGAAATGGACGAAGGAAGTCTCTCGGTGGGTAGGGACCACCGTTTAACATAGGCTTCGGTAATAAAGTTCCCAGCTGCTCCGGAATCAAGGAGGGCAATGACGTTCCGATAACGTTGAGCAACTTGAAGCGAGACTGGGAGATTACAATCTTGAGGAGATGGAGAGGAGATCATTACTCCTAGCCGGCCCTCTCCTTGGCGAGCTAGGATTTGGAGTTTCCCGGACGTTTGGGACAGGCATTAATGGTGTGAGACGGAGCTGCACAATAGAGACAGAGAAACTCGGAGAGACGTCTTCGGCGCTCAGCAGGAGTTAAACGGGAACGGCCAAGTTGCATGGGCTCATCTTTAGATGGTGACAGTTGACGAGGAGGAGGAGCAGAAGATTTTGGAGCAGATGATCTTCCACGCTCAGTTGCTCCCTCTCTGAAACGTAAATCAACTTTCGTGCAGAGTGAGATTAGCTCATCTAACTTAGAAGGTAAGTCTCTGGTAGCTAACTCATCTTTAATACGCTCAGATAAGCCATGCCAGAATGCAGCATACAGGGCCTCGTCGTTCCATGCCAGTTCGGACGCCAGGATCTGGAACTGTATCAGATATTGTCCTACAGTACGTGACCCCTGGCGTAAACGGAGAATCTCGGATGAAGCTGAGGTTACCCGGCCTGGCTCGTCGAAGATGCGCCTGAATGTTGACACGAAGGCAGTGTAGGAAGATAGCAGGGTGTCGGACCTCTCCCATAACGGTGATGCCCAATCAAGGGCTGAGCCACTGAGAAGATAAATAATGTAGGCAATTTTTGTACGGTCACTGGGAAAATTGCCAGGTTGTAGCTCAAACTGAATCTCACACTGGTTGAGAAATCCCCTGCAGAATCTTGGAGATCCGTCAAATTTTGCTGGCGTTGGAAGATGAAGACGTGGAGCAGAAATGGGTAAGGTGGGTGGGGTTATAGCTGGAGTCACTGTGGTTGACGCACCAGACGCGCCTGATCCACGGAGAGTTGTCTGAATCCCATCCAGCCGAGTAGAGAGATCCTGGAGACAGCGGATGATGTGGCCCTGTGCAGCCTCCTGATGTTCTAGTCGGGCTGCCAGTTCTTGCATCGGCCTGGCCGCTTGATCCTGGTCTCCGGCTGGATTCATTAGGTCAGTGCTTACTGTCACAACTGAGGGCCTGAGCTGACGGGAGGCAGCCTCAGTTGTAGGGGCTGAGATGTACCGGAACCTGGGAGGTTGTATCAGACCCCTGGACATGTAAGTAACATAAATAATAACTGCCCGAAGGCGTGACCACGACAACTTGGATAAAAGTCAATGATGTTTATTATGACAACTCCGCAACACAGCAGCAGTAAAAGAAAACGTAAAAGTCAGCAAAGAATAAATACAGTTCCTGGGTACTACAGGATGGCAGGAGCCACAGGGCACTGGTAGTGTGAGATAGTTCTTATGATCTTCTAGATGGAAAGTCCTTACCAGGCCCGACTGTAGCAATGGAGATAACCCAGGATTGTGCCAGCTGGTGTTCCAGGAAAAGCTGGGTTGCTGAAGATAAAACAGCTGCTGTGGATACTGGCTGGAACCAGACTGTCGTTAGCACGGAGTGGATACTGGCTGGAACCAGTTAAATAATAAATGAACTTGGGAGCGATGAAATATGAACTGAAATGTAGAACTTGAGAGCGGAGAAATAATAATACCGGTGGAGAGTGGTAAAGTGTAGAAAGGACACCGGCCCTTTAAGGGAAGCTGTACTCTGCTGGAAGCTGAGCTGGAAGCAGGTAATGTTGTAACTGGAAACAGATGAATCCACAGTGGATTGGAGAGTCAGGCTACACCGCAGGTGGAATGCTGGTGCGGATCTCTATGGTGGAAGTCTTGAGACAGGAGCTGGAACCTGGAAGACAATCACAGGAGAGAGACAAACAGGAACTAGGTTTGACAACCAAAGCACTGACGCCTTCCTTGCTCAGGCACAGTGTATTTATACCTGCAGCAAGGAAGGGATTGGCTAGGCAATTATGCAGATTAACAATACTGACAACAGATTGGAGGAAATGATCATCTGACAGAATCCAAGATGGCTGCGCCCATGCAGACACTTGGAGGGAAGTTTGGTTTGTAATCCATGTGGTAATGAAAACAGTAATGGCGGCGCCGGCCACTGGAGACAGGAGACGCCAGGCTGACAAGTGCACATCCAACCACGAGGACACAGCGGAGGCCGCGGCTGACGTAATCGCCACTCTGACACTCTGCATGCAGAAGCTCAGGGACGGCGGCGGAGGCCGCGGGAGACGCCATGCCAGATGTAATAAGGCGTTACTGTGACAGCGTCTCAGAGAGACAGGAGAGGATGCAGGAATGTGAACATTAGGATAACAGATGGGATCCGGTCCTGGAGCGCTGAGCCAGCCTTAGGAGGCATCTGATGGGTAAGAAATGGCGTCCAGATACCCGGATCGTGACAGCACCCCCCCCCTTTAGGAGTGGCCCCAGGACACTTCTTTGGCTTTTGAGGAAACTTGGAATGGAATCTCCGGACCAAGGCAGGAGCATGGACATCAGAAGCATTGGTCCATGAACGTTCCTCAGGGCCGTAACCCTTCCAGTCAATAAGATACTGTAGTTGACCGTAACGGTGACGTGAGTCCAGGATCTTGGCCACTTCATACTCAACGCCTCGTTGAGTTTGGACTTTCGGAGTTGGAGGAAGTGAGGAATGAAACCGATTCAAGATCAGCGGTTTCAACAGGGAAACATGGAATGTCCTGGGTATTTTTAAGAAGGGAGGCAACTGAAGTCTGTAAGCAACAGGATTGATGACTTGTTCAATCTTGAAAGGACCGATATAGCGAGGTGCAAACTTCATACTGGAACTCTTAACCTCAGATTCTTCGTGGATAACCATACCCGATCACCCACCTTGAGAGCAGGAACTGCTCGACGCTTCTTATCCGCAAACTTCTTGTACCTGAACGATGCCTTGAGCAGAGCTGATCGTACGCTCTTCCAGATATTGGCAAACTGATGCAAGGTGATATCCACTGCGGAAACAGAAGTTGCTGGAAGCGGTTGGAACTCAGGGACTTTAGGGTGGAATCCAAAGTTAGTGAAGAATGGTGTTGAAGCAGATGAAGAATGATACTGGTTGTTATGACAGAACTCGGCCCAGGGAAGTAATTGAACCCAGTCATCTTGAGAGGAGGACACATAGATGCGGAGGAAGGCCTCCAAGTCCTGATTCACCCTCTCGGTTTGACCATTGGTCTGAGGATGGTAAGCCGTGGAAAACTTTAGCTTGACTTGGAGGACTTGACATAAACTTCGCCAGAATTTGGCTGTGAATTGAACTCCTCGATCTGAGATAATTTCTTCAGGAAGACCGTGGAGTCGGAAGATCTCTTGTATGAAAACTTGAGCCAACTTGGAAGCTGACGGAAGACCGGTGAGAGGAATGAAGTGTGCCATCTTGGTGAACCGGTCAACTACCACCCAGATGGTATTGAACTTGTTGCACATGGGTAAGTCTGTAATGAAATCCATCGACAAGTGGGTCCATGGTCGACGGGGAACGGATAGTGGAACCAGTTGCCCCGCAGGCGACTGGCGGGATACTTTATGTTGGGCACACTTTGGGCAAGATGCAATAAACTCCAAGACGTCCTTTTTCAGAGTTGGCCACCAATAGGACCTAGAGATAAACTCCAGGGTTTTTTGGATACCTGTATGTCCGGCAAAACGGGAAGCATGGGCCCAATGCATGAGCTTCTTCCTTAGCATCGGCTTCACAAAACTTTTCCCTGATGGGGGCGTAGAGTCCATCCCTACCGTGGAGAATGCCAACGGACTTATAATAGGATGCTTGTCTGAAGACTCTGACTCATTTTCTTGCTCCCATGAGCGGGAAAGGGCATCGGCCTTGCGATTCTGAGAGCCCGGACAGAACTGGAGTTTAAAGTCGAACCTGGAAAAGAAAAGTGCCCATCTGGCCTGACGAGGGTTGAGACATTGTGCGCCTTTTAAATATAGAAGGTTCTTGTGGTCTGTAAGGATGGTGATTGAATGAGAAGCTCCCTCCAACAGATATCTCCACTCCTCTAGAGCGAGCTTGATGGCTAGCAACTCCTGGTCGCCAATGGCATAGTTGCGCTCCGCTGGGGAGAACTTCCGTGAGAAGAAACTGCAAGGATGTAAATGGCCATCTTTAGCCCTCTGAGATAACACCGCTCCTACTCCAACGGAGGAGGCATCCACCTCTAGGATGAAAGGAGAGTCGATGTCAGGCTGTTTCAGGACAGGCGCAGAGATGAACCTCTGTTTTAAAAGATGAAAAGCTTGCATGGCTTCTTCAGACCACTTGGACGGGTTAGCACCCTTCTTGGTGAAAGCAGTAATAGGCGCCACAATGGTGGAAAAGTCTCGTATAAACTTTCGGTAATAATTGGTGAACCCTAAGAACCTCTGGACCCCTTTGAGGGTTAAGGGTACCGGCCAATTCTGAATTGCTTGTAGTTTCTCAGGATCCATCTCTAGTCCGGAACCGGACACAATGTACCCTAGAAACGGAATGGACTTGACTTCAAAGACGCATTTCTCTAATTTGCAATAGAGATGATTGACACGGAGACGGGACAGAACCTCTTTAACCCAAAAACGATGTTCCTCTAAATCGTTGGCAAAAATGAGGATATCGTCTAGATAGACCACGACATGACGGTATAGAATGTCTCTGAAGATCTCATTGACAAAATGCTGGAAGACAGCTGGAGCATTGCTCAATCCGAAGGGCATGACGAGGTACTCATAATGTCCGTCACGGGTGTTAAAGGCGGTCTTCCACTCGTCACCCTCACGGATCCGGATGAGATTGTATGCACCTCGCAAGTCCAGCTTTGTAAAGATGGTAGCTCCGCTAACTCTGTCAAAGAGCTCAGTAATCAGGGGTAAAGGATAACGGTTCTTGATGGTAATGTCGTTCAAACCTCTGTAGTCGATGCACGGCCGCAGACCACCATCTTTCTTTTTTACAAAAAAGAAGCCTGCGCCGGCTGGAGAAGAAGAAGGTCGAATGAACCCCTTTGCTAGGTTCTCTTTAATATATTCCTCCATAGAATGCGTCTCAGGCAGAGACAACGGATAAGTTCGGCCTCGAGGTGGAACCTTCCCTGGAACGAGATCAATCGGACAGTCCCATTCTCTATGAGGAGGAAGGATATCAGCAGAAGCTTTACTGAACACATCCGTGAAATCTTGATATGGAGGAGGTGGAACATCAGACGACCTGGGGGAGGAAGAACAGACAGGCAATACTTTAAACAAACATGTCTCAGCACAGGAGGAACCCCATGCCAGGATTTGCGTAGTCGTCCAATCAATTGTAGGATTGTGAAGACGGAGCCATGGAAGGCCCAGGACCACAGGATGTGTGGCTCTTGGAATCACTAAAAAAGAAATAAGTTCGGAATGAAGAACTCCCACTCTCAGACGAACTGGTAGAGTCCTTAAAGAAATAACTGCATCAAAAATTTTGCTGCCATCCACGGCAGTTAAAGAAATGGACGAAGGAAGTCTCTCGGTGGGTAGGGACCACCGTTTAACATAGGCTTCGGTAATAAAGTTCCCAGCTGCTCCGGAATCAAGGAGGGCAATGACGTTCCGATAACGTTGAGCAACTTGAAGCGAGACTGGGAGATTACAATCTTGAGGAGATGGAGAGGAGATCATTACTCCTAGCCGGCCCTCTCCTTGGCGAGCTAGGATTTGGAGTTTCCCGGACGTTTGGGACAGGCATTAATGGTGTGAGACGGAGCTGCACAATAGAGACAGAGAAACTCGGAGAGACGTCTTCGGCGCTCAGCAGGAGTTAAACGGGAACGGCCAAGTTGCATGGGCTCATCTTTAGATGGTGACAGTTGACGAGGAGGAGGAGCAGAAGATTTTGGAGCAGATGATCTTCCACGCTCAGTTGCTCCCTCTCTGAAACGTAAATCAACTTTCGTGCAGAGTGAGATTAGCTCATCTAACTTAGAAGGTAAGTCTCTGGTAGCTAACTCATCTTTAATACGCTCAGATAAGCCATGCCAGAATGCAGCATACAGGGCCTCGTCGTTCCATGCCAGTTCGGACGCCAGGATCTGGAACTGTATCAGATATTGTCCTACAGTACGTGACCCCTGGCGTAAACGGAGAATCTCGGATGAAGCTGAGGTTACCCGGCCTGGCTCGTCGAAGATGCGCCTGAATTTTGACACGAAGGCAGTGTAGGAAGATAGCAGGGTGTCGGACCTCTCCCATAACGGTGATGCCCAATCAAGGGCTGAGCCACTGAGAAGAGAAATAATGTAGGCAATTTTTGTACGGTCACTGGGAAAATTGCCAGGTTGTAGCTCAAACTGAATCTCACACTGGTTGAGAAATCCCCTGCAGAATCTTGGAGATCCGTCAAATTTTGCTGGCGTTGGAAGATGAAGACGTGGAGCAGAAATGGGTAAGGTGGGTGGGGTTATAGCTGGAGTCACTGTGGTTGACGCACCAGACGCGCCTGATCCACGGAGAGTTGTCTGAATCCCATCCAGCCGAGTAGAGAGATCCTGGAGACAGCGGATGATGTGGCCCTGTGCAGCCTCCTGATGTTCTAGTCGGGCTGCCAGTTCTTGCATCGGCCTGGCCGCTTGATCCTGGTCTCCGGCTGGATTCATTAGGTCAGTGCTTACTGTCACAACTGAGGGCCTGAGCTGACGGGAGGCAGCCTCAGTTGTAGGGGCTGAGATGTACCGGAACCTGGGAGGTTGTATCAGACCCCTGGACATGTAAGTAACATAAATAATAACTGCCCGAAGGCGTGACCACGACAACTTGGATAAAAGTCAATGATGTTTATTATGACAACTCCGCAACACAGCAGCAGTAAAAGAAAACGTAAAAGTCAGCAAAGAATAAATACAGTTCCTGGGTACTACAGGATGGCAGGAGCCACAGGGCACTGGTAGTGTGAGATAGTTCTTATGATCTTCTAGATGGAAAGTCCTTACCAGGCCCGACAGTAGCAATGGAGATAACCCAGGATTGTGCCAGCTGGTGTTCCAGGAAAAGCTGGGTTGCTGAAGATAAAACAGCTGCTGTGGATACTGGCTGGAACCAGACTGTCGTTAGCACGGAGTGGATACTGGCTGGAACCAGTTAAATAATAAATGAACTTGGGAGCGATGAAATATGAACTGAAATGTAGAACTTGAGAGCGGAGAAATAATAATACCGGTGGAGAGTGGTAAAGTGTAGAAAGGACACCGGCCCTTTAAGGGAAGCTGTACTCTGCTGGAAGCTGAGCTGGAAGCAGGTAATGTTGTAACTGGAAACAGATGAATCCACAGTGGATTGGAGAGTCAGGCTACACCGCAGGTGGAATGCTGGTGCGGATCTCTATGGTGGAAGTCTTGAGACAGGAGCTGGAACCTGGAAGACAATCACAGGAGAGAGACAAACAGGAACTAGGTTTGACAACCAAAGCACTGACGCCTTCCTTGCTCAGGCACAGTGTATTTATACCTGCAGCAAGGACGGGATTGGCTAGGCAATTATGCAGATTAACAATACTGACAACAGATTGGAGGAAATGATCATCTGACAGAATCCAAGATGGCTGCGCCCATGCAGACACTTGGAGGGAAGTTTGGTTTGTAATCCATGTGGTAATGAAAACAGTAATGGCGGCGCCGGCCACTGGAGACAGGAGACGCCAGGCTGACAAGTGCACATCCAACCACGCGGACACAGCGGAGGCCGCGGCTGACGTAATCGCCACTCTGACACTCTGCATGCAGAAGCTCAGGGACGGCGGCGGAGGCCGCGGGAGACGCCATGCCAGATGTAATAAGGCGTTACTGTGACAGCGTCTCAGAGAGACAGGAGAGGATGCAGGAATGTGAACATTAGGATAACAGATGGGATCCGGTCCTGGAGCGCTGAGCCAGCCTTAGGAGGCATCTGATGGGTAAGAAATGGCGTCCAGATACCCGGATCGTGACATTTTATAGTTAACCTCGGTCATGTTAGATTAATTTCATTCTCCTATCTGGATCTCCTTGCCCTGCAACACACCGACCCGCTTTCTCCGTTACGTGTGAAGTGGGGGGGTGATCTGGGCCCGATAGATGGGGAGGAGTGGAATACCCACGTACTGTTACCAAGTCCCTTAGATTTCAACAGATACAGTTTTTTTGTACTACATAGGGCCTATATGACTCCAGTTAGACTTGCCGGGTTTGAAAGTGGTCGCTCTGATGCCTGTCCTAAATGTGTCACTGCCCAGGCCACTTTCTGGCACCTTGTATGGGAGTGCCCTTCTGTACAGGACTTTTGGTCTTGGGTTAGGTTGGTCCTGGAAGATACGGGATACCTTTATCTGTATTAACACCGAAGTTATGTGTTCTGGGGATAGTGGGCTCTGACTCCTTGTCTAGATGGAAGGAGTTGTATATCCATAATATCTGTGCCCTGGCCAAGGTATGCATTGCAAGACTATGGATGGCCCCTAGAGCATACCTCCCAACTGTCCCGATTTTCGCGGGACAGTCCCGTTTTCTGGGGACTGTCCCGCTGTCCCACCCGCGGGCCGCAGTGTCCCGCGGTGGGGGGGGGCAGTTGGGAGGCTCTGTCTCTCGCTGCCCTGCTTAGCAGAGCAGCGGTGAATAGACGCTGTGCGCATGCGCACAGCGTCTATTCATTGGAGACAGAGGGAGAGGGGGCATGCCAGCAGCTCACAGAGCGCTGGGCATGCCCCCTCAGTGATGAAAACGGGGTGTGGCTCGCGATCGTGGGGTCCTCCGTGAAGCCACGCCCCTTTTCATAGGCCACGCCCTTTACGGGAGCGCACGCGGCTTTGCCGCACATGTGTCCCTCTTTACAGAAGGGAAAAGTTGGGAGGTATGCCCTAGAGGACCCATGTTCTCTTCCCTTCAGACGCTAGTGAATGATTCTGTTTCTAAAGAGAGTTTTGTATATATGAAAAATAATTCTAGTTCCAGATTTGAAAAGATATGGTCTCCCTGGCTGGAATCTGTGTATTCCTCTCCTGAGCCTTCTATATAACCTTTTACGCTTTACTGGATTTTTTTTCCCTTTTGGGATTAATTTTCCAGTGTTTGTTATTTACGCCCACTTTGTTTGCTCCACAGTGCACTTTACTTTGACTCTACATATTATGTGCATTGTTTTTTGTTTTGTTTTTTGTTTTGTTGTTTTTTGTCAAAGCTAGTTTCATTTGCTAGGTTGTGTTTGAAAATAAATTTTTGATTATCGACACACTCATATACAGATTTATTGTGATAATTGTATATTGATCTGCAAGTTTTGTCATTTGCTGCAGAATTTATTTTATATATGTGAAGGACTGATGGTATGTTACCATTTGTCTGTATACCAAGCTATTTACTGTGATTGACTTCTTGCATAATTTGTTGTCTGTACCTGACATTTATTCATAAATATAAATTGTACTCTATTAAAAAAAACAAAAAAAAAGCAGGCAGCTGGTTAACATGTAATTCACATACAATAGTATGTTTAATAACACTGAACCAAGGATGTTATATGCTCTAGAACTTTTAATGAAAATGCTGATATTAATATTATGCTACATGAGAATGAAAAGGATATTGATAATTCTTTGTAGGTATAGAGATTATTTAGAAAATACAGTGAGAAATTTGGTAAAATTGAGGTAAACACCCGAGAGAAAAAAAAGATACTGGAATAAATTATTAGATCATGTAGCAGAGCATTTATCAGATCTAGTAGACAAGATAATTGGAACTATGGGGGTAATTCAGAGTTGATCGCAGCAGCAAATTTGTTAGCAGTTGGGCAAAACCATGTGCACTGCAGGGGGGAGTGCAGATATAACATGTGCAGATAGTTAGATTTGTTTGGGTTATTTTGTTTCTGTGCAGGGTAAATACTGGCTGCTTTATTTTTACGCTGCAATTTAGATTTCAGTTTGAACACACCCCACCCAAATCTAACTCTCTCTGCGCATGTTAGTTCTGCTCCCCCTGCAGTGCACATGGTTTTGCCCAACTGCTAACAAATTTGCTGCTGCGATCAACTCTGAATTAGGCCCCATGTTCTTTGAAATTGGAAGAGACGTTAACAAAGATAAGAAGACTCATAATGCAGATTTGCATCCTTGACAAATGAGACTGATAGGATAGCGATGCAGCTTTTGTGGTAGCTTATTACAGTTCCAGAATGGGCATATAAAGAAAAATCACATTGGAAGAGAGGGTGAATGTGGCTTCACCTATAAAAAGACAGTTTCGAGAAGACGGGGTAGATGAGGAGAGTTTTCCAATACCCCTTTCACGCAGAAAATAAAATTACCAGGTGAAGTTCTACCGGTAATTTGCCGATCAACACTGGTCCCTTTTCTGTGTGATAGGGTCAACCCGAGTTGAAATTCCCGAGACTTCGACCCAGAAATTTACGTGGGTTGGAGCCCCGGGAATTTTGACCCAGTTTGACCCTTTTACACAGAAGAAATACCCATGTTGATCTGCAAATTACCGGGTAGAAATTATTAAGCCTGTTCATTTGCTTGTCTGTGTGAAAGGTCAGACAGGGACTGGCAAAACATTTGAGTGCCGGGGAAAAGCCGGGATTTTCAGACCTTCCTATCTGAAAAGGGTAATAGAAATCCAAATAAGAGAAATCCATTCCAGACATTCCCATAAAATCCTGTGTTTACAGTTTATCTGATCATGTGTTAAAATAGGATTTTACTTACCGGTAAATCTATTTCTCGTAGTCCGTAGAGGATGCTGGGGACTCCGTAAGGACCATGGGGAATAGACGGCTCCGCAGGAGATAGGGCACTTTAAGAAAGCTTTGGATTCTGGGTGTGCACTGGCTCCTCCCTCTATGTCCCTCCTCCAGACCTCAGTTAGAGAAACTGTGCCCAGAGGATATGAACAGTACGAGGAAAGGATTTATGTAACCTAAGGGCGAGATTCATACCAGCCACACCAATCACACCGTATAACTTGTGATAAACTACCCAGTTAACAGTATGAACAAGTAACATAGCCTCGGTTCAGGACTGACCAACTATAACGTAACCCTTATGTAAGCAATAACTATATACAAGTCTTGCAGAAGAAGTCCGCACTTGGGATGGGCGCCCAGCATCCTCTACGGACTACGAGAAATAGATTTACCGGTAAGTAAAATCCTATTTTCTCTAACGTCCTAGAGGATGCTGGGGACTCCGTAAGGACCATGGGGATTATACCAAAGCTCCCAAACGGGCGGGAGAGTGCGGATGACTCTGCAGCACCGATTGAGCAAACAGGAGGTCCTCCTCAGCCAGGGTATCAAACTTATAGAACTTTGCAAAGGTGTTTGACCCCGACCAAGTAGCAGCTCGGCACAGTTGTAGTGCCGAGACCCCTCGGGCAGCCGCCCAAGAAGAGCCCACCTTCCTAGTGGAATGGGCCTTAACCGATTTAGGCAATGGCAATCCTGCCGTAGAATGTGCCTGCTGAATCGTGTTACAGATCCAGCGAGCAATTGTCTGCTTTGAAGCAGGAGCGCCAACCTTGTTGGCTGCATACAGAACAAACAGAGCTTCAGTCTTCCTGATCCTAGCTGTTCTGGTCACGTAAATCTTCAAAGCCCTGACCACATCCAGGGACTCGGAGTCCTCCAAGTCCCGTGTAGCCACAGGCACGACAATAGGTTGGTTCATATGAAAAGATGAGACCACCTTGGGCAGAAATTGAGGACGAGTTCACAACTCTGCCCTATCCACGTGAAAAATCAGGTATGGGCTTTTATATGATAAAGCCGCTAATTCCGAAACACGCCTTGCAGAAGCTAAGGCCAACAACATAACCACTTTCCAAGTGAGGTATTTCAACTCCACTGTTTTGAGTGATTCAAACCAAGGTGACTTGAGGAAACTTAATACCACGTTAAGATCCCAAGGCGCCACCGGAGGTACAAAGGGAGGCTGAATATGCAGCACACCCTTCACAAAAGTCTGTACTTCAGGAAGAGAAGCCAATTCTCTTTGAAAGAAAATGGATAAGGCCGAAATTTGGACCTTTATGGACCCTAATTTTAGGCCCAAATTCACTCCCGTTTGAAGGAAGTGAAGCAGACGGCCCAAATGGAACTCCTCCGTAGGAGCAGCTCTGGCCTCACACCAAGAAACATATTTCCGCCATATACGGTGATAATGTTTCGATGTCACATCCTTCCTAGCCTTGATCAGGGTAGGAATGACCTCCTCCGGAATCCATTTTTCAGCTAGGATCCGGCGTTCAACCGCCATGCCGTCAAACGCAGCCGCGGTAAGTCTTGGAACAGACAGGGCCCCTGCTGCAGCAGGTCCTGCCTTAGAGGAAGAGGCCACGGATCTTCTGTGAGCAACTCTTGCAGATCCGGATACCAAGTCCTCCTTGGCCAATCTGGAACAATGAGAATTGTTCTGACCCTTCTTAGTCTTATTAATCTCAACACCTTGGGTATGAGAGGCAGAGGAGGAAACACATAGACCGATCTGAGCACCCATGGTGTCACCAGAGCGTCTACCGCTACCGCCTGAAGGTCTCTTGACCTGGCGCAATACCTCTTTAGCTTTTTGTTGAGACGGGACGCCATCATGTCTATTTGAGGCAGTCCCCACTGATCCACGATCTGTCTGAAGACTTCTTGATGAAGTCCCCACTCTCCCGGATGCAGGTCGTGCCTGCTGAGGAAGTTCGCCTCCCAATTGTCCACCCCCGGGATGAACACTGCTGATAGTGCGCTTACATGGCCTTCCGCCCAGCGCAGAATCCTGGTCGCCTCTGCCATGGCCACTCTGCTCCTTGTGCCGCCTTGGCGGTTTACATGAGCCACTGCCGTGATATTGTCCGACTGAATCAGAACCGGTTTGTTCTGAAGCCACTCCTCCGCCTGGCGTAGGGCGTTGTAAATGGCCCTTAACTCCCGGACATTGATGTGGAGACAAGTCTCTAGGCTTGACCAGAGACCTTGGAAATTTCTTCCCAGTGCGACAGCCCCCCAACCTCGGAGGCTCGCGTCCGTGGTCACCAGGATCCAGTCCTGAATGCCGAACCTGCGACCCTCTAGGAGGTGAGCACTGTGCAGCCACCACAGGAGATATACCCTGGCCCTGGGAGACAGGGTGATCCGTTTCTGCATATGTAGATGGGACCCGGACCATTTGTCCAATAGGTCCCATTGGAAAGTCCTCGCATGGAACCTGCCGAAGGGGATGGCCTCGTATGAAGCCATCATCTTCCCCAGAACCTTTGTGCAATGATGCACCGAAACCTTTTTCGGCTTTAAAAGGTTCCTAACCAGGGCTATGAGCTCCTGAGCCTTCTCTACCGGCAGAAAAACTCTTTTTTGGTCTGTGTCTAGAATCAGGCCCAAAAAGGTCAGACGCGTTGCAGGTACTAGCTGGGATTTCGGTAAATTGAGAATCCAGCCGTGCATCTGCAACGTCTTCACGGACAGAGACACGCTGTCCAGCAACTTCTCCCGAGATCTCGCCTTTATAAGGAGATCGTCCAAGTACGGGATAATTGTGACTCCCTGCTTGCGCAGGAGCACCATCATTTCCGCCATTACCTTGGTGAAAATTCTCGGGGCCGTGGAAAGACCAAACGGCAATGTCTGAATTGGTAGTGACAATCCTGTACTGCAAACCTCAGAAACGCCTGGTGAGAGGGGAAAATCGGAACATGAAGGTACGCATCCTTTCCCCTCCCTCCAGGCTGGCGATGACCATTCTGAGCGATTCCATTTTGAACTTGAACCTCGTCAAGTACAGGTTCAGGGATTTTAGATTTAGAATGGGTCTGATCGAACCGTCCGGTTTCGGTACCACAAACAGGGATGAATAATAACCCTCTCCTTGCTAGAGATGAGGAACCTTGATTATCACCTGTTGAATGTACAATTTGTGAATTGCCGCTAACACTAGCTCCCTCTCTGACGGGGAAGCCGGCAGAGCCGATTTGAAAAACCGGCGAGGGGGCATGTCTTCGAATTCCAGTCTGTATCCCTGGGAAACAATCACTATTGCCCAGGGATCCACCTGTGATTGAACCCAGACGTTGCTGAAAAGACGAAGACGTGCCCCCACTTGATCTGACCCCCCCCCCCCCCCCCCCCCCGGAAAGCCCCAGCGTCATGCTGCGGACTTTGCGGAAGTAGGGGAGGACTTCTGCTCCTGGGAACTAGCTGAGTGCAGCTTTTTTCCCTTGCCTTTACCTCTGGCAACGAAGGACGATCCTCGTACCTTCTTGTTTTTATTGGAACAAAAGGACTGCATTTGATAATATGGTACCTTCTTAGAATGCTGCAGGGGAACATAAGGTAAAAAATTCGATTTACCGGCCGTAGCAGTCGAGACTAGGTCCGAGAGGCCTTCTCCAAACAACTCCTCCCCCTTGTAAGGCAATGACTCCATATGCCGCTTTGAGTCGGCGTCTCCCGTCCACTGTCGGGTCCACAAGAGCCGCCTAGCAGAAATAGACATAGCGTTTATTCTAGAGCTTAGTAAACATATGTCTCTCTGAGCATCCCTCATATACAAGGCAGCATCTCTGATATGCTCCATGGTCAATAGAATGGTATCCCTATCTAAGGTGTCCATCTCCGTAGATAAGGAGTCTGCCCATGCCACAACAGCACTACAAACCCAGACCGACGCCATGGCCGGCCTAACTATAGATCCTGAATGTGTGTAAATGTGCTTCATGGTAATTTCCTGCTTGCGATCAGCAGGATCCTTGAGGGAAGCAGTATCCGGAGAAGGCAGTGCCACCTTCTTGGATAAGCGAGTCAGCGCCTTGTCTACTTTAGGCGCAGATTCCCATCGTATCCGATCCCTCTGTGGAAAAGGTATACGCCATGAGAATCCTTTTGGGAACATGGAGTCTCCTATCCGGAGACTCCCAAGCCTTTTCGCATAATTCGCTTAGCTCAAATGAGGACGGAAACGTGACCTCAGGCTTCTTCCCTTTATACATGTGAACCCTCGTGTCAGGGACAGGGGGTTCCTCCGTGATATGCAAAACCTCTTTTATGGCAATAATCATGTACCTAATACCTTTTGCCACCTTCGGCTGTAATTTTGCATCCTCATAGTCGACACTAGAGTCAGTATTTGTGTCGGTATCTGTGTCAGCGACCTGGGATATGGGGCGCTTTTGAGACCCTGAAGGTCCTGGCACCACAGGGACAGGCACGGACTGGCTACCTGACTGATCCCTAGCTTCAGCCTTGTCTAATCTTTTATGCAGGAGATTTACATTTGCATTCAAGACATTCAGCATATCCACCCAGTCCGGTGTCGGCGTTGCCGACGGCGACCTGACATTCAAGCACTCCCCCTCCACATTAAGCGAGCCTTCCTCATCAAACATGTTGACACACACGTACCGACACACTGCACACACCCAGGGAAACTTTTTCCTGAAGACAGTATCCCCTGAAAGGCCCCTTGGAGAGACAGAGATAGAGTATGCCAGCACACACCCCAGCGCAACAACCTGGAGACCAACACAGAATGCTTTTCCCCAGCAGCGCTGTATTATACTTTATCCGCCAATTATGTCCCGCCCCCCCCCCTCTCTTTTTAAACTCCCTTCACCGTGTGTAAGCAGGGGAGAGTCCGGGGAGCTTCCTCTCAGCGTTCTGTGGAGAGAGAAATGGCGCTGGTGAGTGCTGAGGGAGAAGCCCCGCCCCCTCGGCGGCGGGCTTCTGTCCCGCTCAAAATCGTGTAAAATGGCGGGGGCTCAATTATATACATGTACAGTGCCCAGCTGTACATGTATATACCTATTTGCCATCTAAGAGGTGTTATTATTGCTGCCCAGGGCGCCCCCCCCCCCCCCCCGCGCCCTGCACCCATACAGTGACCGTAGTGTGTGAGGTGATGTGGAGCAATGACGCACAGCTGCAGTGCTGTGCGTTACCTCTGTGAAGCTGAAGGCTTCTGCCGCCTGAGACGTGTTCTTGCTTCTGTTCTTATGGCTCTGTGAGGAGAACGGCGGCGTGGCTCCGGGGGTGGACGCCCAGGACGAACCTGTGTTCACTCCCTCTGAAGCTAATAGTGTCCAGTAGCCGAGGAAGCAGATCCTATCAGTTAAGTAGGTCTGCCCCTCTCTCCTCAGTCCCTCGATGCAGGGAGCCTGTTGCCAGCAGTGCTCCCTGTGAAAAAGTAAAAATCCAAACAAAAATGCTTTCTGTAGCAAAGAACTCAAGAGAGCTCCCTGCAGTGCGCCCTTCATCCTCTGGGCACAGTGTAAAACTGAGGTCTGGAGGAGGGAGGAGCCAGTGCACACCCAGAATCCAAAGCTTTCTTAAAGTGCCCTATCTCCTGCGTAGCCCGTCTATTCCCCATGGTCCTTACGGAGTCCCCAGCATCCTCTAGGACGTTAGAGAAATAAAGATCCACTTTCTGTTCTCACTAAAGGTATATCTTTTGCACCCACTGCTAGAGCATCTAGTAAATTAGAATTTTTCTTTGATTTAATGTTTTAGAAAGATGGCTTGAAAAAACGCATTTTATTCTGAATGATAAAGCTATTGTTTCTAATTATGAAAATAGGTCAGAATTTAAAATAGCTTCAAAATATTATCCCCAAGAATCTAAAGGAAGCTATATGGAAGTATTTTTATGAATAAAATAGATCTGGTTATGTTAATATTAATAATATAAAAAAATCATATTTGTGTCTCTTACAAGAACACCCTAAAATTCCAATTCTTTTCCATATCCAACGTTTCATAAATACCTAGATAAATCCTATAGTGGCAGGGATTGATTCGTTAGCTTCTCTTATATCGAAATATGTTGACACTTTTTTATTTTCCAACTTATATTAAAGCTACACAATGGTTTTTAATTTTTTTAAAGATTTTATTTGGCATGAAGGATACAAATGGGTCACTTTTGATGTTCAGGCCTTATATACCTTATAGAACACAGGAATGGTTTAGCCACAGGAATGGTATAGACTCTATAAAACCACACGTTTGATACGCAGCTTATATCATAGCTACATTTTAGCAGATACACTTGTCATATTAACTGCTACATTGCTGGAGAGCTTTTTGATGTTCTACAATCACAGCCCGATGTAATCAATATTTTTATTTTCTGTTTTAGGGTTATTATACAATTGTATTTATTGCTTGAATGATGCAATCTAACGTTGCTATGTTTTAACTAGAGATGAGCGGGTTCGGTTTGACTCTGTTGTACTCGGTTCTCAAAACGGCATCTTATTGGCTATCCAAAACACGTGACATCCGTGAGCCAATAAGATGCCGTTTTGAGAACCGAGTAAAACCGAACCCGCTCATCTCTAGTTTTAACCAAATGTATTAAACATATAATATTTCCTCTCATCGCTCCCACCATTTTTTCTTGATTTTTTCCATTACATGGGGGCTATCCCACCCCAATATGGTGAGCATCTTCTATTAGTGAGAGCTACTATTATTGTTATCTGCTCGTTCTTTGGGCACATCTATACATTACATCATAACACTGTAAAGTTTCTGTGCCATTCTCAGTATTATAATTCTAATTTACACCTTTCTTTCATTGAACTCTCATCACAAAGGACTCCCCATTTTCCCCTGCGCTGGTTTACATCATCAGGGGTCATGGAGGAAATTCCAGCGTGAAAGCAGATTCCATCTGTCTTCCTTCTCCCGGAGGCCTGTTCTCATATTTTATCACTCTCAACCAGCCATTCACTACCTCAGGTACACGGCTGGTAAGTAGAAGCCATAGGGGACAGTAGGCACCCAGAGAATTCATCACCTCTCCTTTCTTTCATTTTTTCCCTACCTAATACTTTTTAAAGGCAGGAAGCACAACAGTGTATTTACGGTTATCATCACCACAAGACAATACACATTTTCCTTTACCAGGTATATGTTGAGTGTGAGAAATTTATTATTTGATCAATGCAGATCAGTATAAGCCTTTGATGGTCATTTGTACCTTATCGATTATATATACAGGTTCCCTTTGAACTGCATACATATTTTGCCAGACTGTGATTACTTTATATATTAACTATAATATAGTTGATGTATTTTTATTAAAGGTATTAATTTTTCTTCTTCACTTTGTGGACTAACAAACTACAGCTGACTACTACTGTGATTTGCAGGACATTGCAATCACTCAATGACCAGCTGTGACATATCCCATAGTTTATAAACTGGATTAATGGGACTGTCATCACTAGGAAAGGTTTTTAATGCATATCAATAAAGTTTAAATATTTTATATTCACACAATTTATTCAAGAGTGCCCCAACACAAGAGTCTTATTTTCTCTCTGTACATATACATGTTTTGTTATGTACTTGTTCAGTTGTCTCACCTTAGTGACGTAGTATCTAATGTATAATATATAATTAACCTTACTAATTAGTTCATAGATTGCACATACAGTACAGTAGGAGAGAATGTTTAAATTTGAAGATTGCTGGGCCAACAAAATGCATATGGCTGTTATACTTAAGCTCTTAAATACATTTCTCTCCAATGTACAGAAGAACTGAACAGCCAATTGGAAGTACCTGACTTAATTGCAGGAACTGCTCCACACAGGTCTCTACACCTTCAAACCAGATCTGAGTGTAACCTTAACACATCTCTTATATCTCACTGGAATAATTGGACACTATACATGCAGATGCACCATGCAGATACACCACAGATGAAAGTTGGTAATGTATACACGTATACGTGTCGAAAACTTTATATAGTCAAATTCTCTGGTGATCTTCCTGAGGATATTAACACAGTTGCCAACTTTTAGCCTGGGGCAATAGCAATCAAGTGGCCCTGGCTTTTCTGCCAGCGCACGGTAATGGCAAAAAAACTGCAGGTTTGGTTTATCTGATTACCCCCCTCCACTGTGTCTCACTGCCCTTACGTAATTCGCTGATTACCCTCTCCACTGCCTCTTTCATAGCTATCCGATTGACCCTCCAAGGCTGTCTCATCAAGCCCCCTCATCTCCCTGATTAACCACTTCATGGCTGTCTCATTGAATCCTCCTTGCATATATCCCTGATTGTTGCCTTTCATTACCCCTTCATAGCTCTCACTGCCAATTCCTCCCAGGTAACACTGAACTCCTCACAGATCACTGTGACCCCCTCGCTGCACCCCCACCCCAAAGCTCACACTTCCCCCTCACATCACTTACTGTCCCTTTCACTGTCCACACACATTGGCCCAACAGAAAAATAAACAAACAAACAAACACATTGGCCACCACAGGAAAAAAAACACACACATATTAGCACCACAGGGAAAAAATAAAATGCCAGACCTGATCTGTCGGAGGTATTGGAGAAAAGAGAGAGGTGCTCCCAGTTCCTCCGTTGCACTCAGCCATGTGTGGCACTGGCACCAGCTGCCTCAGTGTGAGATCCTGCGGGGATAGGCGTGGTGTGTGATGGGATGAGAAAGCATGCCAGACAGGTGTGGTGGATAACAGAGTGAGAGCATATGGGACAGCTGTTGAGGATGACAGGGTGGAAGAGTCTGTGGGACAGGTCTGGTCACAGCACCTCCCCCAGGTCTGGTCCCCCATAATGCTCTGAGCCAGCTCTTTTGTCTTGTCAGCGCCTTGCTCCCCTGCAATGGCACGGAGCAGCCTGACAACTGCGCATGCGTACCTGCCGAGACTGAGGAATTCAGGGAGGTAGAGCTGCCCAGCTGCTCAGACTATGTTATAGCACAGAGCGGCTGAGGAGCACCCTCCCTGCCTGCCTCCCACAGCAAGCCATGCAAATGCGGCTACAGGCAGCCCAACATCACTTTTGCTCCACAGGAGGTTTCTGTCCTCCCAGAGCTTGCCTTAGGACACCTGTGGGTGATTCTACAGGCGTACCGCCCCACGCTGGCCCAGCCCGCCTGTGAACACAGTGATAGCTTCTTACTCTAAACCCCTGAATGTTATTTATGATGTGTTTATGTTTTGCTTTGCATTTGCCCAAGTGATTAGCAAATAGTTTGACAGATTAGACCTGTATGTATCTAGGGATGTTCTCCTTCTGTCAGGTGTTGCTAAATCTATAGAAGTTTACTAGAAGTTTAAGCTCCTTGAGTCCTACTGGAGAAAGAGCGCTATATAAATAAAATTATTATTATTAATTATTATTATTATTACTATATTGGGCTATGGTTGTTGTTTAAGGACATGCAGCCTTGTACAATTGAACTTGCCTTGCTGGGGAAATAAGACATGTACTTGCATAGGAGGTACCCAGCCATCCATCTATTTATTAAAACACTTACACTACATGTGGTTATTACCCTTACCCTCCTTCTTTTTCCATTGTTTTCCCTTCAGTTTCTTATTGTGTTGACGCCTTTAATGTGTTACTCATTTCAGCTATTGACCAATTACCACGTGTTGCATGGTAATATCTTTGGCTGTTGGTCTCAATGTTTGGGGAGACACTGGCTCATAAAACAAAATATAAAATCATGGGGTCTCCCAGTAACCAGCCCTGGACATCTCAGCCTGGTCTGGCACTGGATACCAGGGGGGAAAAAAGCATGTGGTTTCCATCTAGTTTTCCATAACTAGCACCAGGCTAAACTAGCCAGGGGGATAATGCCATAGCTAGCAGGGGTCCACCTGCCATCATAGTCACTAGCCCCAAACTGGTTGGCCCAGGTTTGGAATTCCTCAGAAAGTGAGGACCCCTAAAATAAAATAGGTTCCACCCTCTTGAGAAACAACAGGCTGATAGCCCAGGGCTATTCCCTGTACCCAAGGTGGCGGTTAATGGAAAGAATTAATATTGTTCTTTACAGGCAGCCTACAGGTCTCATCAAGTCTGCTTCGGCATACTGGTACTTATGTGCCAACATGCCCGGATATTAAGGGCCCACTGGCACATGTAGTCTGTCTGGAGAGAAATTATTAAAATAAAGACCTAAATACCAAATGTTTTAGTAACTTATTAGACTGCATCTTCACCAGGTGGGTGACGACCTGTGTAAGCCCTTTTATATGGCTGCCCCTATCCTGGACTTCCACATCTTCACCTGGTGGGAGTTGGCTTGTGCAATCTCTTTTGCATGGCACCCTTCCACAGGACTTCCAACGTCTTCTTTCTGCATTTGTAACTGGCAGGCGGCAGCCTCTGTAAGCTTTTTGCAAAAACATTGGCTTGATTTAATTGATGTGACTGAGTGTAACATATTTTGCTTAGGGAATAGTTATATTCACATTGGATTCTTTTAGTCTATTATTTTCCTTGTTTTGCAAAAAGGAAATATTTAGTGGTTGAAAAATGTCAGCTATTTTGCTTTGCGACCGCTTCTGACTATAACATTATTACACAACTCCACAGAACTATGCCCCTATATTAATACTAACGAGTAGTGCATGTTTTTTATGGTGATGTGATTATTTTTGTGATGAACATATGGCAGTTTACAATATAAATAACTTATCTAACAAATTAAAATAGTTTTTTTTATTTATCAGACAAAAAAAATGTGGGTTGCCACATTTTTTAGAATTGAGTCCATTTATCAAGGGGATACCGCAGCTGGTGTGTTCCCTAACATTTACTGGGCTCAGTGAACTGTCCTACATGTTCAATTTAATTTTCTAATTTTATTCTGCTATTGTCCTGTGCGGTTTGTTTGATTTTGTCATGTTAGGAAAGAGCAATCAATGGATGGGAGGAGTACTTCTATCAAATGAGATAACCGCCATGCTAAATTACCTGTGGGTCAATCAGTTGCTGCTATCATTTATTTAGTCTGTCAGCGAGGGAATCAGTTGTTACTCAAACCATGGTTACTGTATCCAAGGTGGTAGAACCAGCCTAGGCCAGTTCTTGACAGTATCCCTTGATCATCTTGTTTGGTTGATGTCTAGCTCCCAGTCGTTCTGGGTGGTTCCCTTTTCCAAGCTGCTGTCATCCTGATTGGTCTCTAGTACCACATGTTTGGTTGGTCAGGAAGATCAGATAAACTTAGGCTGTCTCCTCCTCAGAATTTTACATGGAACCCTGTCTCCTCAGAAGTTGACAAATGCTGATGATTAGACATGGTTCAATGACAACTTCTGAGGAGGAAACAGTCTTTGTTACAGGTTGTTTTGCCTCCTGTGTACGGGCATTAATCAAATCCTCTTTGCAAAAATGTATCATCCCATGAGGAAGGTGACTGGACGCCAGAATTCAGACACAAGTTTCTTCTCGGCTTGAAGCGAGACCTTTGGTCGACAGGGCGCTGAAGTTCCCAGTTTGGGTAGTGTGTCTGGTGCAGGACAAACTGGACACTAAAATTAGTACTGAGTCTTCTCAGTTTAGGCAATGAGTGAAGCATTTGGTTTAGTTTCCGCTCTTTACAAACCTGAAGGACCTGGTTATAGAGGCATAAGTGAGGGTGAATCAGTTTCAGGTCCATTGCAGACTTTTGTCTAGTTATCTTGCTCTTAGAGATGTTGTCAGTGACCTCAGTAAGTATCCCTGACAAGTGGCACTCTAACTAAGTTCAGAGCACAGTAATTTGAATATCTCAATGGTACCACCCTACCTGTATTGCCACCCCCTTTGATAATTACCAGGGAGCCACGGGTCTCCTAACCTCTTTATAACAATTGTGCAGGCTTGCTGATGCAAACTCCCAAGCAGTTAGCTTGGTCGCCCCCTCCTAGCAAGCAATGCCATTATAGTGTGCACTCTGACAACTGCACAGGCTCGGTGACACAAATTCCCATGCAGTTACTGTGGTCCCCCCTACTTCTTGGAATTAATAACAGATATAGTATAACTTGAGAAGTCTAACAGCATCCTCAAAGACTGTGGTCTGGAGCATATATGAAAGACTAATAAAGAATATTTTATTTACAAAAGGTGTATGGTGCTTAGGGCATCCTGAGTGATTGAAAATTCCTATTTAGCTGTGTGGATGAACTCATAATACAACCATGGTAAACAAAGCACAGGGCATTTAGATTACCTGTCCTCTGACTAAGAGATACAGGTACCAATTAATCTATATACAGGCATCCTGTTAGTCATTCTGGAAGAAAAACATAACCTGCAATCAGAGGCGTAACTAGGGTTTTCGGAGCCCAGGGCAAGATGGAAAATGCCCCCCCCCCCAAAAAAAAACAAAAAAAACAAAAACCAAACCACACAAAAAGAAGCATGTGTGCGCGCTTTCGACGTGCGCGGCGAAAAATGGGTGTGGCCACACACCAGAAGGGGTGTGGCTACGCTCCAGAAGGGGTGTGGTCACTGAAAATGGCCCACAGTGCCAGTTACATTGCCCCACAGTGCCGGATACATGCCCCACAGTGCCAGTTACATTGCCCCACAGTGCCGGATACATGCCCCACGGTGCCGGATACATTGCCCCACAGTGCCGGATACATTGCCCCACAGTGCCGGATACATTGCCCCACAGTGCCAGATACATGCCCCACTCAGTGCTAGTTACATTGCCCCACAGTGCCAGTTACATTGCCCCACAGTGCCAGTTACATTGCCCCAGAGTGCCAGTTACATTGCCCCACAGTGCCAGATATATTGCCCCACAGTGCCAGTTACATTGCCCCACAGTGCCGGATACAATGCCCCACAGTGCCAGTTACATTGCCCCACAGTGCCAGATACATTGCCCCACAGTGCCAGTTACATTGCCTCACAGTGCCAGATACATTGCCCCACAGTGCCAGTTACATTGCCCCACAGTGCCAGATACATTGCCCCACAGTGCCAGTTACATTGCCCCACAGTGCCAGATACATTGCCCCACAGTGCCAGTTACATTGCCCCACAGTGCCAGATACATTGCCCCACAGTGCCAGATACATGCCCCACTCAGTGCCAGTTACATTGCCCCACAGTGCCGGATACAATGCCCCACAGTGCCAGTTACATTGCCCCACAGTGCCAGATACATTGCCCCACAGTGACAGTTACATTGCCCCACAGTGCCAGATACATTGCCCCACAGTGACAGTTACATTGCCCCACAGTGCCAGATACATTGCCCCACAGTGCCAGTTACATTGCCCCACAGTGCCAGATACATAGGCCCACAGTGCCAGTTACATTGCCCCACAGTGCCAGATACATGCCCCACAGTGCCAGGCCCCACTTGGTGCCAGATACTTGCCCCACTGTGCCGCCGGACCCCCCCGTGCCACCGCCCCCTCCCCCCATCACTCACCGGCCGCTGGCTTGTTGTTATGTGAGGGGAGGAGAGCGCAGCGCAGCACAGCGCCTCTCCTTCCCCTCACCGCTCCAGGCCTCCGGCGGCTGTCTGGCGCCGGTTCGCTAGCCAATCAGAGCTCGCGGACCGGCAGCCAATCAGGAGCCGGTCCGCAAGCTCTGATTGGCTAGCGCCGCAGACCGGACACAGCAGCGCTGCTGGCAGCGGCGGTGAGGGGAGGGAGAGACGCTGCGCTCTCCTCCCCTCACATTTAGAGTTGACGGGGGCGAGTGGGGCATGATGCCCTGGACGCCAGCAGCGCCCCCCTCTCCTGGGCCTGCCAAGGCGCCCAGGGCACGTGCCCCACTCGCCCTACCCTAGATACGCCTCTGCCTGCAATATCCTAATATCTACAGGTAGGCCCATATATATTCGGGAACTGACACAATTTGTGTTATTTTAGTTATTTACTAAAACGTATACAAGTTACAGTTATATAATGTATATGGCCTTAAAGTACATACTATCAGCTTTAATTTGAGGGTATTCACATCCAAATTGGAGGAAGGGTTTAGGAATTACAGCAGTTTAATATGTAGCCCACTGTTTTTCAAGGGACCAAAAGTAATTGGACAAATGACTCAAAACATGTTTCAATGACAGGTCTAGGCTATTCTTCATTATTTCCTTATCAATTAAGCAGGAAAAAGTCATGAGTTGATTTAAAGTGTGGCATTTTGCATTCGTAAACTGTTGCTGTGAACCTACAAAATGCAGTCAAAGGAGCTCTCAATGCAAGTGAAAGAAGCTATCCTTTAGGCTGCAAAAACAAAACAAAAATTCTGTCAGAGAGATAGCGGGAACCTTAGGAGTGACCAAAGCAACAATTTGGTACAATCTGAGAAAAAAAGAACAAATTGGTAAGTTTGGCAACACAAAGTCCTGGACATCTACAGAAGACAACAGTGGTGGATGATCACAGGATCCTTTTTATGGTAAAGAAAACCCCCTTCACAACGGCCAGCCAAGTGAAGAACACTCTCCAGGAGGTAGGTATATCATTATACAAGTCTACGATAAAGAGAGGACTTCATGAGAGCTAATACAGAGGATTCACCACAAGGTGCAAACTATTCATAAGCCTCAAGAATAGAAAGGCAACAACAGACTTTGCCAAAAAACACATCTTAAAAAGCTAGTTCAGTTCTGGAACAGCATTCTTTGGACAGATGAAACCAAGATCAACTTGTACCAGAATAATGGAAAAAAAATATATGGAGAAGGCTTGGAATGGCTCATGACCCAAAACATACCACATCTGTAAACTCGGTGGAGGCAGTGTGATGGCTTGGGCATGCGCGGCTTTCCAAAGACACTGGGCCACTAGTGTTTATTGATGATGTGACAGCCGAATTAATTCTGAAGTATATAGGGATATACTCTCTGCTCAGATTCATCCAAATTTAGCAAAGTTGATCAGAATCAGAATCAGCTTTAATGGCCAGGTGTTCTCACGTACACTAGGAATTCTTTGTGGTACAATGTATCGCCAAGCAGCAACATGGAGGAAAAACGTAGCATACATTACAAACATTACACATATGAGTTCATACTGCACATATGCAACTGTACAGTAGACATATTATACATTTAAGACTAAAAAACTAAGGCTGCTTGGCAGAGCAGCACCGAGGCAGCCATCCGCGGCGCCAACTAGAACTCACACAATGCACATAATACAGAAGATTTAAGTATTACATCAAAAGATAAACACACAGACAAAGACAGAGAAAGAATAATGCATGATTGATTGACGCAGCGCATACGCAGATGCAAATGTACACATTTTTATGTACTTCTGTCCTATTCTGAGACAAGAGGATCTGTCTTTCTATAAAATTGTGTTTTGAGGTAGCAACTGGGTGGTGACAATGCAAGAGTGCCCTGACTTGTAGCAGTGTTATGGGAATGTCACACGCATGTGGCCGATGTCTATACCAGCAGGAGGAGCGCCCTGACTTGTAGCAGTGTTATGGGAATGTCACACGCATGTGGTCGGTGTCTATACCAGCAAGAGGAGCACCCTGACTTGTAGCAGTGTTATGGGAATGTCACACGCATGTGGGCGGTGTCTATACCAGCAGGAGGAGCGCCCTGACTTGTGGCAGTGTTATGGGAATGTCACACGCATGTGGCCGGTGTCTATACCAGCAGGTGGAGCGCCCAGACTTGTGGCAGTGTTATGGGAATGTCACACGCATGTGGCCGGTGTCTATACCAGCAGGAGGAGCACCCTGACTTGTGGCAGTGTTATGGGAATGTCACACGCATGTGGCCGGTGTCTATATCAGCAGGAGGAGCACCCTGACTTGTGGCAGTGTTATGGGAATGTCACACGCATGTGGCCGGTGTCTATACCAGCAGGAGGAGTGCCCTGACTTGTGGCAGTGTTATGGGAATGTCACACGCATGTGTCTGGTGTCTATACCTGCAGGAGGAGCGCCCTGACTTGTGGCAGTGTTATGGGAATGTCACACGCATGTGGCCGGTGTCTGTACCTGCAGGAGGAGCGCCCTGACTTGTGGCAGTGTTATGGGAATGTCACACGCATGTGGCCGGTGTCTATACCTGCAGGAGGAGCGCCCTGACTTGTAGCAGTGTTATGGGAATGTCACACGCATGTGGCCGGTGTCTATACCTGCAGGAGGAGCGCCCTGACTTGTGGCATTGTTATGGGAATGTCACACGCATGTGGCCGGTATCTATACCTGCAGGAGGAGCGCCCTCACTTGTAGCAGTGTTATGGGAATGTCACACGCATGTGGCTGGTGTCTATACCAGCAGGAGGAGCGCCCTGACTTGTGGCAGTGTTATGGGAATGTCACACGCATGTGGCTGGTGTCTATACCTGCAGGAGGAGTGCCCTGACTTGTGGCAGTGTTATGGGAATGTCACACGCATGTGGCCGGTGTCTGTACCAGCAGGAGCCCTCTGACTTGTGGCAGTGTTATGGGAATGTCACACGAATGTGGCCGGTGTCTATACCAGCAGGAGGAGCGCCCATACTTGTGGCAGTGTTATGGGAATGTCACACGCATGTGGCCGGTGTCTATACCTGCAGGAGGAGCGCCCTGACTTTTGGCAGAGTTATGGGAATGTCACACGCATGTGGCTGGTGTCTATACCTGCAGGAGGAGTGCCCTGACTTGTGGCAGTGTTATGGGAATGTCACACGCATGTGGCCGGTGTCTATACCAGCAGGAGGAGCGCCCTGACTTGTGGCAGTGTTATGGGAATGTCACACGCATGTGGCCGGTGTCTATACCAGCAGGAGGAGCGCCCTGACTTGTAGCAGTGTTATGGGAATGTCACACGAATGTGGCCGGTGTCTATACCAGCAGGAGGAGCGCCCTGACTTGTGGCAGTGTTATGGGAATGTCACACGCATGTGGCTGGTGTCTATACCTGCAGGAGGAGTGCCCTGACTTGTGGCAGTGTTATGGGAATGTCACACGCATGTGGCCGGTGTCTATACCAGCAGGAGGAGCGCCCTGACTTGTGGCAGTGTTATGGGAATGTCACACGCATGTGGCCGGTGTCTATACCTGCAGGAGGAGCTCCCTGACTTGTGGCAGAGTTATGGGAATGTCACACGCATGTGGCTGGTGTCTGTACCAGCAGGAGCCCCCTGACTTGTGGCAGTGTTATGGGAATGTCACACGCATGTGGCCGGTGTCTATACCAGCAGAAGGAGCTCCCTGACTTGTAGCAGTGTTATGGGAATGTCACACGCATGTGGCTGGTGTCTATACCAGCAGGAGGAGCGCCCTGACTTGTAGCAGTGTTATGGGAATGTCACACGAATGTGGCCGGTGTCTATACCAGCAGGAGGAGCGCCCTGACTTGTGGCAGTGTTATGGGAATGTCACACGCATGTGGCCGGTGTCTATACCTGCAGGAGGAGCGCCCTGACTTGTGGCAGTGTTATGGGAATGTCACACGCATGTGGCCGGTGTCTGTACCAGCAGGAGGAGCGCCCTGACTTGTAGCAGTGTTATGGGAATTTCACACGCATGTGGCCGGTGTCTATACCAGCAGGAGGAGCGCCCTGACTTGTGGCAGTGTTATGGGAATGTCACACGCATGTGGCTGGTGTCTGTACCATCAGGAGCCCTCTGACTTGTGGCAGTGTTATGGGAATGTCACACGCATGTGTCCGGTGTCTATACCAGCAGGAGGAGCGCCCTGACTTGTGGCAGTGTTATGGGAATGTCACACGCATGTGGCCGGTGTCTATACCTGCAGGAGGAGCGCCCTCACTTGTAGCAGTGTTATGGGAATGTCACACGCATGTGGCTGGTGTCTATACCAGCAGGAGGAGCGCCCTGACTTGTGGCAGTGTTATGGGAATGTCACACGCATGTGGCTGATGTCTATACCTGCAGGAGGAGTGCCCTGACTTGTGGCAGTGTTATGGGAATGTCACACGCATGTGGCTGGTGTCTGTACCAGCAGGAGCCCTCTGACTTGTGGCAGTGTTATGGGAATGTCACACGCATGTGGCTGGTGTCTATACCAGCAGGAGGAGTGCCCTGACTTGTGGCAGTGTTATGGGAATGTCACACGCATGTGGCCGGTGTCTATACCTGCAGGAGGAGCGCCCTGACTTGTGGCAGAGTTATGGGAATGTCACACGCATGTGGCTGGTGTCTGTACCAGCAGGAGCCCCCTGACTTGTGGCAGTGTTATGGGAATGTCACACGCATGTGGCCGGTGTCTATACCAGCAGAAGGAGCGCCCTGACTTGAAGCAGTGTTATGGGAATGTCACACGCATGTGGCTGGTGTCTATACCAGCAGGAGGAGCGCCCTGACTTGTAGCAGTGTTATGGGAATGTCACACGAATGTGGCCGGTGTCTATACCAGCAGGAGGAGCGCCCTGACTTGTGGCAGTGCTATGGGAATGTCACACGCATGTGGCCGGTGTCTATACCTGCAGGAGGAGCGCCCTGACTTGTGGCAGTGTTATGGGAATGTCACACGCATGTGGCCGGTGTCTGTACCAGCAGGAGGAGCGCCCTGACTTGTGGCAGTGTTATGGGAATGTCACACGCATGTGGCCGGTGTCTATACCAGCAGGAGGAGCGCCCTGACTTGTGGCAGTGTTATGGGAATGTCACACGCATGTGGCTGGTGTCTGTACCAGCAGGAGCCCTCTGACTTGTGGCAGTGTTATGGGAATGTCACACGCATGTGGCCGGTGTCTATACCAGCAGGAGGAGCGCCCTGACTTGTGGCAGTGTTATGGGAATGTCACACGCATGTGGCCGGTGTCTATACCTGCAGGAGGAGCGCCCTGACTTTTGGCAGAGTTATGGGAATGTCACACGCATGTGGCTGGTGTCTGTACCAGCAGGAGCCCCCTGACTTGTGGCAGTGTTATGGGAATGTCACACGCATGTGGCCGGTGTCTGTACCAGCAGGAGGAGCGCCCTGACTTGTGGCAGTGTTATGGGAATGTCACATGCATGTGGCCGGTGTCTATACCTGCAGGAGGAGCGCCCTGACTTGTAGCAGTGTTGTGGGAATGTCACACGCATGTGGCCGGTGTCTATACCTGCAGGAGGAGCGCCCTGACTTGTGGCAGTGTTATGGGAATGTCACACGCATGTGGCCGGTGTCTGTACCTGCAGGAGGAGTGCCCTGACTTGTGGCAGTGTTATGGGAATGTCACACGCATGTGGCCGGTGTCTATACCAGCAGAAGGAGCGCCCTGACTTGTGGCAGTGTTATGGGAATGTCACACGCATGTGGCCGGTGTCTATACCAGCAGAAGGAGCGCCCTGACTTGTGGCAGTGTTATGGGAATGTCACATGCATGTGGCTGGTGTCTATACCAGCAGGAGGAGCGCCCTGACTTGTAGCAGTGTTATGGGAATGTCACACGAATGTGGCCGGTGTCTATACCAGCAGGAGGAGCGCCCTGACTTGTGGCAGTGTTATGGGAATGTCACACGCATGTGGCCGGTGTCTGTACCAGCAGGAGGAGCGCCCTGACTTGTGGCAGTGTTATGGGAATGTCACACGCATGTGGCCGGTGTCTATACCAGCAGGAGGAGCGCCCTGACTTGTGGCAGTGTTATGGGAATGTCACACGCATGTGGCTGGTGTCTGTACCAGCAGGAGACCTCTGACTTGTGGCAGTGTTATGGGAATGTCACACGCATGTGGCCGGTGTCTATACCAGCAGGAGGAGCGTCCTGACTTGTGGCAGTGTTATGGGAATGTCACACGCATGTGGCCGGTGTCTATACCAGCAGGAGGAGCGCCCTGACTTGTGGCAGTGTTATGGGAATGTCACACGCATGTGGCCGGTGTCTATACCTGCAGGAGGAGCGCCCTGACTTGTGGCAGTGTTATGGGAATGTCACACGCATGTGGCCGGTGTCTATACCAGCAGGAGGAGCGTCCTGACTTGTGGCAGTGTTATGGGAATGTCACACGCATGTGGCCGGTGTCTATACCAGCAGGAGGAGCGCCCTGACTTGTGGCAGTGTTATGGGAATGTCACACGCATGTGGCCGGTGTCTATACCTGCAGGAGGAGCGCCCTGACTTTTGGCAGAGTTATGGGAATGTCACACGCATGTGGCTGGTGTCTGTACCAGCAGGAGCCCCCTGACTTGTGGCAGTGTTATGGGAATGTCACACGCATGTGGCCGGTGTCTGTACCAGCAGGAGGAGCGCCCTGACTTGTGGCAGTGTTATGGGAATGTCACATGCATGTGGCCGGTGTCTATACCTGCAGGAGGAGCGCCCTGACTTGTAGCAGTGTTATGGGAATGTCACACGCATGTGGCCGGTGTCTATACCTGCAGGAGGAGCGCCCTGACTTGTGGCAGTGTTATGGGAATGTCACACGCATGTGGCCGGTGTCTGTACCTGCAGGAGGAGTGCCCTGACTTGTGGCAGTGTTATGGGAATGTCACACGCATGTGGCCGGTGTCTATACCAGCAGAAGGAGCGCCCTGACTTGTGGCAGTGTTATGGGAATGTCACATGCATGTGGCTGGTGTCTATACCAGCAGGAGGAGCGCCCTGACTTGTAGCAGTGTTATGGGAATGTCACACGAATGTGGCCGGTGTCTATACCAGCAGGAGGAGCGCCCTGACTTGTGGCAGTGTTATGGGAATGTCACACGCATGTGGCCGGTGTCTATACCTGCAGGAGGAGCGCCCTGACTTGTGGCAGTGTTATGGGAATGTCACACGCATGTGGCCGGTGTCTGTACCAGCAGGAGGAGCGCCCTGACTTGTGGCAGTGTTATGGGAATGTCACACGCATGTGGCCGGTGTCTATACCAGCAGGAGGAGCGCCCTGACTTGTGGCAGTGTTATGGGAATGTCACACGCATGTGGCTGGTGTCTGTACCAGCAGGAGACCTCTGACTTGTGGCAGTGTTATGGGAATGTCACACGCATGTGGCCGGTGTCTATACCAGCAGGAGGAGCGTCCTGACTTGTGGCAGTGTTATGGGAATGTCACACGCATGTGGCCGGTGTCTATACCAGCAGGAGGAGCGCCCTGACTTGTGGCAGTGTTATGGGAATGTCACACGCATGTGGCCGGTGTCTATACCTGCAGGAGGAGCGCCCTGACTTGTGGCAGTGTTATGGGAATGTCACACGCATGTGGCCGGTGTCTATACCTGCAGGAGGAGCTCCCTGACTTGTGGCAGAGTTATGGGAATGTCACACGCATGTGGCTGGTGTCTGTACCAGCAGGAGCCCCCTGACTTGTGGCAGTGTTATGGGAATGTCACACGCATGTGGCCGGTGTCTATACCAGCAGAAGGAGCTCCCTGACTTGTAGCAGTGTTATGGGAATGTCACACGCATGTGGCTGGTGTCTATACCAGCAGGAGGAGCGCCCTGACTTGTAGCAGTGTTATGGGAATGTCACACGAATGTGGCCGGTGTCTATACCAGCAGGAGGAGCGCCCTGACTTGTGGCAGTGTTATGGGAATGTCACACGCATGTGGCCGGTGTCTATACCTGCAGGAGGAGCGCCCTGACTTGTGGCAGTGTTATGGGAATGTCACACGCATGTGGCCGGTGTCTGTACCAGCAGGAGGAGCGCCCTGACTTGTAGCAGTGTTATGGGAATGTCACACGCATGTGGCCGGTGTCTATACCAGCAGGAGGAGCGCCCTGACTTGTGGCAGTGTTATGGGAATGTCACACGCATGTGGCTGGTGTCTGTACCATCAGGAGCCCTCTGACTTGTGGCAGTGTTATGGGAATGTCACACGCATGTGTCCGGTGTCTATACCAGCAGGAGGAGCGCCCTGACTTGTGGCAGTGTTATGGGAATGTCACACGCATGTGGCCGGTGTCTATACCTGCAGGAGGAGCGCCCTCACTTGTAGCAGTGTTATGGGAATGTCACACGCATGTGGCTGGTGTCTATACCAGCAGGAGGAGCGCCCTGACTTGTGGCAGTGTTATGGGAATGTCACACGCATGTGGCTGATGTCTATACCTGCAGGAGGAGTGCCCTGACTTGTGGCAGTGTTATGGGAATGTCACACGCATGTGGCTGGTGTCTGTACCAGCAGGAGCCCTCTGACTTGTGGCAGTGTTATGGGAATGTCACACGCATGTGGCTGGTGTCTATACCAGCAGGAGGAGTGCCCTGACTTGTGGCAGTGTTATGGGAATGTCACACGCATGTGGCCGGTGTCTATACCTGCAGGAGGAGCGCCCTGACTTGTGGCAGAGTTATGGGAATGTCACACGCATGTGGCTGGTGTCTGTACCAGCAGGAGCCCCCTGACTTGTGGCAGTGTTATGGGAATGTCACACGCATGTGGCCGGTGTCTATACCAGCAGAAGGAGCGCCCTGACTTGTAGCAGTGTTATGGGAATGTCACACGCATGTGGCTGGTGTCTATACCAGCAGGAGGAGCGCCCTGACTTGTAGCAGTGTTATGGGAATGTCACACGAATGTGGCCGGTGTCTATACCAGCAGGAGGAGCGCCCTGACTTGTGGCAGTGCTATGGGAATGTCACACGCATGTGGCCGGTGTCTATACCTGCAGGAGGAGCGCCCTGACTTGTGGCAGTGTTATGGGAATGTCACACGCATGTGGCCGGTGTCTGTACCAGCAGGAGGAGCGCCCTGACTTGTGGCAGTGTTATGGGAATGTCACACGCATGTGGCCGGTGTCTATACCAGCAGGAGGAGCGCCCTGACTTGTGGCAGTGTTATGGGAATGTCACACGCATGTGGCTGGTGTCTGTACCAGCAGGAGCCCTCTGACTTGTGGCAGTGTTATGGGAATGTCACACGCATGTGGCCGGTGTCTATACCAGCAGGAGGAGCGCCCTGACTTGTGGCAGTGTTATGGGAATGTCACACGCATGTGGCCGGTGTCTATACCTGCAGGAGGAGCGCCCTGACTTTTGGCAGAGTTATGGGAATGTCACACGCATGTGGCTGGTGTCTGTACCAGCAGGAGCCCCCTGACTTGTGGCAGTGTTATGGGAATGTCACACGCATGTGGCCGGTGTCTGTACCAGCAGGAGGAGCGCCCTGACTTGTGGCAGTGTTATGGGAATGTCACATGCATGTGGCCGGTGTCTATACCTGCAGGAGGAGCGCCCTGACTTGTAGCAGTGTTATGGGAATGTCACACGCATGTGGCCGGTGTCTATACCTGCAGGAGGAGCGCCCTGACTTGTGGCAGTGTTATGGGAATGTCACACGCATGTGGCCGGTGTCTGTACCTGCAGGAGGAGTGCCCTGACTTGTGGCAGTGTTATGGGAATGTCACACGCATGTGGCCGGTGTCTATACCAGCAGAAGGAGCGCCCTGACTTGTGGCAGTGTTATGGGAATGTCACACGCATGTGGCCGGTGTCTATACCAGCAGAAGGAGCGCCCTGACTTGTGGCAGTGTTATGGGAATGTCACATGCATGTGGCTGGTGTCTATACCAGCAGGAGGAGCGCCCTGACTTGTAGCAGTGTTATGGGAATGTCACACGAATGTGGCCGGTGTCTATACCAGCAGGAGGAGCGCCCTGACTTGTGGCAGTGTTATGGGAATGTCACACGCATGTGGCCGGTGTCTATACCTGCAGGAGGAGCGCCCTGACTTGTGGCAGTGTTATGGGAATGTCACACGCATGTGGCCGGTGTCTGTACCAGCAGGAGGAGCGCCCTGACTTGTGGCAGTGTTATGGGAATGTCACACGCATGTGGCCGGTGTCTATACCAGCAGGAGGAGCGCCCTGACTTGTGGCAGTGTTATGGGAATGTCACACGCATGTGGCTGGTGTCTGTACCAGCAGGAGACCTCTGACTTGTGGCAGTGTTATGGGAATGTCACACGCATGTGGCCGGTGTCTATACCAGCAGGAGGAGCGTCCTGACTTGTGGCAGTGTTATGGGAATGTCACACGCATGTGGCCGGTGTCTATACCAGCAGGAGGAGCGCCCTGACTTGTGGCAGTGTTATGGGAATGTCACACGCATGTGGCCGGTGTCTATACCTGCAGGAGGAGCGCCCTGACTTGTGGCAGTGTTATGGGAATGTCACACGCATGTGGCTGGTGTCTGTACCAGCAGGAGCCCCCTGACTTGTGGCAGTGTTATGGGAATGTCACACGCATGTGGTCGGTGTCTATACCAGCAGGAGGAGCGCCCTGACTTGTGGCAGTGTTATGGGAATGTCACACGCATGTGGCCGGTGTCTGTATCAGCAGGAGCCCTCTGACTTGTGGCAGTGTTATGGGAATGTCACACGCATGTGGCCGGTGTCTGTACCAGCAGGAAGAGCGCCCTGACTTGTGGCAGTGTTATGGGAATGTCACACGCATGTGGCCGGTGTCTGTACCTGCAGGAGGAGTGCCCTGACTTGTGGCAGTGTTATGGGAATGTCACACGCATGTGGCCGGTGTCTATACCTGCAGGAGGAGCGCCCTGACTTGTGGCAGTGTTATGGGAATGTCACACGCATGTGGCTGGTGTCTGTACCAGCAGGAGCCCCCTGACTTGTGGCAGTGTTATGGGAATGTCACACGCATGCGGTCGGTGTCTATACCAGCAGGAGGAGCGCCCTGACTTGTGGCAGTGTTATGGGAATGTCAGACGCATGTGGCTGGTGTCTGTACCAGCAGGAGCGCCCTGACTTGTGGCAGTGTTATGGGAATGTCACACGCATGTGGCCGGTGTCTATACCAGCAGGAGGAGCGCCCTGACTTGTGGCAGTGTTATGGGAATGTCACACGCATGTGGCCGGTGTCTGTACCAGCAGGAGCCCTCTGACTTGTGGCAGTGTTATGGGAATGTCACACGCATGTGGCCGGTGTCTGTACCAGCAGGAAGAGCGCCCTGACTTGTGGCAGTGTTATGGGAATGTCACACGCATGTGGCCGGTGTCTGTACCTGCAGGAGGAGTGCCCTGACTTGTGGCAGTGCTTTGGGAATGTCACACGCATGTGGCCGGTGTCTATACCTGCAGGAGGAACGCCCTGACTTGTGGCAGTGTTATGGGAATGTCACACGCATGTGGCCGGTGTCTATACCTGCAGTAGGAGCGCCCTGACTTGTGGCAGTGTTATGGGAATGTCACACGCATGTGGCTGGTGTCTGTACCAGCAGGAGCCCTCTGACTTGTGGCAGTGTTATGGGAATGTCACACGCATGTGGCCGGTGTCTGTACCAGCAGGAGGAGCGTCCTGACTTGTGGCAGTGTTATGGGAATGTCACACGCATGTGGCCGGTGTCTATACCAGCAGGAGGAGCGCCCTGACTTGTGGCAGTGTTATGGGAATGTCACACGCATGTGGCCGGTGTCTATACCTGCAGGAGGAGCGCCCTGACTTGTGGCAGTGTTATGGGAATGTAACACGCATGTGGCTGGTGTCTGTACCAGCAGGAGCCCCCTGACTTGTGGCAGTGTTATGGGAATGTCACACGCATGTGGCCGGTGTCTATACCAGCAGGAGGAGCGTCCTGACTTGTGGCAGTGTTATGGGAATGTCACACGCATGTGGCCGGTGTCTGTACCAGCAGGAGCCCTCTGACTTGTGGCAGTGTTATGGGAATGTCACACGCATGTGGCCGGTGTCTGTACCAGCAGGAAGAGCGCCCTGACTTGTGGCAGTGTTATGGGAATGTCACACGCATGTGGCCGGTGTCTGTACCTGCAGGAGGAGTGCCCTGACTTGTGGCAGTGTTATGGGAATGTCACACGCATGTGGCCGGTGTCTATACCTGCAGGAGGAGTGCCCTGACTTGTGGCAGTGTTATGGGAATGTCACACGCATGTGGCCGGTGTCTATACCAGCAGGAGGAGTGCCATGACTTGTGGCAGTGTTATGGGAATGTCACACGAATGTGGCCGGTGTCTGTACCTGCAGGAGGAGTGCCCTAACTTGTGACAGTGTTATGGGAATGTCACACGCATGTGGCCGGTGTCTATACCTGCAGGAGGAGTGCCCTGACTTGTGGCAGTGTTATGGGAATGTCACACGCATGTGGCCGGTGTCTATACCAGCAGGAGGAGCGCCCTGACTTGTGGCAGTGTTATGGGAATGTCACACGCATGTGGCCGGTGTCTATACCAGCAAGAGGAGCATCCTGACTTGTGGCAGTGTTATGGGAATGTCACACGCATGTGGCCGGTGTCTGTACCAGCAGGAGGAGCGTCCTGACTTGTGGCAGTGTTATGGGAATGTCACACGCATGTGGCCGGTGTCTATACCAGCAGGAGGAGCGCCCTGACTTGTGGCAGTGTTATGGGAATGTCACACGCATGTGGCCGGTGTCTATACCTGCAGGAGGAGCGCCCTGACTTGTGGCAGTGTTATGGGAATGTCACACGCATGTGGCTGGTGTCTGTACCAGCAGGAGCCCCCTGACTTGTGGCAGTGTTATGGGAATGTCACACGCATGTGGCCGGTGTCTATACCAGCAGGAGGAGCGTCCTGACTTGTGGCAGTGTTATGGGAATGTCACACGCATGTGGCCGGTGTCTGTACCAGCAGGAGCCCTCTGACTTGTGGCAGTGTTATGGGAATGTCACACGCATGTGGCCGGTGTCTGTACCAGCAGGAAGAGCGCCCTGACTTGTGGCAGTGTTATGGGAATGTCACACGCATGTGGCCGGTGTCTGTACCTGCAGGAGGAGTGCCCTGACTTGTGGCAGTGTTATGGGAATGTCACACGCATGTGGCCGGTGTCTATACCTGCAGGAGGAGTGCCCTGACTTGTGGCAGTGTTATGGGAATGTCACACGCATGTGGCCGGTGTCTATACCAGCAGGAGGAGTGCCATGACTTGTGGCAGTGTTATGGGAATGTCACACGAATGTGGCCGGTGTCTGTACCTGCAGGAGGAGCGCCCTAACTTGTGACAGTGTTATGGGAATGTCACACGCATGTGGCCGGTGTCTATACCTGCAGGAGGAGCGCCCTGACTTGTAGCAGTGTTATGGGAATGTCACACGCATGTGGCTGGTTTCTATACCAGCAGGAGGAGCGCCCTGACTTGTGGCAGTGTTATGGGAATGTCACACGCATGTGGCCGGTGTCTATACCAGCAGGAGGAGCGCCCTGACTTGTGGCAGTGTTATGGGAATGTCACACGAATGTGGCCGGTGTCTATACCAGCAGGAGGAGCGCCCATACTTGTGGCAGTGTTATGGGAATGTCACACGCATGTGGCCGGTGTCTATACCTGCAGGAGGAGTGCCCTGACTTGTGGCAGTGTTATGGGAATGTCAAACGCATGTGGCCGGTGTCTATACCAGCAGGAGGAGCGCCCTGACTTGTGGCAGTGTTATGGGAATGTCACACGCATGTGGCCGGTGTCTATACCAGCAAGAGGAGCACCCTTACTTGTGGCAGTGTTATGGGAATGTCACACGCATGTGGCCGGTGTCTATACCTGCAGGAGGAGTGCCCTGACTTGTGGCAGTGTTATGGGAATGTCACACGCATGTGGCCGGTGTCTATACCTGCAGGAGGAGCGCCCTGATTTGTGGCAGTGTTATGGGAATGTCACACGCATGTGGCCGGTGTCTATACCAGCAGGAGCACCCTGACTTGTAGCAGTGTTATGGAATGTCACACGCATGTGGCCAGTGTCTGTACTGTCAAAGTCAGAAAAATGTCTCAATGCACGTTGCCATATTTGCACCGCACACTGGTCCGCGCTGCGCATGCGTACGCTCTCCCGTGAAGACGCATACCCGCAATAGCGTGCACTCGCAGGCGCGGTATGCGTATTTACGGTAGAGTTTATGTAGTCGTAGCGTGCGACTCATTCGTTACAAATGTTCACAATTAATGTAGTTTATAGATCATGGTCCCTTTGATAGATTCTGAAAGTTTGGTTAAAATACAATGTCCCAGAGCTGAGGAATCCCTCTTTATATCGTACGAAGGGTCTAACAGGAATCATACAGCAGTGTTTGGTACCCATCGGAAGAGTATTTAATTAGCAATATTCCGGTGTTGGTTTGGAGCGTATTAATCGCTCGTGCGAATAGTTATGGACATAAGAAGTTTATGTCCATTTCTATTATTTACACATACTCAGGTATGCGGCGGGAAACCCAGTTTCCCACCCACCTGAGCTGTTGGAAATCGTCACAGCCCACCTGTATGAATCACCCTATGACCTTTTGTTATGATGCAGGGCCGAATTCCTTCGGCCAATGGACAATGGGATTGTAGGACCAGGAGATTGCATTGTGTGTGGGGCATAAATAGGCAGGCCGACCACATCCAGCTCTCACTCTCTCATCAACGGTTATCTGCTGATAGCCGGGAGCTGGATATCGAGGCGCAGGTGATCATACCCTTTGTGCGTAAGTTTCTCTCCGTAATCATTGTCTTTCTGTGAGCCAATTTCTCTCATCTCTCTCTCTCTCTCTCTCTCTCTCTCTCTCTCTCTCTGTTCTGTTCTCTCATATCTCCCCTAGACTAGGCTAGTATTGTATTGTATTAGATAGTATTGTATTGTATTGCATTTAGGTCAGTGTAGTATTGTCTTTTTGTATTTATTGTTTAGTTCTGTGGTTAGGAAGTCTTTGTTATATTGTAGTGTATCATTTGTACTGTTATCCCCTTTTTACAAGTATATTAGATATAATACAGTTAATAGGCTTTGGAACCTAAACCAGTATCTGTGTATTTTCTATAGTGTTAAGTTTTCACTTGAGCGTCGGTGACGCTCAAGCAGCTTTGTAGTTAGTCAGGTTACACAAGGTTGCACTTACACCCTGTACTCACATTAAGGTATTCTTTGTATTTCTTTGGTATAAGGTTTAAACATTAAGGTATAGCGTTGTGAGCGTCTGCGCCGCTGGTGATCTCCTCGTGGTCTCGAGCGTCCGCTACGCCATAGCGAATCATTACTCTAGTCATAGCCAATAACGTGTCCTGTGATCACTGGGCCGTGAGCGAACGTGACGCTTGAGCGTCTCGCCTACGGCTGAGCGATCGCTACGCCAATAGCGTACCATTACGGTACTTCTTAAGCAAACAGCGTACAGTGTTCTTAGCTTCATAAAGGGTTGTTATACGACAAAGGAATTTAGCATTGTCAATTGGGGACTCGTCCTATCCTTCTCATATCTGCACTAGGTAGATCAGCAGACATTATCCCCCAGCAAAGGGTGGGAGGTTGTCTCCCAGTGCTGACGGGATAAGCGTCTGCTTCGCTTAGATAAAGAGTGCTGAAGGAATCCGGGAACCGGAAGTAAGAACAAAACGCTTGTGTCTTTTAAAACTGTTTATTTCTCTTCTGTCTTGCGTATACACGCACGCATACATATATCTGCATTTTCTGTTTCATTTTCGTATATCACTATTCCTGTTTGCCAAATTTTATAGTTGATAGAAAGTGCTAAAAAGAGATTTGCTGTTATTTCATAGTAGAGGTGATAGTTAAAGTATAGAACAAACACACGGTTTGTCTGAGATACAAGGCAGTCAGTGTGGATTGCGGTAGATGATCAGGGATCATTTACATTGATAAAAATAGAAATTGTGTTACGGTGGATCTTTATATTGCGTACACGTGTCGCTAACAAAGACTAGCGTACGCAATCCAAAGGCAGACGCACGCAGCGTTCATTACGCAACGTAGCGTCCGGTTACGCCCACGTAGCTCAAGCTGTGATAAAGTGAAGTAACGCAAAGGCGATAATTAACGCACAGCGGTAGATAACGCGAAGCGGTAAATAACGCAAATCTATTTTTGGAAAATCTGAAATTTAGTTTAACAGATCCTGCTCCTAATTGGTAACACTTTTGGCCTAAAGACAATTTCTGCGCAGAAATAGATATAGAAACAAAAGTGTACATGTGTTGAGTGAGTGTGTTTTGTATACAAAAGTTTATATAACTTTAAGGTGGAACCAAAAGGAAAGCCGGGTACTCGTCAAGGGACATACGTGTAAGTGACATATACGGTGGCTAGGGAGGCATCCCTGGTTAAATAATATTTGAGCATTAGAGTATAGCGGACCATAAGGTAACAAGACCAGGAGGTCATAAGGTAACAAGACCAGGAGGTCATAAGGTAACAGACCAGGAGGTCATAAGGTAACAGGTAAAATAGACAAAGAGGTCCGCTATAAAAGTCCAGTGGCACAACGCCTGGGGTGTTGGTGCAGAACCCATATAGGCCATACAAGCTCTTGCTGAAGGAATCGCGGCCGGAAACATCGATTCCATTGATCTTTCAGTACATGACAAGTAGTGCTCGTGTACTGAACGATTGGACCGCACGTAATTGTGTGCAGTAGTTAGTAATCTGACCTAATACCATTAGAGTAAAGTGGTCACAAACGCTATTTGTACATTCTGACGTGATTTGTGTAATTTTTTATTTTTGGAAGGGAAGTTCGCTGGTCACTCAGGAACTATCCAACAACCGATACTTGCTGGGGAACGCGCCCCAGTAAATAAAGGTTCACAGGGGCCCTAAGTTGGGTACAGCAGCTCTGGTTACAGTGATTGCAGTACTGGCCAACGTGGGCGAGAAGTAAGTGGGGTACTTGATAAACCACCACCGCCGGCCTGCCCAAGGACATCTTGGTTTGTTTGTAAGGGTTCGCTGAAAACCTTGAGATAAAGATCCAAGGAGGAATAAGCAACGCCTGCAGATTATGGGGGCCATTTGTTCAGGTAGGGGGCGATCAACCTCGGTTCGGGTTGATTCAGAGAACCGACCAGTTGGGTCGGCACGATATGTAATGTGTGAAAAATACGGTAGTCACACAGAGGTTTTATGTGATGAATGGGAGAGAATGACTGTACAAGACAGGGACAAATTCCCAAGAATAGGTAGCTTCAGTCCAGAAGTGTTACAAAATTTAAGGAGGAGGATATGTCTCGTAAAATCAACAAAGAGACGAATTCAACATCATGATTGTTTACAGTTATGGCACCAGGAAGGTGAGATACAGAGAGGTTTGGCTCTGGCGGCAGGATCTGGGGCAGTCAGGAAGTTGATTGCCACAGCTCCTCCTCCACCATACATTGCAGGAGAGAAGTTGATTGCGGAGAGAAACGCACTGGGTTGTAAAACACAAACTCTTAGTAACCCTGTAAATGTTAATGACGTTAACCAAATAACTCATGCAAGTATTAACCCGTGCAAGATGTACCCTGTTTTGAACCTTCCTCAGGAGTGTGATCAAGAAGACGATTCAGCAACAATTTCAGCTCTCTCTCTTGCAGCCACCATAGCAGAGACCACAGTAGGCACAGCGACACCCACGAGATTAGTGAAAGCCCCTAGCGGAGGGATAGGTGAGGTCGTGTCAACGGGTAAGTACGGCACCATGCACTACACTGAAACAATTGTACCACAACAAGCAGTAGAATCTACACAGGAAGAGGCTGTTAGAATTGCTCCTGTAAGGGTAATAGCAGTTCCCAATGGAAAAACAGATGTGTCTGGAGCCACTCCCATAAGGAACATTGCCATGTACACTCCATTTTCCCGAATGGAATTAAGAACAATAGTGTCCGAATTTCCTGACCCCAGAAAGGACTTAGTTGCTAGCCAAAAATACATCAGGGATCTAGGTAACACTGTAGAACCCAACAACAAGGATTGGCAGATACTGCTAAGAGCTTGTTTACCTTCCAATGTTGACGCAACTCAATTTTTAGCTGATTGTGCATTGGATAAAGATGTACCGCTTACAGACGTGTACAACAAGGATAATGTAAAAAGGATAAATTTACAGCTAAAGGAGTATTTCCCTGCCGTTGTTAAATGGAATAAAATATTTTCCATTAAGCAAAAGGAGTCCGAAACGGCAATAGAATATTTTCACCGGGCACTATTAGAAATGGCAAAGTACACTGGTATAGAAGACATTAAGACCAACCCAAACCATCGAGAAGTAGCAGTATCTGTACTGATGGATGGTTTGAAAGAAACATTAAAAGCTAGGGTACAGACCACGCAGCCATGTTGGCGAGGTCTGTCAGTGTCCACATTGAGAGAGGCTGCTATTGATCACGACAGAAACATCACTAGGCACAGGGAATCGCAAAGTGATAAGTTGATGTCCGTAAGTATACAGGCGCTGACCACAAGGCAGCCTGCGTATGTACCACCGAATCCTGTGGGTAAGGCAAGTGTAATAACATGTTTTTCTTGTAACAGACCGGGACACTATGCACGAGAATGTAGAACAAAGAATGTACAAAGATCTTTTCAACCCCCTAGACAACAACACAACACACGACATTGGGAGCAGGGTCCACAGAGGCGGAGTTTTGAGCCACATACAGGGGAAACAAAAAGATATCCCCCGAACAGAGATTGGCATGCCTCTGGTAGTTCCCAGCTAACCCCCGCACAAGTAGTCGCTGCCAGCAGGATTCAGGGAGGTCAGCATACCCAATAGGGGTGTGGCCATACCTGTAATCTGCACCCAGTTAAGTTGATTGCTAGTCTTGGAAGCGAACCAGAAATTGCAATCAATGTAGCTGGTAAAACTTTAAACTTTCTTGTAGACACAGGGGCGGCCAAGTCAGTGATAAATTCGACAGTGGGCATGAGAACCACTGGTAGGACAATTCCAGCCATGGGAGTAACAGGAGTAGTCCAGCACTACCCTGTTAGCAAACCAGCCGAGATTACAATAGGGCCTTTGCATACCAAGCATTCCTTTTTGCTGGCTGCATCTGCACCAACTAATCTCCTGGGAAGAGACTTACTATGTAAAATGGGTTGCGTCATTTATTGTACTCCTGAAGGTGTATTCTTGGACATTCCTGAGAATCACGCTCAGGAAGTACGAGACATGCTAGACTCCCCATCAAAATTAATGTCACATTCCATTATGACAAATAGGAATCCATCCCAAGTAGAAGAGATGACATCTCAGATACCAGAGTCGCTTTGGACAAAAGATGGACAGGACACTGGATTAATGGCAAACGTAGCTCCAGTAGTTGTGCAAGTAAAAGATGGTAGGATAGCTCCAAAAATCCCACAGTATCCTCTGAAGCCAGAGGTGGAGTTAGGAGTTTTCCCAGTAATAGAGCGCTTGCTACAACAGGGCATTCTAGTAAGAACGTCCAGCACCGCAAATAGTCCCATCTTCCCTGTTAAAAAGAGTGGGGGGAGGGGTTACAGGCTAGTGCAGGATCTAAGGGGGATTAACAAAATAGTTGAGAGTCAGTTCCCCGTAGTGCCTAATCCAGCTGTCATCCTAATGCAAATTCCTCCCACTGCCAAATTTTTCACTGTTATTGACCTCTGCTCCGCTTTCTTTTCGGTACCTCTGCACCCTGACAGCCAATATTTGTTTGCATTCACATACAGAGGAGTCCAATACACGTGGACTCGGTTACCCCAAGGTTTCATAGACAGTCCAAGTATATTTTCTCAGGCTTTGCATGATTGTTTACAGTCTTTCCAACCGGAGAGTGGATCAGTGTTGATACAGTACGTGGATGATCTACTACTGTGTTCTGATTCATTGGAGGCATCCCTGAAGGATACGAAACAGCTCCTGTTTCATCTTTCAGACACAGGTCACAAGGTTTCCAAAGACAAGTTGCAATTATGCCAAGCTAAGGTAAAATATTTGGGACACTGTCTAACACAAGGACTGAGACACCTGACCGCTGATAGAATCCAAGCCATTAGAGACATGACACTGCCACAAACCCAGCAACAGATCAGGACGTTTTTAGGAATGTGTGGGTATTGCCGTAATTGGATCCCAGGGTTTTCCATATTGGCGCTACCTCTGCAGGAAATGGTCTCTTCAAACAAACCTGATCGGATTTCGCATACAGACGAATCCGAAACAGCATTTGAGAGACTCAAACAGTGTCTAACGCAGGCACCAGCACTAGGTATGCCAGACTATGGGAAACCCTTTGAACTATACGGAACAGAAAGTGCTGGGTGCGCAGCAGGTGTACTAACACAAAAACACGGTGATGCCAGCAGGCCAATTGCATACTACAGCGCTCAGCTAGATACGGTAGCGCGATCCCTCCCCACATGCTTGCGTAGCGTTGCGGCGATAGCATTGCTAGTGACAAAAAGCGAAGATGTCGTGCTAGGCCACAACCTCACAATCCATACACCGCATGCGGTATCTGCCTTATTGAATTCTGCCCAAACCAGACACGTCTCATCAGCAAGGTTTACAAGATGGGAATTGGCATTAATGGCCCCAGTAAACATCACCATAAGGAGATGCAGTGCATTAAACCCTGCAACATTTCTCCCAGGTGTGCCTGGTCAGACACAAAGGGTGGAAGGTGAGAGTGATGGGGAAGGAGGATTTAATGCAAAGGAAGATACACATGATTGTATGGAATATTTGACCCAAAATTTTACCGCAAGGCCTGACATCAGTGACAATCCACTGGAAGATGCAGAACTCACGTTCTACACGGACGGTAGTTGTCACAGACAGTCAGACTCGGGAGACTTGTGTACTGGATATGCAGTCGTAGATGACCAAGACACCATAGAAGCGGAACCGCTAGGCCCACCTCACTCAGCCCAGGTTGCTGAACTGGTCGCCCTAACCAGAGCATGTGAATTGGCTAAGGGTAAGTCTGCCAATATCTACACCGATTCTAGATACGCGTTCGGGGTAGTACATGATTTCGGAGCGCTATGGCATCTCAGAAATTTCATGACGGCAGCTGGTACACCGATAGCGCATGCAGCTCACATAAAAAGGCTTCTAACAGCGATACAGGAACCCGACAGAGTGGCTGTTATCAAATGTAAAGCACATACATATAGCCAAGACCCAGTATCCCTTGGTAACAGCCGAGCAGACGAAGCCGCAAAGCTTGCAGCTGCTACCCCCACACGGACAAACACCACACAGTTGATGGTATTTAATACCATCAACACACAGAAGTTGTGTGAGATGCAGAATTTGTGTTCCACACAGGAAAGAGCAGTCTGGAAGGCAAAGGGATATGGCCAGGAGTCCTCAGGGCTCTGGACGGATGGACATGGTAAACCAGTGGCCCCCAGGGCATACCTTTCATGTCTGGCTGAAGCAGCTCACGGGCTGACTCATCTAGGCAAGGAGGGGATGTGCAAATTGGTAAGAGCATACTGGTGCGCCCCAGGATTCTCCTCTCATGCGGGTAAAAGAGCAATGTCATGCCTTACCTGTCTGAGAAAGAATATTGGAAAAGCAATACCTACAGAACCATCCCATATCCCACCTGCCGGCGGCCCTTTCCAGGTAATACAAATTGACTTCATTCAATTACCCCCATGTCGAAATTTGAAATATGTACTTGTCTGTATAGATGTTTTCTCGAATTGGGTCGAAGCTTTTCCAGCAGCTACAAATACCGCTATGTTTACAGCTAAGAAAATTGTGCAGGAATTTGTATGTAGATATGGTATCCCTAGAATCATTGAAAGTGATAGGGGTACCCATTTTACAGGTGATGTCTTTCAAGGAATGTGTAAGTTGATGGGAATTGATAGTAAGCTGCACACTCCGTACCGTCCACAGGCGAGTGCGAAGGTCGAAAGAGTGAACAGCACTATTAAAAATAAATTGAGTAAAGTAATGGCAGAGACAGGATTGACGTGGCCAGAAGCTTTACCCATTGTTTTGTATAGCATCAGAACCACTCCCAGGTCCCCTCTTAACCTGTCCCCTTTTGAAATTCTGTTTGGTCGACAACCGCATGTCATGATTAACCCTCAGGATGATTTGAAATGTAACAATGAAGTAACTGTAAAGTACTTGATTAACATGAGTAAACAGTTGAGGAATCAAAATGATAATCTGAAGTTGGTGATTCCTGATTTACCAGATAGTAATTGTCATGACATTGAACCTGGGGATTATGTAATGATACGAAATTTTCTACGCTCAGGTTGTCTTATTGATAGATGGGAAGGACCATACCAGGTCTTATTGACTAGCACCACAGCATTGAAGGTTGCTGAGAGAGAGACTTGGGTCCATTCATCCCACTGCAAAAAGGTTGCCGATCCAGAGAAGTCCCGTGATAAGGAACAGACGGTAGAGGTTGTATCACTGGAGTGTCTGTTCCAGGAGGACTGAGGCGGCACCTGAGCCTTGAAGACCGAAAGCAGTTGTCGACTCCCTTCTCCCTTTTATTGTTTTTCTCCACTTCCCAGCCCCTCTCCCTTAAGATTTCTTTTTCCCCCTTCTCATTCTTCTCTATTTTTTCCTCAAAGATGGACTTGCCCCAAGAGACTGTGATCCGGATTTTGATGTTAACCATGATGTTGACCAGAGCAGTCTGTTCCGGCGAGAGTACCATAGAGGTCGAAAGAGGTTCTGGAATGGGTTCCGATTATGATGATGGAGGCGTAGTTTTCCAAGATCAACCAAACCAACAAGCAAAGGCGAGTATCAGAAAACGATCCGATAGAAGAAATTGTGATGGATTGTTAGCTGAAGAAAATTGTATCTGTAGGCTCTGTGATAATCTGGTTGAAGATGGATGCATAAAGAAATGCCAATCTAGTTTTAATATCCATATGGACCGGCATCCATTGAGTGACTATCACTCTCTAGTGGGTAACGTGTTAAACCAAACAGATTGTTGGGTATGCTCTCAAGTACCTCAGGGTCACAGTAAATCAGGGCTAGTACCATTTCCTTTAACGTTAGGGGAGGTACTTGAGCTAAGTGGTGGGAGACCGGTGGACCGGAGGTTTAACATCTCCAGCCCTCCTAGTTTGAAGCTCCACCAATACCATGTGGATAGGTCCCTCATATGTTTTAACATCTCCAATCCCAGAAAACCGGGAAATTGGGAAGTGTCATGGAGCAACCTTACCATGACCTTTTCACACAGAGCAGATAGAATGCCTACAGATACAGAGCTCGTACGCCATATAGCCAGTAGAGGAAAATCTTTTCGGTATCGATATACCTTAGGAAATAGGATTACTAGAGTTGGAGAGGTATCACCAGGATACTGTGCACATATCGTACAAACTGATACGTGCATTAAGCAGATGGAAGAATTAGGGTCAGGAGATTTCACCTGGAAGGTTTGTAACATGGTCATGTCCTTCTCCGTCCCTTATGTTCTCCCCGATGATGCATATTTCATATGCGGGAGAAAGGCGTACAAGTGGCTTGCCCCAAACTCTGAAGGATTGTGTTATATTGGAAAAGTATTGCCTGAAGTGATGACTGTTACACATGACAAAATGAAGGACATACACCGTGGTGCCCAAGCTCCTTATACTCACACTCATTACGAGCACCGAGTTAAAAGACAACTGTCAGAAAGGTTAGAGCATCCGGCCTCTGATCTTATCCATGAATCCACCGGGATTCAGGTTCTGGTAGCGTTAGATTTCACTCGCACCGCTCGAGGTGTGATGAATTATAGATACATTTCCGCACTCGCCAATTTGTTAGATAATATCACTGAAATGTATGATGACACGTTTAGATACACTGGAAGAGAACTTCAAGCTTACAAAACAGAACTAGTTCAGCATAGGATGGTTCTTAATTATCTTACAGCAGTAACAGGCGGATATTGTGTTACATTGGCAACACAGTACGGCATAAAGTGTTGCACGTATATCACAAATAGCACCGAGGATCCGGTAGAGGTCATAGACCAAAAGATGGACGATATTCTCCAATTGAAGTGGGAATTTCGTCGAAAACACAATCTCACCCTTGCTGCTGTAGGTAATGAGCTGACTGGTTGGGTGTCATGGTTGAACCCGCGAAATTGGTTCTCCGGTTTGGGAGAATGGGCTCAAGGAGTCATAATGGATGTTGGAAAGTTTCTACTATGTATCTTGGGTGTCGTTATATCGATTGGATTGATATTTAGATGCGGGCAGGCTTTAATGAGGTGCAAACAAAGTACAAAAGTGATGAGCTTGAGGAGTGAGGAAACCGTAATTAACCTGGATTTGATTTATGACCCAATGATAGAAACCAGGATGTGATGAAAATGCGATTATACGGTCCGTTTCTTTCACCTGTTTTTCTGCTTTTTCTCCAAGATACAAAGACCCCCTTGGACGAGGAAGCTGACGAGACGAGATGTATACAGACAACGGATTGACCAAAGAAGATTTGACAACTTTAAATATGGACACTTGATGAACTTTGCCATGGATCCCCAGTTTCCCTAGTACTTTTAAACTCACGCTAGCCCAACATTTTTTGTAAATCTGATGGCTCAGACAAAGCTATTTGCTCATGCCCAAGGAGCAATACAGCGCAAAGAAGACGACTCTCAACAGATACCGAACACAACTTCGACGACAGATGTACATTTCCCTGACATAGAATATCATTGCATTTTCCATAAGTGTTCTTTATCTTCATCTCTACAACCCTCAGGTAATGACACACATAGACGATAGGGAATACAGGCACAGATATCAGCAACCACATACCTCCCCCATTCATGTATCATCAACTAAAATGTGCTCCCCATTTTGTTCAAAATCCGAAAAGAGCTCGGTAAAGTTTGACAGCCCATCCACAGACCTGTACCACAGGATAAGAAGGAATTCAAATGTATACTTCGCAATACCTCGAAGCTAGATTTACCACACGTACGGCACGATGATACATGACCCTCCAAACATGGACTCATACACACATGCTTCTACTTTCTCACTAGGTCATACCCTCTTCACACCTACTCCTCTCTTCTTCCTTACCCCACCATGGAAATCAATTAACCCCTGACTTGCATTTTTCTCCTTAAATGTTTTGTGGCAGTTATTATTGACTGCCAAAGGGTGGACTGTCAAAGTCAGAAAAATGTCTCAATGCACGTTGCCATATTTGCACCGCACACTGGTCCGCGCTGCGCATGCGTACGCTCTCCCGTGAAGACGCATACCCGCAATAGCGTGCACTCGCAGGCGCGGTATGCGTATTTACGGTAGAGTTTATGTAGTCGTAGCGTGCGACTCATTCGTTACAAATGTTCACAATTAATGTAGTTTATAGATCATGGTCCCTTTGATAGATTCTGAAAGTTTGGTTAAAATACAATGTCCCAGAGCTGAGGAATCCCTCTTTATATCGTACGAAGGGTCTAACAGGAATCATACAGCAGTGTTTGGTACCCATCGGAAGAGTATTTAATTAGCAATATTCCGGTGTTGGTTTGGAGCGTATTAATCGCTCGTGCGAATAGTTATGGACATAAGAAGTTTATGTCCATTTCTATTATTTACACATACTCAGGTATGCGGCGGGAAACCCAGTTTCCCACCCACCTGAGCTGTTGGAAATCGTCACAGCCCACCTGTATGAATCACCCTATGACCTTTTGTTATGATGCAGGGCCGAATTCCTTCGGCCAATGGACAATGGGATTGTAGGACCAGGAGATTGCATTGTGTGTGGGGCATAAATAGGCAGGCCGACCACATCCAGCTCTCACTCTCTCATCAACGGTTATCTGCTGATAGCCGGGAGCTGGATATCGAGGCGCAGGCGATCATACCCTTTGTGCGTAAGTTTCTCTCCGTAATCATTGTCTTTCTGTGAGCCAATTTCTCTCATCTCTCTCTCTCTCTCTCTCTCTCTCTTTCTCTCTCTCTCTGTTCTGTTCTCTCATATCTCCCCTAGACTAGGCTAGTATTGTATTGTATTAGATAGTATTGTATTGTATTGCATTTAGGTCAGTGTAGTATTGTCTTTTTGTATTTATTGTTTAGTTCTGTGGTTAGGAAGTCTTTGTTATATTGTAGTGTATCATTTGTACTGTTATCCCCTTTTTACAAGTATATTAGATATAATACAGTTAATAGGCTTTGGAACCTAAACCAGTATCTGTGTATTTTCTATAGTGTTAAGTTTTCACTTGAGCGTCGGTGACGCTCAAGCAGCTTTGTAGTTAGTCAGGTTACACAAGGTTGCACTTACACCCTGTACTCACATTAAGGTATTCTTTGTATTTCTTTGGTATAAGGTTTAAACATTAAGGTATAGCGTTGTGAGCGTCTGCGCCGCTGGTGATCTCCTCGTGGTCTCGAGCGTCCGCTACGCCATAGCGAATCATTACTCTAGTCATAGCCAATAACGTGTCCTGTGATCACTGGGCCGTGAGCGAACGTGACGCTTGAGCGTCTCGCCTACGGCTGAGCGATCGCTACGCCAATAGCGTACCATTACGGTACTTCTTAAGCAAACAGTGTACAGTGTTCTTAGCTTCATAAAGGGTTGTTATACGACAAAGGAATTTAGCATTGTCAGTACCTGCAGGAGGAGCGCCCTGACTTGTGGCAGTGTTATGGGAATATCACACGCATGTGGCCAGTGTCTGTACCTGCAGGAGGAGCGCCCTGACTTGTGGCAGTGTTATGGGAATATCACACGCATGTGGCCGGTGTCTATACCTGCAGGAGGAGCGCCCTGACTTGTGGCAGTGTTATGGGAATGTCACACGCATGTGGCCGGTGTCTGTACCAGCAGGAGGAGCGTCCTGACTTGTGGCAGTGTTATGGGAATGTCACACGCATGTGGCCGGTGTCTATACCAGCAGGAGGAGCGCCCTGACTTGTGGCAGTGTTATGGGAATGTCACACGCATGTGGCTGGTGTCTGTACCAGCAGGAGCCCCCTGACTTGTGGCAGTGTTATGGGAATGTCACACGCATGTGGCCGGTGTCTATACCAGCAGGAGGAGCGCCCTGACTTGTGGCAGTGTTATGGGAATGTCAAACGCATGTGGCCGGTGTCTGTACCAGCAGGAGCCCTCTGACTTGTGGCAGTGTTATGGGAATGTCACACGCATGTGGCCGGTGTCTGTACCAGCAGGAAGAGCGCCCTGACTTGTGGCAGTGTTATGGGAATGTCACACGCATGTGGCCGGTGTCTGTACCTGCAGGAGGAGTGCCCTGACTTGTGGCAGTGTTATGGGAATGTCACACGCATGTGGCCGGTGTCTATACCTGCAGGAGGAGCGCCCTGACTTGTGGCAGTGTTATGGGAATATCACACGCATGTGGCCGGTGTCTATACCTGCAGGAGGAGCGCCCTGACTTGTGGCAGTGTTATGGGAATGTCACACGCATGTGGCTGGTGTCTGTACCAGCAGGAGCCCTCTGACTTGTGGCAGTGTTATGGGAATGTCACACGCATGTGGCCGGTGTCTGTACCAGCAGGAGGAGCGTCCTGACTTGTGGCAGTGTTATGGGAATGTCACACGCATGTGGCCGGTGTCTATACCAGCAGGAGGAGCGCCCTGACTTGTGACAGTGTTATGGGAATGTCACACGCATGTGGCCGGTGTCTATACCTGCAGGAGGAGCGCCCTGACTTGTGGCAGTGTTATGGGAATGTCACACGCATGTGGCCGGTGTCTATACCAGCAGGAGGAGCGTCCTGACTTGTGGCAGTGTTATGGGAATGTCACACGCATGTGGCTGGTGTCTGTACCAGCAGGAGCCCCCTGACTTGTGGCAGTGTTATGGGAATGTCACACGCATGTGGCCGGTGTCTATACCAGCAGGAGGAGCGTCCTGACTTGTGGCAGTGTTATGGGAATGTCACACGCATGTGGCCGGTGTCTGTACCAGCAGGAGCCCTCTGACTTGTGGCAGTGTTATGGGAATGTCACACGCATGTGGCCGGTGTCTGTACCAGCAGGAAGAGCGCCCTGACTTGTGGCAGTGTTATGGGAATGTCACACGCATGTGGCCGGTGTCTGTACCTGCAGGAGGAGTGCCCTGACTTGTGGCAGTGTTATGGGAATGTCACACGCATGTGGCCGGTGTCTATACCTGCAGGAGGAGTGCCCTGACTTGTGGCAGTGTTATGGGAATGTCACACGCATGTGGCCGGTGTCTATACCAGCAGGAGGAGTGCCATGACTTGTGGCAGTGTTATGGGAATGTCACACGCATGTGGCCGGTGTTTATACCAGCAGGAGGAGCGCCCTGACTTGTGGCAGTGTTATGGGAATGTCACACGAATGTGGCCGGTGTCTATACCAGCAGGAGGAGCGCCCATACTTGTGGCAGTGTTATGGGAATGTCACACGCATGTGGCCGGTGTCTATACCTGCAGGAGGAGTGCCCTGACTTGTGGCAGTGTTATGGGAATGTCACACGCATGTGGCCGGTGTCTATACCAGCAGGAGGAGCGCCCTGACTTGTGGCAGTGTTATGGGAATGTCACACGCATGTGGCCGGTGTCTATACCTGCAGGAGGAGCGCCCTGATTTGTGGCAGTGTTATGCGAATGTCACACGCATGTGGCCGGTGTCTATACCAGCAGGAGCACCCTGACTTGTAGCAGTGTTATGGAATGTCACACGCATGTGGCCAGTGTCTGTACCTGCAGGAGGAGCGCCCTGACTTGTGGCAGTGTTATGGGAATATCACACGCATGTGGCCAGTGTCTGTACCTGCAGGAGGAGCGCCCTGACTTGTGGCAGTGTTATGGGAATATCACACGCATGTGGCCGGTGTCTATACCTGCAGGAGGAGCGCCCTGACTTGTGGCAGTGTTATGGGAATGTCACACGCATGTGGCCGGTGTCTGTACCAGCAGGAGGAGCGTCCTGACTTGTGGCAGTGTTATGGGAATGTCACACGCATGTGGCCGGTGTCTATACCAGCAGGAGGAGCGCCCTGACTTGTGGCAGTGTTATGGGAATGTCACACGCATGTGGCCGGTGTCTGTACCAGCAGGAGCCCTCTGACTTGTGGCAGTGTTATGGGAATGTCACACGCATGTGGCCGGTGTCTGTACCAGCAGGAAGAGCGCCCTGACTTGTGGCAGTGTTATGGGAATGTCACACGCATGTGGCCGGTGTCTGTACCTGCAGGAGGAGTGCCCTGACTTGTGGCAGTGTTATGGGAATGTCACACGCATGTGGCCGGTGTCTATATCAGCAGGAGGAGCGCCCTGACTTGTAGCAGTGTTATGGGAATGTCACACGCATGTGGCCGGTGTCTATACCTGCAGGAGGAACGCCCTGACTTGTGGCAGTGTTATGGGAATGTCACACGCATGTGGCCGGTGTCTATACCTGCAGTAGGAGCGCCCTGACTTGTGGCAGTGTTATGGGAATGTCACACGCATGTGGCTGGTGTCTGTACCAGCAGGAGCCCTCTGACTTGTGGCAGTGTTATGGGAATGTCACACGCATGTGGCCGGTGTCTGTACCAGCAGGAGGAGCGTCCTGACTTGTGGCAGTGTTATGGGAATGTCACACGCATGTGGCTGGTGTCCATACCAGCAGGAGGAGCGCCCTGACTTGTGGCAGTGTTATGGGAATGTCACACGCATGTGGCCGGTGTCTATACCTGCAGGAGGAGCGCCCTGACTTGTGGCAGTGTTATGGGAATGTCACACGCATGTGGCTGGTGTCTGTACCAGCAGGAGCCCCCTGACTTGTGGCAGTGTTATGGGAATGTCACACGCATGTGGCCGGTGTCTATACCAGCAGGAGGAGCGTCCTGACTTGTGGCAGTGTTATGGGAATGTCACACGCATGTGGCCGGTGTGTCAAAGTCAGAAAAATGTCTCAATGCACGTTGCCATATTTGCACCGCACACTGGTCCGCGCTGCGCGTGCATGCGCTCTCCCGTGGATTCGCATACCCGCAATAACGTGCACTCGCAGGCGCTGTATGCGTATTTACGGTAGAGTTTATGTAGTCGTAGCGTGCGACTCATTCGTTACAAATGTTCACAATTAATGTAGTTTATAGATCATGGTCCCTTTGATAGATTCTGAAAGTTTGGTTAAAATACAATGTCCCAGAGCTGAGGAATCCCTCTTTATATCGTACGAAGGGTCTAACAGGAATCATACAGCAGTGTTTGGTACCCATCGGAAGAGTATTTAATTAGCAATATTCCGGTGTTGGTTTGGAGCGTATTAATCGCTCGTGCGAATAGTTATGGACATAAGAAGTTTATGTCCATTTCTATTAATTACACATACTCAGGTATGCGGCGGGAAACCCAGTTTCCCACCCACCTGAGCTGTTGGAAATCGTCACAGCCCACCTGTATGAATCACCCTATGACCTTCTGTTATGATGCAGGGCCGAATTCCTTCGGCCAATGGACAATGGGATTGTAGGACCAGGAGATTGCATTGTGTGTGGGGCATAAATAGGCAGGCCGACCACATCCAGCTCTCACTCTCTCATCAACGGTTATCTGCTGATAGCCGGGAGCTGGATATCGAGGCGCAGGCGATCATACCCTTTGTGCGTAAGTTTCTCTCCGTAATCATTGTCTTTCTGTGAGCCAATTTCTCTCATCTCATCTCTCTCTCTCTCTCTCCCTCTCTCTCTCTCTCTGTTCTGTTCTCTCATATCTCCCCATAGACTAGGCTAGTATTGTATTGTATTAGATAGTATTGTATTGTATTGCATTTAGGTCAGTGTAGTATTGTCTTTTTGTATTTATTGTTTAGTTCTGTGGTTAGGAAGTCTCTGTTATATTGTAGTGTATCATTTGTACTGTTATCCCCTTTTACAAGTATATTAGATATAATACAGTTAATAGGCTTTGGAACCTAAACCAGTATCTGTGCATTTTCTATAGTGTTAAGTGTTCACTTGAGCGTCGGTGACGCTCAAGCAGCTTTGTAGTTAGTCAGGTTACACATGGTTGCATTTACACCCTGTACTCACATTAAGGTATTCAGTGTATTTCATTGGTATAAGGTTTTAACATAAAGGTATAGTGTTGTGAGCGTCTGCATCGCTGGTGACCTCCTCGTGGTCTCGAGCGTAAGCTACGCCATAGCGAATCATTACCCTAGACATAACCAATAACGTGTCCTGTGATCACTGGGCCGTGAGCGAACGTGACGCTTGAGCGTCTCGCCTACGGCTGAGCGATCGTTACGCAACTAGCGTACCATTACGGTACTTCTTAAGTAAACAGCGTACAGTGTTCTTAGCTTCATAAAGGGTTGTTTATACGACAAAGGAATTTAGCATTGTCAATTGGGGACTCGTCCTATCCTTCTCATATCTGCACTAGGTAGATCAGCAGACATTATCCCTCCAGCAAAGGGTGGGAGGTTGTCTCACAGTGCTGACGGGATAAGCGCCTGCTTCGCTTAGATAAAGAGTGCTGAAGGAATCCGGGAACCGGAAGTAAGAACAAAACGCTTGTGTCTTTTAAAACTGTTTTATTTCTCTTCTGTCTTGCGTATACACGCACGCATACATACCTGCATTTCTTTTCACTTGTGTATTTCATTTTTCGTATATCACTATTCCTGTTTGCCAAATTTTATAATTGATAGAAAGTGCTAAAAAGAGATTTGCTGTTATTTCATAGTAGAGGTAATAGTTAAAGTATAGAACAACACACGGTTTGTCTGAGATACAAGGCAGTCAGTGTGGATTGCGGTAGATGATCAGGGATCATTTACATTGATAAAAATAGAAATTGTGTTACGGTGGATCCTTTGCATTGCGTACACGTGTCGCTAACAAAGACTAGCGTACGCAATCCAAAAGGCAGACGCACGCAGCGTTCATTACGCAATGTAGCGTCCGGTTACGCCCACGTAGCTCAAGTTGTGATAAAGTGAAGTAACGCAAAGGCGATAATTAACGCACAGCGGTAGATAACGCGACGCGGTAAATAACGCAAATCTATTTTTAGAAAATCTGAAATTTAGTTTAACAGATCCTGCTCCTAATTGGTAACACTTTTGGCCTAAAGACAATTTCTGCGCAGAAATAGATATAGAAACAAAAGTGTACTTGTGTTGAGTGAGTGTGTTTTGTATACAAAAGTTTATATAACTTTAAGGTGGAACCAAAAGGAAAGCCGGGTACTCGTCAAGGGACATACGTGTAAGTGACATATACGGTGGCTAGGGAGGCATCCCTGGTTAAATAATATTTGAGCATTAGAGTATAGCGGACCATAAGGTAACAAGACCAGGAGGTCATAAGGTAACAAGACCAGGAGGTCATAAGGTAACAAGACCAGGAGGTCGTAAGGTAAAAGGTCCGCTATAAAAGTCCAGTGGCACAACGCCTGGGGTGTTGGTGCAGAACCCATATAGGCCATACAAGCTCTGGCTGAAGGAATCGCAGCCGGAAACATAGATTCCATTGATCTTTCAGTACATGACAAGTAGTGCTCGTATACTGAACGATTGGACCGCACGTTATTGTGTGCAGTAGTTAGTAATCTGACCTAATACCATTAGAGTAAAGTGGTCACAAACGCTATTTGTACATTCTGACGTGATTTGTGTAATTTTTTATTTTTGGAAGGGAAGTTCGCTGGTCACTCGGGAACTATCCAACAACCGATACTTACTGGGGACTGGTAGGTCCAGCACGCCCCAGTAAATAAAGGTTCACAGGGGCCCTAGGTTGGGTACAGCAGCTCTGGCTACAGTGATTGCAGCACAGGCCAACGTGGGCGAGAAGTAAGTGGGGTACTTGATAAACCACCACCGCCGGCCTGCCCAAGGACTTCTTGATTTGTTTGTAAGGGTTCGCTGAAAGCCTTGATATTCAAGGAGGAATAAGCAACGCCTGCAGATTATGGGGGCCAGTTGTTCAGGTAGGGGGCGATCAACCTCGGTTCGGGTTGATTCAGAGAACCGATCCATCGGGTCGGCACGATATGTGATGTGTAAGAAATATGGAAATCACGCTGAAGTTTTATGTGATGAATGGGAGAGAATGACTGTACAAGACAGGGACAAATTCCCAAGAATAGGTAGCTTCAGTCCAGACGTGTTACAAAATTTAAGGAGGAGGATAAGTCTCATTGAACCAACGAAGAGACAAAATAAACATTATGAATATTTACAGTTATGGCAACAGGAAAGTGAATTACAAAAAGAGTCTATTGACTTTTCTGACTCTTATCTTGAGAGGAGAGATATGGCAGCAGGAGAGGAGTTGATTGCGGAGAGAAAAGCACAAAGGTGGAACAATAAAAACGCTCTTAGCAACTGTAATATAGATTATAAGGATAAGTGTAATAAATGTAACCATGATTATTGTAATACTGTTGAATGTACAACTATTAACCTGTGCAAGCTGCACCCCATGTCAAACCTCCCTCAGGAATACAAACAAGAAAGTGAGCCCAGAACGATGTCGGCACCTCTTCCAGAAGCCATCCTACAAGACATCCAGGTGGACGCGACCAAATTGGTAAAGGCAATAATCGAACCCCCTAACAGAGGGTCAGGTGAGGTCGTGTCCACAGGTACGTACAATGTTTTATATCACGCACAAACAAATGTACCCCATATTATAAGACCAAAACAAGATGATGTAACTGAGCTCGATCTGGCCAGGGTGATCTCAGTCCCCAATGGGAAGACTGACGATCAGGGAATCATTCCCGTCAAGGACAGTGCAATGCGCTGTCTCTGGTCCCGGACCGAATTGAGATCAATTATGTCTGAATTTCCTGATCCTAGGAGAAATCTAGCCAAATGCCAAAGGTTTATTAAAGAACTAGGAAACGCCACAGAACCCACCAACAAAGAGTGGCGGACAGTGCTGAGGGCATGTTTGCCCTCCAGGGTTGACCCTGAAAAATTCATTGCTGATTGTAAATTAAACATGGAGGTACCCTGTATGGAGGAACACAATCAGGAATGTATTAGGCAGATTAACCGACAGTTAGGAATATATTTCCCAACCACTGTCAAGTGGAGTGAAATTTTCTCCATAAGGCAAAACGAAAAGGAAAATGTTTCTAATTATTTCAATCGAGCACTGCAAATAATGGCTAGGAACACTGGGATCGCAGACATCAAGACAAATGCACAACATAAAGGAATAGCGGTTAAGGTATTAATGAATGGTTTAAAGGATGAATTAAAAACAAGGGTACAGACCACCAACCCAAACTGGAGAGAGATCTCGGTGGCCGCACTAAGAGAGGCCGTCATTAATCATGATCAGAATAGCACCAGGTACAGAGAGTCACAAAAAGATAAGTTAATGGCAGCAAAAATACAGGCCCAAACCACAAGACCACCCCAACAAAAGCCCCACACCCCTGCGAGAAACCCAGATATGGTAGTCTGTTACCATTGTCATAAAAAGGGACACATTGCAAGAGATTGTAGATCAAGAGAAAGACAACGACATAATCATGGTAACCAAAGAATCAGGGAAGTACAGGGGAAACGATTGATGATGATGAACATCCGAGCGTTTGAGGAGGCATCAAATCAACCAAAACCCCAGGCCATTGGCACATGGAGGAACTTAAGGATTTGTGATCTGTGCAAAAGAGAAGGGCATTATGCCAGTAACTGCAACAGCCCACATAAAATCAGACCCCCTAGACATGAAAATGAGCAAAAGTTATGACACACCAAATTACAAGCAGGGATCATATAGGAAGAATTTTGGGCCACACCCATAATATATAGTCAGGAAAGGTGATCATTAGGGCTGATGGTAAGCCTGAGGTAACGGTTAATAAATTGGGAGGTCATTCACTGAAAGACACAGGAATGACCAGGTGAAACGTTGTAAATGTATCAGTGAAATGTTTTTTTTTCTCTCTCTCTCTCTATCCCCATCTCTGACGAGTATTGGTAAGAATTCACACATTGCATACCCACTTGGTCCTTGCAGAAGTCTACCAAACCCCAGCATGACCTCCGCCACAATGTATTTCTGGCCAGATACAGACAGTGGAATAATGCAAGTGCTGGTGGGGAGGGACTGCTCAAGGAAACCATTAGACACGTAGATACGACAGCCTAATAGTCTGACAATGTTTTCTTAATGTTGACAACGTTTAAAAATGCTTTGTTTCTCTTCTCTTATTGGTGGTTATTGTCGGGTTATGTAATGTATATATGCACATGAATTGTTCTCTATCTCTTTTGTTTTTTATTTTCTCTCTCTCCTCACTCATGTTTCCATGATTTAAAGATGGTATGTCACCCCTAAGTGTTAACCAATGGTAATGCCAGATTTTTGCTCCACACAGAAAGATCGCTAGTTAGGAAGAAAGATTACATCACCAGAAGGTTCATTCGGAAGACTGAAGAGACAGCACCTTTTGAGAGGACAGCAGAACAAAAAGAACAACAAAACGAGAGAACTTATTATCGTAACGAGTTCTCTCCCCCTCAAACTGATTTTCTTATACCCCCTTTACAAATTTCTTCTTTTCTCCTCCTGTAAGATGGACTTGCCCCAAGAGACTGTGACATGGATTTTCCCGTTAACCATGATGTTGACCAGAGCAGTCTGTTTCGGTGAGAGTACCAGTGAGGTCGAGAAAGGATCCAGAAAGGTCCTGATGACTGAGACGGAGGTGTAAATTTCCAATAGCAACCCAATCACCAAGCAAAGGCGAGTACCGGGCACGATCTAACAACCATGTTATTTGTAAACAACTGTGAAGGAATGTTAGTTCAAAAAGAAAGTTGTATCTGTAGGCTCTGTAACAAAGAAATGCCAATCCAGTTTTAATATCCATATGGACCGGCATCCATTGAGTGACTATCACTCCTTAGTGGGTAATGTGTTAAATAAGACCGATTGTTGGGTATGCTCTCAAGTACCTCAGGGACACAGCAAATCAGGGCTAGTACCATTTCCTTTAACGTTAGGGGAGGTACTTGAGCTAAGTGGTGGGAGACCGGTGGACCGGAGGTTTAATATCTCCAGCCCTCCTAGTTTGAAGCTCCACCAATACCATGTGGATAGGTCCCTCATATGTTTTAACATCTCCAATCCCAGAAAACCGGGAAATTGGGAAGTGTCATGGAGCAACCTTGCCATGACCTTTTCACACAGAGCAGATAGAATGCCTACAGATACAGAGCTCGTACGCCACATAGCCAATAGAGGAAAATCTTTCCGGTATCGATATACCTTAGGAAATAGGATTACTAGAGTTGGAGAGGTATCACCAGGATACTGTGCTCATATCGTACAAACCGATACGTGCATTAAGCAGTTGGAAGAATTAGGGTCAGGAGATTTCACCTGGAAGGTTTGTAACATGGTCATGTCCTTCTCCGTCCCTTATGTTCTCCCCGATGATGCATATTTCATATGCGGGAGAAAGGCGTACAAATGGCTTGCCCCAAACTCTGAAGGATTGTGTTATATTGGAAAAGTATTGCCTGAAGTGATGACTGTTACACATGACAAAATGAAGGACATACACCGTGGTGCCCAAGCTCCTTATACTCACACTCATTACGAGCACCGAGTTAAAAGACAATTGTCAGAAAGGTTAGAGCATCCGGCCTCTGATCTTATCCATGAATCCACCGGGATTCAGGTTCTGGTAGCGTTAGATTTCACTCGTACCGCTCGGGGAGTGATGAATTATAGATACATTTCCGCACTCGCCAATTTGTTACATAATATCACTGAAATGTATGATGACACGTTTAGATACACTGGAAGAGAACTTCAAGCTTACAAAACAGAACTGGTACAGCATAGAATGGTTCTTAATTATCTTACAGCAGTAACAGGCGGATATTGTGTTACATTGGCAACACAGTATGGCATAAAGTGTTGCACGTATATCACGAATAGCACCGAGGATCCGGTAGAGGTCATAGACCAAAAGATGGACGATATTCTCCAATTGAAGTGGGAATTTCGTCGAAAACACAATCTCACCCTTGCTGCTGTAGGTAATGAGCTGACTGGTTGGGTGTCATGGTTGAACCCGCGAAATTGGTTCTCCGGTTTAGGAGACTGGGCTCAAGGAGTCATAATGGATGTTGGAAAGTTTCTACTATGTATCTTGGGTGTCATTTTATCGATTGGATTGATATTTAGATGCGGGCAGGCTTTAATGAGGTGCAAACAAAGTACAAAAGTGATGAGCTTGAGGAGTGAGGAAACCGTAATTAACCTGGATTTGATTTATGACCCAATGATAGAAACCAGAATGTGATGAAAATGCGATTATACGGTCCGTTTCTTTCACCTGTTTTTCTGCTTTTCTCCAAGATACAAAGACCCCCTTGGACGAGGAAGCTGACGAGACGAGATGTATACAGACAACGGATTGACCAAAGAAGAAGATTTGACAACTTTAAATATGGACACTTGATGAACTTTGCCATGGATCCCCAGTTTCCCTAGTAGTTTTAAACTCACGCTAGCCCAACATTTTTGTAAATCTGATGGCACTGACAAAGCTATTTGCTCATGCCTAAGGAGCAAAACAGCGCAAAGAAGACGACTCTCAACAGATACCGAACACAACTTCGACGACAGATGTACATTTCCCTGACATAGAATATCATTGCATTTTTCGTAAGTGTTCTTTATCTTCATCTCTACAACCCTCAGGTAACGACACACATAGACGATAGGGAATACAGGCACAGATATCAGCAACCACATACCTCCCCCATTCATGTATCATCAACTAAAATGTGCTCCCCATTTTGTTCAAAATCCGAAATGAGCTCGGTAAAGTTTGACAGCCCATCCACAGACCTGTGCCACAGGATAAGAAGGAATTCAAATGTATACTTCGCAATACCTCGAAGCTTGATTTACAACACGTACGGCACGATGATACATGACCCCCCAAACATGGATTCATACACACATGCTTCTGCTATCTCACTAGGTCATACCCTCTTCACACCTTCTCCTCTCTCCTCCCCTACCCAACCATGGAAATCAATTAACCCCTGACTTACATTTTTCTCCTTAAATGTTTTGTGGCAGTTATTATTGACTGCCAAAGGGTGGACTGTCAAAGTCAGAAAAATGTCTCAATGCACGTTGCCATATTTGCACCGCACACTGGTCCGCGCTGCGCGTGCATGCGCTCTCCCGTGGATTCGCATACCCGCAATAACGTGCACTCGCAGGCGCGGTATGCGTATTTACGGTAGAGTTTATGTAGTCGTAGCGTGCGACTCATTCGTTACAAATGTTCACAATTAATGTAGTTTATAGATCATGGTCCCTTTGATAGATTCTGAAAGTTTGGTTAAAATACAATGTCCCAGAGCTGAGGAATCCCTCTTTATATCGTACGAAGGGTCTAACAGGAATCATACAGCAGTGTTTGGTACCCATCGGAAGAGTATTTAATTAGCAATATTCCGGTGTTGGTTTGGAGCGTATTAATCGCTCGTGCGAATAGTTATGGACATAAGAAGTTTATGTCCATTTCTATTAATTACACATACTCAGGTATGCGGCGGGAAACCCAGTTTCCCACCCACCTGAGCTGTTGGAAATCGTCACAGCCCACCTGTATGAATCACCCTATGACCTTCTGTTATGATGCAGGGCCGAATTCCTTCGGCCAATGGACAATGGGATTGTAGGACCAGGAGATTGCATTGTGTGTGGGGCATAAATAGGCAGGCCGACCACATCCAGCTCTCACTCTCTCATCAACGGTTATCTGCTGATAGCCGGGAGCTGGATATCGAGGCGCAGGCGATCATACCCTTTGTGCGTAAGTTTCTCTCCGTAATCATTGTCTTTCTGTGAGCCAATTTCTCTCATCTCATCTCTCTCTCTCTCTCTCCCTCTCTCTCTCTCTCTGTTCTGTTCTCTCATATCTCCCCATAGACTAGGCTAGTATTGTATTGTATTAGATAGTATTGTATTGTATTGCATTTAGGTCAGTGTAGTATTGTCTTTTTGTATTTATTGTTTAGTTCTGTGGTTAGGAAGTCTCTGTTATATTGTAGTGTATCATTTGTACTGTTATCCCCTTTTACAAGTATATTAGATATAATACAGTTAATAGGCTTTGGAACCTAAACCAGTATCTGTGCATTTTCTATAGTGTTAAGTGTTCACTTGAGCGTCGGTGACGCTCAAGCAGCTTTGTAGTTAGTCAGGTTACACATGGTTGCATTTACACCCTGTACTCACATTAAGGTATTCAGTGTATTTCATTGGTATAAGGTTTTAACATAAAGGTATAGTGTTGTGAGCGTCTGCATCGCTGGTGACCTCCTCGTGGTCTCGAGCGTAAGCTACGCCATAGCGAATCATTACCCTAGACATAACCAATAACGTGTCCTGTGATCACTGGGCCGTGAGCGAACGTGACGCTTGAGCGTCTCGCCTACGGCTGAGCGATCGTTACGCAACTAGCGTACCATTACGGTACTTCTTAAGTAAACAGCGTACAGTGTTCTTAGCTTCATAAAGGGTTGTTTATACGACAAAGGAATTTAGCATTGTCAGGTGTCTGTACCAGCAGGAGCCCTCTGACTTGTGGCAGTGTTATGGGAATGTCACACGCATGTGGCCGGTGTCTGTACCAGCAGGAAGAGCGCCCTGACTTGTGGCAGTGTTATGGGAATGTCACACGCATGTGGCCGGTGTCTGTACCTGCAGGAGGAGTGCCCTGACTTGTGGCAGTGTTATGGGAATGTCACACGCATGTGGCCAGTGTCTATACCTGCAGGAGGAGTGCCCTGACTTGTGGCAGTGTTATGGGAATGTCACACGCATGTGGCCGGTGTCTATACCAGCAGGAGGAGTGCCATGATTGTGGCAGTGTTATGGGAATGTCACACGAATGTGGCCGGTGTCTGTACCTGCAGGAGGAGCGCCCTAACTTGTGACAGTGTTATGGGAATGTCACACGCATGTGGCCGGTGTCTGTACCAGCAGGAAGAGCGCCCTGACTTGTGGCAGTGTTATGGGAATGTCACACGCATGTGGCCGGTGTCTGTACCTGCAGGAGGAGCGCCCTGACTTGTGGCAGTATTATGGGAATGTCACACGCATGTGGCCGGTGTCTTTACCTGCAGGAGGAGTGCCCTGACTTGTGGCAGTGTTATGGGAATGTCACACGCATGTGGCCGGTGTCTATACCAGCAGGAGGAGTGCCATGACTTGTGGCAGTGTTATGGGAATGTCACACGAATGTGGCCGGTGTCTATACCTGCAGGAGGAGCGCCCTGACTTGTGGCAGTGTTATGGGAATGTCACACGCATGTGGCTGGTGTCTGTACCAGCAGGAGCCCCCTGACTTGTGGCAGTGTTATGGGAATGTCACACGCATGTGGCCGGTGTCTATACCAGCAGGAGGAGTGCCATGACTTGTGGCAGTGTTATGGGAATGTCACACGAATCTGGCCGGTGTCTATACCTGCAGGAGGAGCGCCCTGACTTGTGGCAGTGTTATGGGAATGTCACACGCATGTGGCTGGTGTCTGTACCAGCAGGAGCCCCCTGACTTGTGGCAGTGTTATGGGAATGTCACACGCATGTGGCCGGTGTCTATACCAGCAGGAGGAGCGTCCTGACTTGTGGCAGTGTTATGGGAATGTCACACGCATGTGGCCGGTGTCTGTACCAGCAGGAGCCCTCTGACTTGTGGCAGTGTTATGGGAATGTCACACGCATGTGGCCGGTGTCTGTACCAGCAGGAAGAGCGCCCTGACTTGTGGCAGTGTTATTGGAATGTCACACGCATGTGGCCGGTGTCTGTACCTGCAGGAGGAGTGCCCTGACTTGTGGCAGTGTTATGGGAATGTCACACGCATGTGGCCGGTGTCTATACCTGCAGGAGGAGTGCCCTGACTTGTGGCATTGTTATGGGAATGTCACACGCATGTGGCCGGTGTCTATACCAGCAGGAGGAGTGCCATGACTTGTGGCAGTGTTATGGGAATGTCACACGAATGTGGCCGGTGTCTGTACCTGCAGGAGGAGCGCCCTAACTTGTGACAGTGTTATGGGAATGTCACACGCATGTGGCCGGTGTCTATACCTGCAGGAGGAGCGCCCTGACTTGTAGCAGTGTTATGGGAATGTCACACGCATGTGGCTGGTTTCTATACCAGCAGGAGGAGCGCCCTGACTTGTGGCAGTGTTATGGGAATGTCACACGCATGTGGCCGGTGTCTATACCAGCAGGAGGAGCGCCCTGACTTGTGGCAGTGTTATGGGAATGTCACACGAATGTGGCCGGTGTCTATACCAGCAGGAGGAGCGCCCATACTTGTGGCAGTGTTATGGGAATGTCACACGCATGTGGCCGGTGTCTATACCTGCAGGAGGAGTGCCCTGACTTGTGGCAGTGTTATGGGAATGTCACACGCATGTGGCCGGTGTCTATACCAGCAGGAGGAGCGCCCTGACTTGTGGCAGTGTTATGGGAATGTCACACGCATGTGGCCGGTGTCTATACCAGCAGGAGGAGCACCCTGACTTGTGGCAGTGTTATGGGAATGTCACACGCATGTGGCCGGTGTCTATACCTGCAGGAGGAGTGCCCTGACTTGTGGCAGTGTTATGGGAATGTCACACGCATGTGGCCGGTGTCTATACCTGCAGGAGGAGCGCCCTGATTTGTGGCAGTGTTATGGGAATGTCACACGCATGTGGCCGGTGTCTATACCAGCAGGAGCACCCTGACTTGTAGCAGTGTTATGGAATGTCACACGCATGTGGCCAGTGTCTGTACCTGCAGGAGGAGCGCCCTGACTTGTGGCAGTGTTATGGGAATATCACACGCATGTGGCCGGTGTCTATACCTGCAGGAGGAGCGCCCTGACTTGTGGCAGTGTTATGGGAATGTCACACGCATGTGGCCGGTGTCTGTACCAGCAGGAGGAGCGTCCTGACTTGTGGCAGTGTTATGGGAATGTCACACGCATGTGGCCGGTGTCTATACCAGCAGGAGGAGCGCCCTGACTTGTGGCAGTGTTATGGGAATGTCACACGCATGTGGCTGGTGTCTGTACCAGCAGGAGCCCCCTGACTTGTGGCAGTGTTATGGGAATGTCACACGCATGTGGCCGGTGTCTATACCAGCAGGAGGAGCGCCCTGACTTGTGGCAGTGTTATGGGAATGTCACACGCATGTGGCCGGTGTCTGTACCAGCAGGAGCCCTCTGACTTGTGGCAGTGTTATGGGAATGTCACACGCATGTGGCCGGTGTCTGTACCAGCAGGAAGAGCGCCCTGACTTGTGGCAGTGTTATGGGAATGTCACACGCATGTGGCCGGTGTCTGTACCTGCAGGAGGAGTGCCCTGACATGTGGCAGTGTTATGGGAATGTCACACGCATGTGGCCGGTGTCTATACCTGCAGGAGGAGCGCCCTGATTTGTGGCAGTGTTATGGGAATGTCACACGCATGTGGCCGGTGTCTATACCAGCAGGAGCACCCTGACTTGTAGCAGTGTTATGGAATGTCACACGCATGTGGCCAGTGTCTGTACCTGCAGGAGGAGCGCCCTGACTTGTGGCAGTGTTATGGGAATATCACACGCATGTGGCCGGTGTCTATACCTGCAGGAGGAGCGCCCTGACTTGTGGCAGTGTTATGGGAATGTCACACGCATGTGGCCGGTGTCTGTACCAGCAGGAGGAGCGTCCTGACTTGTGGCAGTGTTATGGGAATGTCACACGCATGTGGCCGGTGTCTATACCAGCAGGAGGAGCGCCCTGACTTGTGGCAGTGTTATGGGAATGTCACACGCATGTGGCTGGTGTCTGTACCAGCAGGAGCCCCCTGACTTGTGGCAGTGTTATGGGAATGTCACACGCATGTGGCCGGTGTCTATACCAGCAGGAGGAGCGCCCTGACTTGTGGCAGTGTTATGGGAATGTCACACGCATGTGGCCGGTGTCTGTACCAGCAGGAGCCCTCTGACTTGTGGCAGTGTTATGGGAATGTCACACGCATGTGGCCGGTGTCTGTACCAGCAGGAAGAGCGCCCTGACTTGTGGCAGTGTTATGGGAATGTCACACGCATGTGGCCGGTGTCTGTACCTGCAGGAGGAGTGCCCTGACTTGTGGCAGTGTTATGGGAATGTCACACGCATGTGGCCGGTGTCTATACCAGCAGGAGGAGCGCCCTGACTTGTAGCAGTGTTATGGGAATGTCACACGCATGTGGCCGGTGTCTATACCTGCAGGAGGAGCGCCCTGACTTGTGGCAGTGTTATGGGAATGTCACACGCATGTGTCCGGTGTCTATACCTGCAGGAGGAGCGCCCTGACTTGTGGCAGTGTTATGGGAATGTCACACGCATGTGGCTGGTGTCTGTACCAGCAGGAGCCCTCTGACTTGTGGCAGTGTTATGGGAATGTCACACGCATGTGGCCGGTGTCTGTACCAGCAGGAGGAGCGTCCTGACTTGTGGCAGTGTTATGGGAATGTCACACGCATGTGGCCGGTGTCTATATCAGCAGGAGGAGCGCCCTGACTTGTGGCAGTGTTATGGGAATGTCACACGCATGTGGCCGGTGTCTATACCTGCAGGAGGAGCGCCCTGACTTGTGGCAGTGTTATGGGAATGTCACACGCATGTGGCTGGTGTCTGTACCAGCAGGAGCCCCCTGACTTGTGGCAGTGTTATGGGAATGTCACACGCATGTGGCCGGTGTCTATACCAGCAGGAGGAGCGCCCTGACTTGTGGCAGTGTTATGGGAATGTCACACGCATGTGGCCGGTGTCTGTACCAGCAGGAGCCCTCTGACTTGTGGCAGTGTTATGGGAATGTCACACGCATGTGGCCGGTGTCTGTACCAGCAGGAAGAGCGCCCTGACTTGTGGCAGTGTTATGGGAATGTCACACGCATGTGGCCGGTGTCTGTACCTGCAGGAGGAGTGCCCTGACTTGTGGCAGTGTTATGGGAATATCACACGCATGTGGCCGGTGTCTATACCTGCAGGAGGAGCGCCCTGACTTGTGGCAGTGTTATGGGAATGTCACACGCATGTGGCCGGTGTCTGTACCAGCAGGAGGAGCGTCCTGACTTGTGGCAGTGTTATGGGAATGTCACACGCATGTGGCCGGTGTCTATACCAGCAGGAGGAGCGCCCTGACTTGTGGCAGTGTTATGGGAATGTCACACGCATGTGGCCGGTGTCTGTACCAGCAGGAGCCCTCTGACTTGTGGCAGTGTTATGGGAATGTCACACGCATGTGGCCGGTGTCTGTACCAGCAGGAAGAGTGCCCTGACTTGTGGCAGTGTTATGGGAATGTCACACGCATGTGGCCGGTGTCTGTACCTGCAGGAGGAGTGCCCTGACTTGTGGCAGTGTTATGGGAATGTCACACGCATGTGGCCGGTGTCTATACCAGCAGGAGGAGCGCCCTGACTTGTAGCAGTGTTATGGGAATGTCACACGCATGTGGCCGGTGTCTATACCTGCAGGAGGAGCGCCCTGACTTGTGGCAGTGTTATGGGAATGTCACACGCATGTGGCCGGTGTCTATACCTGCAGGAGGAGCGCCCTGACTTGTGGCAGTGTTATGGGAATGTCACACGCATGTGGCTGGTGTCTGTACCAGCAGGAGCCCTCTGACTTGTGGCAGTGTTATGGGAATGTCACACGCATGTGGCCGGTGTCTGTACCAGCAGGAGGAGCGTCCTGACTTGTGGCAGTGTTATGGGAATGTCACACGCATGTGGCCGGTGTCTATACCAGCAGGAGGAGCGCCCTGACTTGTGGCAGTGTTATGGGAATGTCACACGCATGTGGCCGGTGTCTATACCTGCAGGAGGAGCGCCCTGACTTGTGGCAGTGTTATGGGAATGTCACACGCATGTGGCTGGTGTCTGTACCAGCAGGAGCCCCCTGACTTGTGGCAGTGTTATGGGAATGTCACACGCATGTGGCCGGTGTCTATACCAGCAGGAGGAGCGTCCTGACTTGTGGCAGTGTTATGGGAATGTCACACGCATGTGGCCGGTGTCTGTACCAGCAGGAGCCCTCTGACTTGTGGCAGTGTTATGGGAATGTCACACGCATGTGGCCGGTGTCTGTACCAGCAGGAAGAGCGCCCTGACTTGTGGCAGTGTTATGGGAATGTCACACGCATGTGGCCGGTGTCTGTACCTGCAGGAGGAGTGCCCTGACTTGTGGCAGTGTTATGGGAATGTCACACGCATGTGGCCGGTGTCTATACCTGCAGGAGGAGTGCCCTGACTTGTGGCAGTGTTATGGGAATGTCACACGCATGTGGCCGGTGTCTATACCAGCAGGAGGAGTGCCATGACTTGTGGCAGTGTTATGGGAATGTCACACGAATGTGGCCGGTGTCTGTACCTGCAGGAGGAGCGCCCTAACTTGTGGCAGTGTTATGGGAATGTCACACGCATGTGGCCGGTGTCTATACCTGCAGGAGGAGCGCCCTGACTTGTAGCAGTGTTATGGGAATGTCACACGCATGTGGCTGGTTTCTATACCAGCAGGAGGAACGCCCTGACTTGTGGCAGTGTTATAGGAATGTCACACGCATGTGGCCGGTGTCTATACCAGCAGGAGGAGCGCCCTGACTTGTGGCAGTGTTATGGGAATGTCACACGAATGTGGCCGGTGTCTATACCAGCAGGAGGAGCGCCCATACTTGTGGCAGTGTTATGGGAATGTCACACGCATGTGGCCGGTGTCTATACCTGCAGGAGGAGTGCCCTGACTTGTGGCAGTGTTATGGGAATGTCACACGCATGTGGCCGGTGTCTATACCAGCAGGAGGAGCGCCCTGACTTGTGGCAGTGTTATGGGAATGTCACACGCATGTGGCCGGTGTCTATACCTGCAGGAGGAGCGCCCTGATTTGTGGCAGTGTTATGGGAATGTCACACGCATGTGGCCGGTGTCTATACCAGCAGGAGCACCCTGACTTGTAGCAGTGTTATGGAATGTCACACGCATGTGGCCAGTGTCTGTACCTGCAGGAGGAGCGCCCTGACTTGTGGCAGTGTTATGGGAATATCACACGCATGTGGCCAGTGTCTGTACCTGCAGGAGGAGCGCCCTGACTTGTGGCAGTGTTATGGGAATATCACACGCATGTGGCCGGTGTCTATACCTGCAGGAGGAGCGCCCTGACTTGTGGCAGTGTTATGGGAATGTCACACGCATGTGGCCGGTGTCTGTACCAGCAGGAGGAGCGTCCTGACTTGTGGCAGTGTTATGGGAATGTCACACGCATGTGGCCGGTGTCTATACCAGCAGGAGGAGCGCCCTGACTTGTGGCAGTGTTATGGGAATGTCAGACGCATGTGGCTGGTGTCTGTACCAGCAGGAGCGCCCTGACTTGTGGCAGTGTTATGGGAATGTCACACGCATGTGGCCGGTGTCTATACCAGCAGGAGGAGCGCCCTGACTTGTGGCAGTGTTATGGGAATGTCACACGCATGTGGCCGGTGTCTGTACCAGCAGGAGCCCTCTGACTTGTGGCAGTGTTATGGGAATGTCACACGCATGTGGCCGGTGTCTGTACCAGCAGGAAGAGCGCCCTGACTTGTGGCAGTGTTATGGGAATGTCACACGCATGTGGCCGGTGTCTGTACCTGCAGGAGGAGTGCCCTGACTTGTGGCAGTGTTATGGGAATGTCACACGCATGTGGCCGGTGTCTATACCAGCAGGAGGAGCGCCCTGACTTGTAGCAGTGTTATGGGAATGTCACACGCATGTGGCCGGTGTCTATACCTGCAGGAGGAACGCCCTGACTTGTGGCAGTGTTATGGGAATGTCACACGCATGTGGCCGGTGTCTATACCTGCAGTAGGAGCGCCCTGACTTGTGGCAGTGTTATGGGAATGTCACACGCATGTGGCTGGTGTCTGTACCAGCAGGAGCCCTCTGACTTGTGGCAGTGTTATGGGAATGTCACACGCATGTGGCCAGTGTCTGTACCAGCAGGAGGAGCGTCCTGACTTGTGGCAGTGTTATGGGAATGTCACACGCATGTGGCTGGTGTCCATACCAGCAGGAGGAGCGCCCTGACTTGTGGCAGTGTTATGGGAATGTCACACGCATGTGGCCGGTGTCTATACCTGCAGGAGGAGCGCCCTGACTTGTGGCAGTGTTATGGGAATGTCACACGCATGTGGCTGGTGTCTGTACCAGCAGGAGCCCCCTGACTTGTGGCAGTGTTATGGGAATGTCACACGCATGTGGCCGGTGTCTATACCAGCAGGAGGAGCGTCCTGACTTGTGGCAGTGTTATGGGAATGTCACACGCATGTGGCCGGTGTCTGTACCAGCAGGAGCCCTCTGACTTGTGGCAGTGTTATGGGAATGTCACACGCATGTGGCCGGTGTCTGTACCAGCAGGAAGAGCGCCCTGACTTGTGGCAGTGTTATGGGAATGTCACACGCATGTGGCCGGTGTCTATACCAGCAGGAGGAGTGCCATGACTTGTGGCAGTGTTATGGGAATGTCACACGAATGTGGCCGGTGTCTGTACCTGCAGGAGGAGCGCCCTAACTTGTGGCAGTGTTATGGGAATGTCACACGCATGTGGCCGGTGTCTATACCTGCAGGAGGAGCGCCCTGACTTGTAGCAGTGTTATGGGAATGTCACACGCATGTGGCTGGTTTCTATACCAGCAGGAGGAGCGCCCTGACTTGTGGCAGTGTTATAGGAATGTCACACGCATGTGGCCGGTGTCTATACCAGCAGGAGGAGCGCCCTGACTTGTGGCAGTGTTATGGGAATGTCACACGAATGTGGCCGGTGTCTATACCAGCAGGAGGAGCGCCCATACTTGTGGCAGTGTTATGGGAATGTCACACGCATGTGGCCGGTGTCTATACCTGCAGGAGGAGTGCCCTGACTTGTGGCAGTGTTATGGGAATGTCACACGCATGTGGCCGGTGTCTATACCAGCAGGAGGAGCGCCCTGACTTGTGGCAGTGTTATGGGAATGTCACACGCATGTGGCCGGTGTCTATACCTGCAGGAGGAGCGCCCTGATTTGTGGCAGTGTTATGGGAATGTCACACGCATGTGGCCGGTGTCTATACCAGCAGGAGCACCCTGACTTGTAGCAGTGTTATGGAATGTCACACGCATGTGGCCAGTGTCTGTACCTGCAGGAGGAGCGCCCTGACTTGTGGCAGTGTTATGGGAATATCACACGCATGTGGCCAGTGTCTGTACCTGCAGGAGGAGCGCCCTGACTTGTGGCAGTGTTATGGGAATATCACACGCATGTGGCCGGTGTCTATACCTGCAGGAGGAGCGCCCTGACTTGTGGCAGTGTTATGGGAATGTCACACGCATGTGGCCGGTGTCTGTACCAGCAGGAGGAGCGTCCTGACTTGTGGCAGTGTTATGGGAATGTCACACGCATGTGGCCGGTGTCTATACCAGCAGGAGGAGCGCCCTGACTTGTGGCAGTGTTATGGGAATGTCAGACGCATGTGGCTGGTGTCTGTACCAGCAGGAGCGCCCTGACTTGTGGCAGTGTTATGGGAATGTCACACGCATGTGGCCGGTGTCTATACCAGCAGGAGGAGCGCCCTGACTTGTGGCAGTGTTACGGGAATGTCACACGCATGTGGCCGGTGTCTGTACCAGCAGGAGCCCTCTGACTTGTGGCAGTGTTATGGGAATGTCACACGCATGTGGCCGGTGTCTGTACCAGCAGGAAGAGCGCCCTGACTTGTGGCAGTGTTATGGGAATGTCACACGCATGTGGCCGGTGTCTGTACCTGCAGGAGGAGTGCCCTGACTTGTGGCAGTGTTATGGGAATGTCACACGCATGTGGCCGGTGTCTATACCAGCAGGAGGAGCGCCCTGACTTGTAGCAGTGTTATGGGAATGTCACACGCATGTGGCCGGTGTCTATACCTGCAGGAGGAACGCCCTGACTTGTGGCAGTGTTATGGGAATGTCACACGCATGTGGCCGGTGTCTATACCTGCAGTAGGAGCGCCCTGACTTGTGGCAGTGTTATGGGAATGTCACACGCATGTGGCTGGTGTCTGTACCAGCAGGAGCCCTCTGACTTGTGGCAGTGTTATGGGAATGTCACACGCATGTGGCCGGTGTCTGTACCAGCAGGAGGAGCGTCCTGACTTGTGGCAGTGTTATGGGAATGTCACACGCATGTGGCTGGTGTCCATACCAGCAGGAGGAGCGCCCTGACTTGTGGCAGTGTTATGGGAATGTCACACGCATGTGGCCGGTGTCTATACCTGCAGGAGGAGCGCCCTGACTTGTGGCAGTGTTATGGGAATGTCACACGCATGTGGCTGGTGTCTGTACCAGCAGGAGCCCCCTGACTTGTGGCAGTGTTATGGGAATGTCACACGCATGTGGCCGGTGTCTATACCAGCAGGAGGAGCGTCCTGACTTGTGGCAGTGTTATGGGAATGTCACACGCATGTGGCCGGTGTCTGTACCAGCAGGAGCCCTCTGACTTGTGGCAGTGTTATGGGAATGTCACACGCATGTGGCCGGTGTCTGTACCAGCAGGAAGAGCGCCCTGACTTGTGGCAGTGTTATGGGAATGTCACACGCATGTGGCCGGTGTCTGTACCTGCAGGAGGAGTGCCCTGACTTGTGGCAGTGTTATGGGAATGTCACACGCATGTGGCCGGTGTCTATACCTGCAGGAGGAGTGCCCTGACTTGTGGCAGTGTTATGGGAATGTCACACGCATGTGGCCGGTGTCTATACCAGCAGGAGGAGTGCCATGACTTGTGGCAGTGTTATGGGAATGTCACACGAATGTGGCCGGTGTCTGTACCTGCAGGAGGAGCGCCCTAACTTGTGACAGTGTTATGGGAATGTCACACGCATGTGGCCGGTGTCTGTACCAGCAGGAAGAGCGCCCTGACTTGTGGCAGTGTTATGGGAATGTCACACGCATGTGGCCGGTGTCTGTACCTGCAGGAGGAGTGCCCTGACTTGTGGCAGTGTTACGGGAATGTCACACGCATGTGGCCGGTGTCTATACCTGCAGGAGGAGTGCCCTGACTTGTGGCAGTGTTATGGGAATGTCACACGCATGTGGCCGGTGTCTATACCAGCAGGAGGAGTGCCATGACTTGTGGCAGTGTTATGGGAATGTCACACGAATGTGGCCGGTGTCTATACCTGCAGGAGGAGCGCCCTGACTTGTGGCAGTGTTATGGGAATGTCACACGCATGTGGCTGGTGTCTGTACCAGCAGGAGCCCCCTGACTTGTGGCAGTGTTATGGGAATGTCACACGCATGTGGCCGGTGTCTATACCAGCAGGAGGAGTGCCATGACTTGTGGCAGTGTTATGGGAATGTCACACGAATCTGGCCGGTGTCTATACCTGCAGGAGGAGCGCCCTGACTTGTGGCAGTGTTATGGGAATGTCACACGCATGTGGCTGGTGTCTGTACCAGCAGGAGCCCCCTGACTTGTGGCAGTGTTATGGGAATGTCACACGCATGTGGCCGGTGTCTATACCAGCAGGAGGAGCGTCCTGACTTGTGGCAGTGTTATGGGAATGTCACACGCATGTGGCCGGTGTCTGTACCAGCAGGAGCCCTCTGACTTGTGGCAGTGTTATGGGAATGTCACACGCATGTGGCCGGTGTCTGTACCAGCAGGAAGAGCGCCCTGACTTGTGGCAGTGTTATTGGAATGTCACACGCATGTGGCCGGTGTCTGTACCTGCAGGAGGAGTGCCCTGACTTGTGGCAGTGTTATGGGAATGTCACACGCATGTGGCCGGTGTCTATACCTGCAGGAGGAGTGCCCTGACTTGTGGCAGTGTTATGGGAATGTCACACGCATGTGGCCGGTGTCTATACCAGCAGGAGGAGTGCCATGACTTGTGGCAGTGTTATGGGAATGTCACACGAATGTGGCCGGTGTCTGTACCTGCAGGAGGAGCGCCCTAACTTGTGACAGTGTTATGGGAATGTCACACGCATGTGGCCGGTGTCTATTCCTGCAGGAGGAGCGCCCTGACTTGTAGCAGTGTTATGGGAATGTCACACGCATGTGGCTGGTTTCTATACCAGCAGGAGAAGCGCCCTGACTTGTGGCAGTGTTATGGGAATGTCACACGCATGTGGCCGGTGTCTATACCAGCAGGAGGAGCGCCCTGACTTGTGGCAGTGTTATGGGAATGTCACACGAATGTGGCCGGTGTCTATACCAGCAGGAGCGCCCATACTTGTGGCAGTGTTATGGGAATGTCACACGCATGTGGCCGGTGTCTATACCTGCAGGAGGAGTGCCCTGACTTGTGGCAGTGTTATGGGAATGTCACACGCATGTGGCCGGTGTCTATACCAGCAGGAGGAGCGCCCTGACTTGTGGCAGTGTTATGGGAATGTCACACGCATGTGGCCGGTGTCTATACCAGCAGGAGGAGCACCCTGACTTGTGGCAGTGTTATGGGAATGTCACACGCATGTGGCCGGTGTCTGTACCAGCAGGAGGAGCGTCCTGACTTGTGGCAGTGTTATGGGAATGTCACACGCATGTGGCCGGTGTCTATACCAGCAGGAGGAGCGCCCTGACTTGTGGCAGTGTTATGGGAATGTCAGACGCATGTGGCTGGTGTCTGTACCAGCAGGAGCGCCCTGACTTGTGGCAGTGTTATGGGAATGTCACACGCATGTGGCCGGTGTCTATACCAGCAGGAGGAGCGCCCTGACTTGTGGCAGTGTTATGGGAATGTCACACGCATGTGGCCGGTGTCTGTACCAGCAGGAGCCCTCTGACTTGTGGCAGTGTTATGGGAATGTCACACGCATGTGGCCGGTGTCTGTACCAGCAGGAAGAGCGCCCTGACTTGTGGCAGTGTTATGGGAATGTCACACGCATGTGGCCGGTGTCTGTACCTGCAGGAGGAGTGCCCTGACTTGTGGCAGTGTTATGGGAATGTCACACGCATGTGGCCGGTGTCTATACCAGCAGGAGGAGCGCCCTGACTTGTAGCAGTGTTATGGGAATGTCACACGCATGTGGCCGGTGTCTATACCTGCAGGAGGAACGCCCTGACTTGTGGCAGTGTTATGGGAATGTCACACGCATGTGGCCGGTGTCTATACCTGCAGTAGGAGCGCCCTGACTTGTGGCAGTGTTATGGGAATGTCACACGCATGTGGCTGGTGTCTGTACCAGCAGGAGCCCTCTGACTTGTGGCAGTGTTATGGGAATGTCACACGCATGTGGCCAGTGTCTGTACCAGCAGGAGGAGCGTCCTGACTTGTGGCAGTGTTATGGGAATGTCACACGCATGTGGCTGGTGTCCATACCAGCAGGAGGAGCGCCCTGACTTGTGGCAGTGTTATGGGAATGTCACACGCATGTGGCCGGTGTCTATACCTGCAGGAGGAGCGCCCTGACTTGTGGCAGTGTTATGGGAATGTCACACGCATGTGGCTGGTGTCTGTACCAGCAGGAGCCCCCTGACTTGTGGCAGTGTTATGGGAATGTCACACGCATGTGGCCGGTGTCTATACCAGCAGGAGGAGCGTCCTGACTTGTGGCAGTGTTATGGGAATGTCACACGCATGTGGCCGGTGTCTGTACCAGCAGGAGCCCTCTGACTTGTGGCAGTGTTATGGGAATGTCACACGCATGTGGCCGGTGTCTGTACCAGCAGGAAGAGCGCCCTGACTTGTGGCAGTGTTATGGGAATGTCACACGCATGTGGCCGGTGTCTATACCAGCAGGAGGAGTGCCATGACTTGTGGCAGTGTTATGGGAATGTCACACGAATGTGGCCGGTGTCTGTACCTGCAGGAGGAGCGCCCTAACTTGTGGCAGTGTTATGGGAATGTCACACGCATGTGGCCGGTGTCTATACCTGCAGGAGGAGCGCCCTGACTTGTAGCAGTGTTATGGGAATGTCACACGCATGTGGCTGGTTTCTATACCAGCAGGAGGAGCGCCCTGACTTGTGGCAGTGTTATAGGAATGTCACACGCATGTGGCCGGTGTCTATACCAGCAGGAGGAGCGCCCTGACTTGTGGCAGTGTTATGGGAATGTCACACGAATGTGGCCGGTGTCTATACCAGCAGGAGGAGCGCCCATACTTGTGGCAGTGTTATGGGAATGTCACACGCATGTGGCCGGTGTCTATACCTGCAGGAGGAGTGCCCTGACTTGTGGCAGTGTTATGGGAATGTCACACGCATGTGGCCGGTGTCTATACCAGCAGGAGGAGCGCCCTGACTTGTGGCAGTGTTATGGGAATGTCACACGCATGTGGCCGGTGTCTATACCTGCAGGAGGAGCGCCCTGATTTGTGGCAGTGTTATGGGAATGTCACACGCATGTGGCCGGTGTCTATACCAGCAGGAGCACCCTGACTTGTAGCAGTGTTATGGAATGTCACACGCATGTGGCCAGTGTCTGTACCTGCAGGAGGAGCGCCCTGACTTGTGGCAGTGTTATGGGAATATCACACGCATGTGGCCAGTGTCTGTACCTGCAGGAGGAGCGCCCTGACTTGTGGCAGTGTTATGGGAATATCACACGCATGTGGCCGGTGTCTATACCTGCAGGAGGAGCGCCCTGACTTGTGGCAGTGTTATGGGAATGTCACACGCATGTGGCCGGTGTCTGTACCAGCAGGAGGAGCGTCCTGACTTGTGGCAGTGTTATGGGAATGTCACACGCATGTGGCCGGTGTCTATACCAGCAGGAGGAGCGCCCTGACTTGTGGCAGTGTTATGGGAATGTCAGACGCATGTGGCTGGTGTCTGTACCAGCAGGAGCGCCCTGACTTGTGGCAGTGTTATGGGAATGTCACACGCATGTGGCCGGTGTCTATACCAGCAGGAGGAGCGCCCTGACTTGTGGCAGTGTTATGGGAATGTCACACGCATGTGGCCGGTGTCTATACCAGCAGGAGGAGTGCCATGACTTGTGGCAGTGTTATGGGAATGTCACACGAATCTGGCCGGTGTCTATACCTGCAGGAGGAGCGCCCTGACTTGTGGCAGTGTTATGGGAATGTCACACGCATGTGGCTGGTGTCTGTACCAGCAGGAGCCCCCTGACTTGTGGCAGTGTTATGGGAATGTCACACGCATGTGGCCGGTGTCTATACCAGCAGGAGGAGCGTCCTGACTTGTGGCAGTGTTATGGGAATGTCACACGCATGTGGCCGGTGTCTGTACCAGCAGGAGCCCTCTGACTTGTGGCAGTGTTATGGGAATGTCACACGCATGTGGCCGGTGTCTGTACCAGCAGGAGCCCTCTGACTTGTGGCAGTGTCATGGGAATGTCACACGCATGTGGCCGGTGTCTGTACCAGCAGGAAGAGCGCCCTGACTTGTGGCAGTGTTATGGGAATGTCACACGCATGTGGCCGGTGTCTGTACCTGCAGGAGGAGTGCCCTGACTTGTGGCAGTGTTATGGGAATGTCACACGCATGTGGCCGGTGTCTATACCAGCAGGAGGAGCGCCCTGACTTGTAGCAGTGTTATGGGAATGTCACACGCATGTGGCCGGTGTCTATACCTGCAGGAGGAACGCCCTGACTTGTGGCAGTGTTATGGGAATGTCACACGCATGTGGCCGGTGTCTATACCTGCAGTAGGAGCGCCCTGACTTGTGGCAGTGTTATGGGAATGTCACACGCATGTGGCTGGTGTCTGTACCAGCAGGAGCCCTCTGACTTGTGGCAGTGTTATGGGAATGTCACACGCATGTGGCCGGTGTCTGTACCAGCAGGAGGAGCGTCCTGACTTGTGGCAGTGTTATGGGAATGTCACACGCATGTGGCTGGTTTCCATACCAGCAGGAGGAGCGCCCTGACTTGTGGCAGTGTTATGGGAATGTCACACGCATGTGGCCGGTGTCTATACCTGCAGGAGGAGCGCCCTGACTTGTGGCAGTGTTATGGGAATGTCACACGCATGTGGCTGGTGTCTGTACCAGCAGGAGCCCCCTGACTTGTGGCAGTGTTATGGGAATGTCACACGCATGTGGCCGGTGTCTATACCAGCAGGAGGAGCGTCCTGACTTGTGGCAGTGTTATGGGAATGTCACACGCATGTGGCCGGTGTCTGTACCAGCAGGAGCCCTCTGACTTGTGGCAGTGTTATGGGAATGTCACACGCATGTGGCCGGTGTCTGTACCAGCAGGAAGAGCGCCCTGACTTGTGGCAGTGTTATTGGAATGTCACACGCATGTGGCCGGTGTCTGTACCTGCAGGAGGAGTGCCCTGACTTGTGGCAGTGTTATGGGAATGTCACACGCATGTGGCCGGTGTCTATACCTGCAGGAGGAGTGCCCTGACTTGTGGCAGTGTTATGGGAATGTCACACGCATGTGGCCGGTGTCTATACCAGCAGGAGGAGTGCCATGACTTGTGGCAGTGTTATGGGAATGTCACACGAATGTGGCCGGTGTCTGTACCTGCAGGAGGAGCGCCCTAACTTGTGACAGTGTTATGGGAATGTCACACGCATGTGGCCGGTGTCTATTCCTGCAGGAGGAGCGCCCTGACTTGTAGCAGTGTTATGGGAATGTCACACGCATGTGGCTGGTTTCTATACCAGCAGGAGAAGCGCCCTGACTTGTGGCAGTGTTATGGGAATGTCACACGCATGTGGCCGGTGTCTATACCAGCAGGAGGAGCGCCCTGACTTGTGGCAGTGTTATGGGAATGTCACACGAATGTGGCCGGTGTCTATACCAGCAGGAGCGCCCATACTTGTGGCAGTGTTATGGGAATGTCACACGCATGTGGCCGGTGTCTATACCTGCAGGAGGAGTGCCCTGACTTGTGGCAGTGTTATGGGAATGTCACACGCATGTGGCCGGTGTCTATACCAGCAGGAGGAGCGCCCTGACTTGTGGCAGTGTTATGGGAATGTCACACGCATGTGGCCGGTGTCTATACCAGCAGGAGGAGCACCCTGACTTGTGGCAGTGTTATGGGAATGTCACACGCATGTGGCCGGTGTCTGTACCAGCAGGAGGAGCGTCCTGACTTGTGGCAGTGTTATGGGAATGTCACACGCATGTGGCCGGTGTCTATACCAGCAGGAGGAGCGCCCTGACTTGTGGCAGTGTTATGGGAATGTCAGACGCATGTGGCTGGTGTCTGTACCAGCAGGAGCGCCCTGACTTGTGGCAGTGTTATGGGAATGTCACACGCATGTGGCCGGTGTCTATACCAGCAGGAGGAGCGCCCTGACTTGTGGCAGTGTTATGGGAATGTCACACGCATGTGGCCGGTGTCTGTACCAGCAGGAGCCCTCTGACTTGTGGCAGTGTTATGGGAATGTCACACGCATGTGGCCGGTGTCTGTACCAGCAGGAAGAGCGCCCTGACTTGTGGCAGTGTTATGGGAATGTCACACGCATGTGGCCGGTGTCTGTACCTGCAGGAGGAGTGCCCTGACTTGTGGCAGTGTTATGGGAATGTCACACGCATGTGGCCGGTGTCTATACCAGCAGGAGGAGCGCCCTGACTTGTAGCAGTGTTATGGGAATGTCACACGCATGTGGCCGGTGTCTATACCTGCAGGAGGAACGCCCTGACTTGTGGCAGTGTTATGGGAATGTCACACGCATGTGGCCGGTGTCTATACCTGCAGTAGGAGCGCCCTGACTTGTGGCAGTGTTATGGGAATGTCACACGCATGTGGCTGGTGTCTGTACCAGCAGGAGCCCTCTGACTTGTGGCAGTGTTATGGGAATGTCACACGCATGTGGCCAGTGTCTGTACCAGCAGGAGGAGCGTCCTGACTTGTGGCAGTGTTATGGGAATGTCACACGCATGTGGCTGGTGTCCATACCAGCAGGAGGAGCGCCCTGACTTGTGGCAGTGTTATGGGAATGTCACACGCATGTGGCCGGTGTCTATACCTGCAGGAGGAGCGCCCTGACTTGTGGCAGTGTTATGGGAATGTCACACGCATGTGGCTGGTGTCTGTACCAGCAGGAGCCCCCTGACTTGTGGCAGTGTTATGGGAATGTCACACGCATGTGGCCGGTGTCTATACCAGCAGGAGGAGCGTCCTGACTTGTGGCAGTGTTATGGGAATGTCACACGCATGTGGCCGGTGTCTGTACCAGCAGGAGCCCTCTGACTTGTGGCAGTGTTATGGGAATGTCACACGCATGTGGCCGGTGTCTGTACCAGCAGGAAGAGCGCCCTGACTTGTGGCAGTGTTATGGGAATGTCACACGCATGTGGCCGGTGTCTATACCAGCAGGAGGAGTGCCATGACTTGTGGCAGTGTTATGGGAATGTCACACGAATGTGGCCGGTGTCTGTACCTGCAGGAGGAGCGCCCTAACTTGTGGCAGTGTTATGGGAATGTCACACGCATGTGGCCGGTGTCTATACCTGCAGGAGGAGCGCCCTGACTTGTAGCAGTGTTATGGGAATGTCACACGCATGTGGCTGGTTTCTATACCAGCAGGAGGAGCGCCCTGACTTGTGGCAGTGTTATAGGAATGTCACACGCATGTGGCCGGTGTCTATACCAGCAGGAGGAGCGCCCTGACTTGTGGCAGTGTTATGGGAATGTCACACGAATGTGGCCGGTGTCTATACCAGCAGGAGGAGCGCCCATACTTGTGGCAGTGTTATGGGAATGTCACACGCATGTGGCCGGTGTCTATACCTGCAGGAGGAGTGCCCTGACTTGTGGCAGTGTTATGGGAATGTCACACGCATGTGGCCGGTGTCTATACCAGCAGGAGGAGCGCCCTGACTTGTGGCAGTGTTATGGGAATGTCACACGCATGTGGCCGGTGTCTATACCTGCAGGAGGAGCGCCCTGATTTGTGGCAGTGTTATGGGAATGTCACACGCATGTGGCCGGTGTCTATACCAGCAGGAGCACCCTGACTTGTAGCAGTGTTATGGAATGTCACACGCATGTGGCCAGTGTCTGTACCTGCAGGAGGAGCGCCCTGACTTGTGGCAGTGTTATGGGAATATCACACGCATGTGGCCAGTGTCTGTACCTGCAGGAGGAGCGCCCTGACTTGTGGCAGTGTTATGGGAATATCACACGCATGTGGCCGGTGTCTATACCTGCAGGAGGAGCGCCCTGACTTGTGGCAGTGTTATGGGAATGTCACACGCATGTGGCCGGTGTCTGTACCAGCAGGAGGAGCGTCCTGACTTGTGGCAGTGTTATGGGAATGTCACACGCATGTGGCCGGTGTCTATACCAGCAGGAGGAGCGCCCTGACTTGTGGCAGTGTTATGGGAATGTCAGACGCATGTGGCTGGTGTCTGTACCAGCAGGAGCGCCCTGACTTGTGGCAGTGTTATGGGAATGTCACACGCATGTGGCCGGTGTCTATACCAGCAGGAGGAGCGCCCTGACTTGTGGCAGTGTTATGGGAATGTCACACGCATGTGGCCGGTGTCTGTACCAGCAGGAGCCCTCTGACTTGTGGCAGTGTCATGGGAATGTCACACGCATGTGGCCGGTGTCTGTACCAGCAGGAAGAGCGCCCTGACTTGTGGCAGTGTTATGGGAATGTCACACGCATGTGGCCGGTGTCTGTACCTGCAGGAGGAGTGCCCTGACTTGTGGCAGTGTTATGGGAATGTCACACGCATGTGGCCGGTGTCTATACCAGCAGGAGGAGCGCCCTGACTTGTAGCAGTGTTATGGGAATGTCACACGCATGTGGCCGGTGTCTATACCTGCAGGAGGAACGCCCTGACTTGTGGCAGTGTTATGGGAATGTCACACGCATGTGGCCGGTGTCTATACCTGCAGTAGGAGCGCCCTGACTTGTGGCAGTGTTATGGGAATGTCACACGCATGTGGCTGGTGTCTGTACCAGCAGGAGCCCTCTGACTTGTGGCAGTGTTATGGGAATGTCACACGCATGTGGCCGGTGTCTGTACCAGCAGGAGGAGCGTCCTGACTTGTGGCAGTGTTATGGGAATGTCACACGCATGTGGCTGGTTTCCATACCAGCAGGAGGAGCGCCCTGACTTGTGGCAGTGTTATGGGAATGTCACACGCATGTGGCCGGTGTCTATACCTGCAGGAGGAGCGCCCTGACTTGTGGCAGTGTTATGGGAATGTCACACGCATGTGGCTGGTGTCTGTACCAGCAGGAGCCCCCTGACTTGTGGCAGTGTTATGGGAATGTCACACGCATGTGGCCGGTGTCTATACCAGCAGGAGGAGCGTCCTGACTTGTGGCAGTGTTATGGGAATGTCACACGCATGTGGCCGGTGTCTATACCTGCAGTAGGAGCGCCCTGACTTGTGGCAGTGTTATGGGAATGTCACACGCATGTGGCTGGTGTCTGTACCAGCAGGAGCCCTCTGACTTGTGGCAGTGTTATGGGAATGTCACACGCATGTGGCCGGTGTCTGTACCAGCAGGAGGAGCGTCCTGACTTGTGGCAGTGTTATGGGAATGTCACACGCATGTGGCTGGTTTCCATACCAGCAGGAGGAGCGCCCTGACTTGTGGCAGTGTTATGGGAATGTCACACGCATGTGGCCGGTGTCTATACCTGCAGGAGGAGCGCCCTGACTTGTGGCAGTGTTATGGGAATGTCACACGCATGTGGCCGGTGTCTGTACCAGCAGGAGCCCTCTGACTTGTGGCAGTGTTATGGGAATGTCACACGCATGTGGCCGGTGTCTGTACCAGCAGGAAGAGCGCCCTGACTTGTGGCAGTGTTATGGGAATGTCACACGCATGTGGCCGGTGTCTATACCAGCAGGAGGAGTGCCATGACTTGTGGCAGTGTTATGGGAATGTCACACGAATGTGGCCGGTGTCTGTACCTGCAGGAGGAGCGCCCTAACTTGTGGCAGTGTTATGGGAATGTCACACGCATGTGGCCGGTGTCTATACCTGCAGGAGGAGCGCCCTGACTTGTAGCAGTGTTATGGGAATGTCACACGCATGTGGCTGGTTTCTATACCAGCAGGAGGAGCGCCCTGACTTGTGGCAGTGTTATAGGAATGTCACACGCATGTGGCCGGTGTCTATACCAGCAGGAGGAGCGCCCTGACTTGTGGCAGTGTTATGGGAATGTCACACGAATGTGGCCGGTGTCTATACCAGCAGGAGGAGCGCCCATACTTGTGGCAGTGTTATGGGAATGTCACACGCATGTGGCCGGTGTCTATACCTGCAGGAGGAGTGCCCTGACTTGTGGCAGTGTTATGGGAATGTCACACGCATGTGGCCGGTGTCTATACCAGCAGGAGGAGCGCCCTGACTTGTGGCAGTGTTATGGGAATGTCACACGCATGTGGCCGGTGTCTATACCTGCAGGAGGAGCGCCCTGATTTGTGGCAGTGTTATGGGAATGTCACACGCATGTGGCCGGTGTCTATACCAGCAGGAGCACCCTGACTTGTAGCAGTGTTATGGAATGTCACACGCATGTGGCCAGTGTCTGTACCTGCAGGAGGAGCGCCCTGACTTGTGGCAGTGTTATGGGAATATCACACGCATGTGGCCAGTGTCTGTACCTGCAGGAGGAGCGCCCTGACTTGTGGCAGTGTTATGGGAATATCACACGCATGTGGCCGGTGTCTATACCTGCAGGAGGAGCGCCCTGACTTGTGGCAGTGTTATGGGAATGTCACACGCATGTGGCCGGTGTCTGTACCAGCAGGAGGAGCGTCCTGACTTGTGGCAGTGTTATGGGAATGTCACACGCATGTGGCCGGTGTCTATACCAGCAGGAGGAGCGCCCTGACTTGTGGCAGTGTTATGGGAATGTCAGACGCATGTGGCTGGTGTCTGTACCAGCAGGAGCGCCCTGACTTGTGGCAGTGTTATGGGAATGTCACACGCATGTGGCCGGTGTCTATACCAGCAGGAGGAGCGCCCTGACTTGTGGCAGTGTTATGGGAATGTCACACGCATGTGGCCGGTGTCTGTACCAGCAGGAGCCCTCTGACTTGTGGCAGTGTCATGGGAATGTCACACGCATGTGGCCGGTGTCTGTACCAGCAGGAAGAGCGCCCTGACTTGTGGCAGTGTTATGGGAATGTCACACGCATGTGGCCGGTGTCTGTACCTGCAGGAGGAGTGCCCTGACTTGTGGCAGTGTTATGGGAATGTCACACGCATGTGGCCGGTGTCTATACCAGCAGGAGGAGCGCCCTGACTTGTAGCAGTGTTATGGGAATGTCACACGCATGTGGCCGGTGTCTATACCTGCAGGAGGAACGCCCTGACTTGTGGCAGTGTTATGGGAATGTCACACGCATGTGGCCGGTGTCTATACCTGCAGTAGGAGCGCCCTGACTTGTGGCAGTGTTATGGGAATGTCACACGCATGTGGCTGGTGTCTGTACCAGCAGGAGCCCTCTGACTTGTGGCAGTGTTATGGGAATGTCACACGCATGTGGCCGGTGTCTGTACCAGCAGGAGGAGCGTCCTGACTTGTGGCAGTGTTATGGGAATGTCACACGCATGTGGCTGGTTTCCATACCAGCAGGAGGAGCGCCCTGACTTGTGGCAGTGTTATGGGAATGTCACACGCATGTGGCCGGTGTCTATACCTGCAGGAGGAGCGCCCTGACTTGTGGCAGTGTTATGGGAATGTCACACGCATGTGGCTGGTGTCTGTACCAGCAGGAGCCCCCTGACTTGTGGCAGTGTTATGGGAATGTCACACGCATGTGGCCGGTGTCTATACCAGCAGGAGGAGCGTCCTGACTTGTGGCAGTGTTATGGGAATGTCACACGCATGTGGCCGGTGTCTGTACCAGCAGGAGCCCTCTGACTTGTGGCAGTGTTATGGGAATGTCACACGCATGTGGCCGGTGTCTGTACCAGCAGGAAGAGCGCCCTGACTTGTGGCAGTGTTATGGGAATGTCACACGCATGTGGCCGGTGTCTGTACCTGCAGGAGGAGTGCCCTGACTTGTGGCAGTGTTATGGGAATGTCACACGCATGTGGCCGGTGTCTAAACCTGCAGGAGGAGTGCCCTGACTTGTGGCAGTGTTATGGGAATGTCACACGCATGTGGCCGGTGTCTATACCAGCAGGAGGAGTGCCATGACTTGTGGCAGTGTTATGGGAATGTCACACGAATGTGGCCGGTGTCTGTACCTGCAGGAGGAGCGCCCTAACTTGTGACAGTGTTATGGGAATGTCACACGCATGTGGCCAGTGTCTGTACCAGCAGGAAGAGCGCCCTGACTTGTGGCAGTGTTATGGGAATGTCACACGCATGTGGCCGGTGTCTGTACCTGCAGGAGGAGTGCCCTGACTTGTGGCAGTGTTATGGGAATGTCACACGCATGTGGCCGGTGTCTATACCTGCAGGAGGAGTGCCCTGACTTGTGGCAGTGTTATGGGAATGTCACACGCATGTGGCCGGTGTCTATACCAGCAGGAGGAGTGCCATGACTTGTGGCAGTGTTATGGGAATGTCACACGAATGTGGCCGGTGTCTATACCTGCAGGAGGAGCGCCCTGACTTGTGGCAGTGTTATGGGAATGTCACACGCATGTGGCTGGTGTCTGTACCAGCAGGAGCCCCCTGACTTGTGGCAGTGTTATGGGAATGTCACACGCATGTGGCCGGTGTCTATACCAGCAGGAGGAGTGCCATGACTTGTGGCAGTGTTATGGGAATGTCACACGAATCTGGCCGGTGTCTATACCTGCAGGAGGAGCGCCCTGACTTGTGGCAGTGTTATGGGAATGTCACACGCATGTGGCTGGTGTCTGTACCAGCAGGAGCCCCCTGACTTGTGGCAGTGTTATGGGAATGTCACACGCATGTGGCCGGTGTCTATACCAGCAGGAGGAGCGTCCTGACTTGTGGCAGTGTTATGGGAATGTCACACGCATGTGGCCGGTGTCTGTACCAGCAGGAGCCCTCTGACTTGTGGCAGTGTTATGGGAATGTCACACGCATGTGGCCGGTGTCTGTACCAGCAGGAAGAGCGCCCTGACTTGTGGCAGTGTTATTGGAATGTCACACGCATGTGGCCGGTGTCTGTACCTGCAGGAGGAGTGCCCTGACTTGTGGCAGTGTTATGGGAATGTCACACGCATGTGGCCGGTGTCTATACCTGCAGGAGGAGTGCCCTGACTTGTGGCAGTGTTATGGGAATGTCACACGCATGTGGCCGGTGTCTATACCAGCAGGAGGAGTGCCATGACTTGTGGCAGTGTTATGGGAATGTCACACGAATGTGGCCGGTGTCTGTACCTGCAGGAGGAGCGCCCTAACTTGTGACAGTGTTATGGGAATGTCACACGCATGTGGCCGGTGTCTATACCTGCAGGAGGAGCGCCCTGACTTGTAGCAGTGTTATGGGAATGTCACACGCATGTGGCTGGTTTCTATACCAGCAGGAGGAGCGCCCTGACTTGTGGCAGTGTTATGGGAATGTCACACGCATGTGGCCGGTGTCTATACCAGCAGGAGGAGCGCCCTGACTTGTGGCAGTGTTATGGGAATGTCACACGAATGTGGCCGGTGTCTATACCAGCAGGAGGAGCGCCCATACTTGTGGCAGTGTTATGGGAATGTCACACGCATGTGGCCGGTGTCTATACCTGCAGGAGGAGTGCCCTGACTTGTGGCAGTGTTATGGGAATGTCACACGCATGTGGCCGGTGTCTATACCAGCAGGAGGAGCGCCCTGACTTGTGGCAGTGTTATGGGAATGTCACACGCATGTGGCCGGTGTCTATACCAGCAGGAGGAGCACCCTGACTTGTGGCAGTGTTATGGGAATGTCACACGCATGTGGCCGGTGTCTATACCAGCAGGAGGAGTGCCCTGACTTGTGGCAGTGTTATGGGAATGTCACACGCATGTGGCCGGTGTCTATACCTGCAGGAGGAGCGCCCTGATTTGTGGCAGTGTTATGGGAATGTCACACGCATGTGGCCGGTGTCTATACCAGCAGGAGCACCCTGACTTGTAGCAGTGTTATGGAATGTCACACGCATGTCGCCAGTGTCTGTACCTGCAGGAGGAGCGCCCTGACTTGTGGCAGTGTTATGGGAATATCACACGCATGTGGCCAGTGTCTGTACCTGCAGGAGGAGCGCCCTGACTTGTGGCAGTGTTATGGGAATATCACACGCATGTGGCCGGTGTCTATACCTGCAGGAGGAGCGCCCTGACTTGTGGCAGTGTTATGGGAATGTCACACGCATGTGGCCGGTGTCTGTACCAGCAGGAGGAGCGTCCTGACTTGTGGCAGTGTTATGGGAATGTCACACGCATGTGGCCGGTGTCTATACCAGCAGGAGGAGCGCCCTGACTTGTGGCAGTGTTATGGGAATGTCACACGCATGTGGCCGGTGTCTGTACCAGCAGGAGCCCCCTGACTTGTGGCAGTGTTATGGGAATGTCACACGCATGTGGCCGGTGTCTATACCAGCAGGAGGAGCGCCCTGACTTGTGGCAGTGTTATGGGAATGTCACACGCATGTGGCCGGTGTCTGTACCAGCAGGAGCCCTCTGACTTGTGGCAGTGTTATGGGAATGTCACACGCATGTGGCCGGTGTCTGTACCAGCAGGAAGAGCGCCCTGACTTGTGGCAGTGTTATGGGAATGTCACACGCATGTGGCCGGTGTCTGTACCTGCAGGAGGAGCGCCCTGACTTGTGTCAGTGTTATGGGAATGTCACACGCATGTGGCCGGTGTCTATACCAGCAGGAGGAGCGCCCTGACTTGTAGCAGTGTTATGGGAATGTCACACGCATGTGGCCGGTGTCTATACCTGCAGGAGGAGCGCCCTGACTTGTGGCAGTGTTATGGGAATGTCACACGCATGTGGCCGGTGTCTATACCTGCAGGAGGAGCGCCCTGACTTGTGGCAGTGTTATGGGAATGTCACACGCATGTGGCTGGTGTCTGTACCAGCAGGAGCCCTCTGACTTGTGGCAGTGTTATGGGAATGTCACACGCATGTGGCCGGTGTCTGTACCAGCAGGAGGAGCGTCCTGACTTGTGGCAGTGTTATGGGAATGTCACACGCATGTGGCCGGTGTCTATACCTGCAGGAGGAGTGCCCTGACTTGTGGCAGTGTTATGGGAATGTCACACGCATGTGGCCGGTGTCTATACCAGCAGGAGGAGTGCCATGACTTGTGGCAGTGTTATGGGAATGTCACACGAATGTGGCCGGTGTCTGTACCTGCAGGAGGAGCGCCCTAACTTGTGACAGTGTTATGGGAATGTCACACGCATGTGGCCGGTGTCTATACCTGCAGGAGGAGCGCCCTGACTTGTAGCAGTGTTATGGGAATGTCACACGCATGTGGCTGGTTTCTATACCAGCAGGAGGAGCGCCCTGACTTGTGGCAGTGTTATGGGAATGTCACACGCATGTGGCCGGTGTCTATACCAGCAGGAGGAGCGCCCTGACTTGTGGCAGTGTTATGGGAATGTCACACGAATGTGGCCGGTGTCTATACCAGCAGGAGGAGCGCCCATACTTGTGGCAGTGTTATGGGAATGTCACACGCATGTGGCCGGTGTCTATACCTGCAGGAGGAGTGCCCTGACTTGTGGCAGTGTTATGGGAATGTCACACGCATGTGGCCGGTGTCTATACCAGCAGGAGGAGCGCCCTGACTTGTGGCAGTGTTATGGGAATGTCACACGCATGTGGCCGGTGTCTATACCAGCAGGAGGAGCACCCTGACTTGTGGCAGTGTTATGGGAATGTCACACGCATGTGGCCGGTGTCTATACCTGCAGGAGGAGTGCCCTGACTTGTGGCAGTGTTATGGGAATGTCACACGCATGTGGCCGGTGTCTATACCTGCAGGAGGAGCGCCCTGATTTGTGGCAGTGTTATGGGAATGTCACACGCATGCGGCCGGTGTCTATACCAGCAGGAGCACCCTGACTTGTAGCAGTGTTATGGAATGTCACACGCATGTGGCCAGTGTCTGTACCTGCAGGAGGAGCGCCCTGACTTGTGGCAGTGTTATGGGAATATCACATGCATGTGGCCAGTGTCTGTACCTGCAGGAGGAGCGCCCTGACTTGTGGCAGTGTTATGGGAATATCACACGCATGTGGCCGGTGTCTATACCTGCAGGAGGAGCGCCCTGACTTGTGGCAGTGTTATGGGAATGTCACACGCATGTGGCCGGTGTCTGTACCAGCAGGAGGAGCGTCCTGACTTGTGGCAGTGTTATGGGAATGTCACACGCATGTGGCCGGTGTCTATACCAGCAGGAGGAGCGCCCTGACTTGTGGCAGTGTTATGGGAATGTCACACGCATGTGGCTGGTGTCTGTACCAGCAGGAGCCCCCTGACTTGTGGCAGTGTTATGGGAATGTCACACGCATGTGGCCGGTGTCTATACCAGCAGGAGGAGCGCCCTGACTTGTGGCAGTGTTATGGGAATGTCACACGCATGTGGCCGGTGTCTGTACCAGCAGGAGCCCTCTGACTTGTGGCAGTGTTATGGGAATGTCACACGCATGTGGCCGGTGTCTGTACCAGCAGGAAGAGCGCCCTGACTTGTGGCAGTGTTATGGGAATGTCACACGCATGTGGCCGGTGTCTGTACCTGCAGGAGTAGTGCCCTGACTTGTGGCAGTGTTATGGGAATGTCACATGCATGTGGCCGGTGTCTATACCAGCAGGAGGAGCGCCCTGACTTGTAGCAGTGTTATGGGAATGTCACACGCATGTGGCCGGTGTCTATACCTGCAGGAGGAGCGCCCTGACTTGTGGCAGTGTTATGGGAATGTCACACGCATGTGGCCGGTGTCTATACCTGCAGGAGGAGCGCCCTGACTTGTGGCAGTGTTATGGGAATGTCACACGCATGTGGCTGGTGTCTGTACCAGCAGGAGCCCTCTGACTTGTGGCAGTGTTATGGGAATGTCACACGCATGTGGCCGGTGTCTGTACCAGCAGGAGGAGCGTCCTGACTTGTGGCAGTGTTATGGGAATGTCACACGCATGTGGCCGGTGTCTGTACCTGCAGGAGTAGTGCCCTGACTTGTGGCAGTGTTATGGGAATGTCACATGCATGTGGCCGGTGTCTATACCAGCAGGAGGAGCGCCCTGACTTGTAGCAGTGTTATGGGAATGTCACACGCATGTGGCCGGTGTCTATACCTGCAGGAGGAGCGCCCTGACTTGTGGCAGTGTTATGGGAATGTCACACGCATGTGGCCGGTGTCTATACCTGCAGGAGGAGCGCCCTGACTTGTGGCAGTGTTATGGGAATATCACACGCATGTGGCCGGTGTCTATACCTGCAGGAGGAGCGCCCTGACTTGTGGCAGTGTTATGGGAATGTCACACGCATGTGGCCGGTGTCTGTACCAGCAGGAGGAGCGTCCTGACTTGTGGCAGTGTTATGGGAATGTCACACGCATGTGGCCGGTGTCTATACCAGCAGGAGGAGCGCCCTGACTTGTGGCAGTGTTATGGGAATGTCAGACGCATGTGGCTGGTGTCTGTACCAGCAGGAGCGCCCTGACTTGTGGCAGTGTTATGGGAATGTCACACGCATGTGGCCGGTGTCTATACCAGCAGGAGGAGCGCCCTGACTTGTGGCAGTGTTATGGGAATGTCACACGCATGTGGCCGGTGTCTGTACCAGCAGGAGCCCTCTGACTTGTGGCAGTGTTATGGGAATGTCACACGCATGTGGCCGGTGTCTGTACCAGCAGGAAGAGCGCCCTGACTTGTGGCAGTGTTATGGGAATGTCACACGCATGTGGCCGGTGTCTGTACCTGCAGGAGGAGTGCCCTGACTTGTGGCAGTGTTATGGGAATGTCACACGCATGTGGCCGGTGTCTATACCAGCAGGAGGAGCGCCCTGACTTGTAGCAGTGTTATGGGAATGTCACACGCATGTGGCCGGTGTCTATACCTGCAGGAGGAACGCCCTGACTTGTGGCAGTGTTATGGGAATGTCACACGCATGTGGCCGGTGTCTATACCTGCAGTAGGAGCGCCCTGACTTGTGGCAGTGTTATGGGAATGTCACACGCATGTGGCTGGTGTCTGTACCAGCAGGAGCCCTCTGACTTGTGGCAGTGTTATGGGAATGTCACACGCATGTGGCCGGTGTCTGTACCAGCAGGAGGAGCGTCCTGACTTGTGGCAGTGTTATGGGAATGTCACACGCATGTGGCCGGTGTCTATACCAGCAGGAGGAGCGCCCTGACTTGTGGCAGTGTTATGGGAATGTCACACGCATGTGGCCGGTGTCTATACCTGCAGGAGGAGCGCCCTGACTTGTGGCAGTGTTATGGGAATGTCACACGCATGTGGCTGGTGTCTGTACCAGCAGGAGCCCCCTGACTTGTGGCAGTGTTATGGGAATGTCACACGCATGTGGCCGGTGTCTATACCAGCAGGAGGAGCGTCCTGACTTGTGGCAGTGTTATGGGAATGTCACACGCATGTGGCCGGTGTCTGTACCAGCAGGAGCCCTCTGACTTGTGGCAGTGTTATGGGAATGTCACACGCATGTGGCCGGTGTCTGTACCAGCAGGAAGAGCGCCCTGACTTGTGGCAGTGTTATGGGAATGTCACACGCATGTGGCCGGTGTCTGTACCTGCAGGAGGAGTGCCCTGACTTGTGGCAGTGTTATGGGAATGTCACACGCATGTGGCCGGTGTCTATACCTGCAGGAGGAGTGCCCTGACTTGTGGCAGTGTTATGGGAATGTCACACGCATGTGGCCGGTGTCTATACCAGCAGGAGGAGTGCCATGACTTGTGGCAGTGTTATGGGAATGTCACACGAATGTGGCCGGTGTCTGTACCTGCAGGAGGAGCGCCCAACTTGTGACAGTGTTATGGGAATGTCACACGCATGTGGCCGGTGTCTATACCTGCAGGAGGAGCGCCCTGACTTGTAGCAGTGTTATGGGAATGTCACACGCATGTGGCTGGTTTCTATACCAGCAGGAGGAGCGCCCTGACTTGTGGCAGTGTTATGGGAATGTCACACGCATGTGGCCGGTGTCTATACCAGCAGGAGGAGCGCCCTGACTTGTGGCAGTGTTATGGGAATGTCACACGAATGTGGCCGGTGTCTATACCAGCAGGAGGAGCGCCCATACTTGTGGCAGTGTTATGGGAATGTCACACGCATGTGGCCGGTGTCTATACCTGCAGGAGGAGTGCCCTGACTTGTGGCAGTGTTATGGGAATGTCACACGCATGTGGCCGGTGTCTATACCAGCAGGAGGAGCGCCCTGACTTGTGGCAGTGTTATGGGAATGTCACACGCATGTGGCCGGTGTCTATACCAGCAGGAGGAGCACCCTGACTTGTGGCAGTGTTATGGGAATGTCACACGCATGTGGCCGGTGTCTATACCTGCAGGAGGAGCGCCCTGACTTGTGGCAGTGTTATGGGAATGTCACACGCATGTGGCCGGTGTCTATACCTGCAGGAGGAGCGCCCTGATTTGTGGCAGTGTTATGGGAATGTCACACGCATGCGGCCGGTGTCTATACCAGCAGGAGCACCCTGACTTGTAGCAGTGTTATGGAATGTCACACGCATGTGGCCAGTGTCTGTACCTGCAGGAGGAGCGCCCTGACTTGTGGCAGTGTTATGGGAATATCACACGCATGTGGCCAGTGTCTGTACCTGCAGGAGGAGCGCCCTGACTTGTGGCAGTGTTATGGGAATATCACACGCATGTGGCCGGTGTCTATACCTGCAGGAGGAGCGCCCTGACTTGTGGCAGTGTTATGGGAATGTCACACGCATGTGGCCGGTGTCTGTACCAGCAGGAGGAGCGTCCTGACTTGTGGCAGTGTTATGGGAATGTCACACGCATGTGGCCGGTGTCTATACCAGCAGGAGGAGCGCCCTGACTTGTGGCAGTGTTATGGGAATGTCACACGCATGTGGCTGGTGTCTGTACCAGCAGGAGCCCCCTGACTTGTGGCAGTGTTATGGGAATGTCACACGCATGTGGCCGGTGTCTATACCAGCAGGAGGAGCGCCCTGACTTGTGGCAGTGTTATGGGAATGTCACACGCATGTGGCCGGTGTCTGTACCAGCAGGAGCCCTCTGACTTGTGGCAGTGTTATGGGAATGTCACACGCATGTGGCCGGTGTCTGTACCAGCAGGAAGAGCGCCCTGACTTGTGGCAGTGTTATGGGAATGTCACACGCATGTGGCCGGTGTCTGTACCTGCAGGAGTAGTGCCCTGACTTGTGGCAGTGTTATGGGAATGTCACATGCATGTGGCCGGTGTCTATACCAGCAGGAGGAGCGCCCTGACTTGTAGCAGTGTTATGGGAATGTCACACGCATGTGGCCGGTGTCTATACCTGCAGGAGGAGCGCCCTGACTTGTGGCAGTGTTATTGGAATGTCACACGCATGTGGCCGGTGTCTATACCTGCAGGAGGAGCGCCCTGACTTGTGGCAGTGTTATGGGAATGTCACACGCATGTGGCTGGTGTCTGTACCAGCAGGAGCCCTCTGACTTGTGGCAGTGTTATGGGAATGTCACACGCATGTGGCCGGTGTCTGTACCAGCAGGAGGAGCGTCCTGACTTGTGGCAGTGTTATGGGAATGTCACACGCATGTGGCCGGTGTCTATACCAGCAGGAGGAGCGCCCTGACTTGTGGCAGTGTTATGGGAATGTCACACGCATGTGGCCGGTGTCTATACCTGCAGGAGGAGCGCCCTGACTTGTGGCAGTGTTATGGGAATGTCACACGCATGTGGCTGGTGTCTGTACCAGCAGGAGCCCCCTGACTTGTGGCAGTGTTATGGGAATGTCACACGCATGTGGCCGGTGTCTATACCAGCAGGAGGAGCGTCCTGACTTGTGGCAGTGTTATGGGAATGTCACACGCATGTGGCCGGTGTCTGTACCAGCAGGAGCCCTCTGACTTGTGGCAGTGTTATGGGAATGTCACACGCATGTGGCCGGTGTCTGTACCAGCAGGAAGAGCGCCCTGACTTGTGGCAGTGTTATGGGAATGTCACACGCATGTGGCCGGTGTCTGTACCTGCAGGAGGAGTGCCCTGACTTGTGGCAGTGTTATGGGAATGTCACACGCATGTGGCCGGTGTCTATACCTGCAGGAGGAGTGCCCTGACTTGTGGCAGTGTTATGGGAATGTCACACGCATGTGGCCGGTGTCTATACCAGCAGGAGGAATGCCATGACTTGTGGCAGTGTTATGGGAATGTCACACGAATGTGGCCGGTGTCTGTACCTGCAGGAGGAGCGCCCTGACTTGTGGCAGTGTTATGGGAATGTCACACGCATGTGGCCGGTGTCTATACCAGCAGTAGGAGCGCCCTGACTTGTGGCAGTGTTATGGGAATGTCACACGCATGTGGCCGGTGTCTGTACCTGCAGGAGGAGTGCCCTGACTTGTGGCAGTGTTATGGGAATGTCACACGCATGTGGCCGGTGTCTATACCAGCAGGAGGAGTGCCATGACTTGTGGCAGTGTTATGGGAATGTCACACGAATGTGGCCGGTGTCTGTACCTGCAGGAGGAGCGCCCTAACTTGTGGCAGTGTTATGGGAATGTCACACGCATGTGGCCGGTGTCTATACCTGCAGGAGGAGCGCCCTGACTTGTAGCAGTGTTATGGGAATGTCACACGCATGTGGCTGGTTTCTATACCAGCAGGAGGAGCGCCCTGACTTGTGGCAGTGTTATAGGAATGTCACACGCATGTGGCCGGTGTCTATACCAGCAGGAGGAGCGCCCTGACTTGTGGCAGTGTTATGGGAATGTCACACAAATGTGGCCGGTGTCTATACCAGCAGGAGGAGCGCCCATACTTGTGGCAGTGTTATGGGAATGTCACACGCATGTGGCCGGTGTCTATACCTGCAGGAGGAGTGCCCTGACTTGTGGCAGTGTTATGGGAATGTCACACGCATGTGGCCGGTGTCTATACCAGCAGGAGGAGCGCCCTGACTTGTGGCAGTGTTATGGGAATGTCACACGCATGTGGCCGGTGTCTATACCTGCAGGAGGAGCGCCCTGATTTGTGGCAGTGTTATGGGAATGTCACACGCATGTGGCCGGTGTCTATACCAGCAGGAGCACCCTGACTTGTAGCAGTGTTATGGAATGTCACACGCATGTGGCCAGTGTCTGTACCTGCAGGAGGAGCGCCCTGACTTGTGGCAGTGTTATGGGAATATCACACGCATGTGGCCAGTGTCTGTACCTGCAGGAGGAGCGCCCTGACTTGTGGCAGTGTTATGGGAATATCACACGCATGTGGCCGGTGTCTATACCTGCAGGAGGAGCGCCCTGACTTGTGGCAGTGTTATGGGAATGTCACACGCATGTGGCCGGTGTCTGTACCAGCAGGAGGAGCGTCCTGACTTGTGGCAGTGTTATGGGAATGTCACACGCATGTGGCCGGTGTCTATACCAGCAGGAGGAGCGCCCTGACTTGTGGCAGTGTTATGGGAATGTCAGACGCATGTGGCTGGTGTCTGTACCAGCAGGAGCGCCCTGACTTGTGGCAGTGTTATGGGAATGTCACACGCATGTGGCCGGTGTCTATACCAGCAGGAGGAGCGCCCTGACTTGTGGCAGTGTTATGGGAATGTCACACGCATGTGGCCGGTGTCTGTACCAGCAGGAGCCCTCTGACTTGTGGCAGTGTTATGGGAATGTCACACGCATGTGGCCGGTGTCTGTACCAGCAGGAAGAGCGCCCTGACTTGTGGCAGTGTTATGGGAATGTCACACGCATGTGGCCGGTGTCTGTACCTGCAGGAGGAGTGCCCTGACTTGTGGCAGTGTTATGGGAATGTCACACGCATGTGGCCGGTGTCTATACCAGCAGGAGGAGCGCCCTGACTTGTAGCAGTGTTATGGGAATGTCACACGCATGTGGCCGGTGTCTATACCTGCAGGAGGAACGCCCTGACTTGTGGCAGTGTTATGGGAATGTCACACGCATGTGGCCGGTGTCTATACCTGCAGTAGGAGCGCCCTGACTTGTGGCAGTGTTATGGGAATGTCACACGCATGTGGCTGGTGTCTGTACCAGCAGGAGCCCTCTGACTTGTGGCAGTGTTATGGGAATGTCACACGCATGTGGCCGGTGTCTGTACCAGCAGGAGGAGCGTCCTGACTTGTGGCAGTGTTATGGGAATGTCACACGCATGTGGCTGGTGTCCATACCAGCAGGAGGAGCGCCCTGACTTGTGGCAGTGTTATGGGAATGTCACACGCATGTGGCCGGTGTCTATACCTGCAGGAGGAGCGCCCTGACTTGTGGCAATGTTATGGGAATGTCACACGCATGTGGCTGGTGTCTGTACCAGCAGGAGCCCCCTGACTTGTGGCAGTGTTATGGGAATGTCACACGCATGTGGCCGGTGTCTATACCAGCAGGAGGAGAGTCCTGACTTGTGGCAGTGTTATGGGAATGTCACACGCATGTGGCCGGTGTCTGTACCAGCAGGAGCCCTCTGACTTGTGGCAGTGTTATGGGAATGTCACACGCATGTGGCCGGTGTCTGTACCAGCAGGAAGAGCGCCCTGACTTGTGGCAGTGTTATGGGAATGTCACACGCATGTGGCCGGTGTCTGTACCTGCAGGAGGAGTGCCCTGACTTGTGGCAATGTTATGGGAATGTCACACGCATGTGGCCGGTGTCTATACCTGCAGGAGGAGTGCCCTGACTTGTGGCAGTGTTATGGGAATGTCACACGCATGTGGCCGGTGTCTATACCAGCAGGAGGAGTGCCATGACTTGTGGCAGTGTTATGGGAATGTCACACGAATGTGGCCGGTGTCTGTACCTGCAGGAGGAGCGCCCTAACTTGTGACAGTGTTATGGGAATGTCACACGCATGTGGCCGGTGTCTGTACCAGCAGGAAGAGCTCCCTGACTTGTGGCAGTGTTATGGGAATGTCACACGCATGTGGCCGGTGTCTGTACCTGCAGGAGGAGTGCCCTGACTTGTGGCAGTGTTATGGGAATGTCACACGCATGTGGCCGGTGTCTATACCTGCAGGAGGAGTGCCCTGACTTGTGGCAGTGTTATGGGAATGTCACACGCATGTGGCCGGTGTCTATACCAGCAGGAGGAGTGCCATGACTTGTGGCAGTGTTATGGGAATGTCACACGAATGTGGCCGGTGTCTGTACCTGCAGGAGGAGCGCCCTGACTTGTGGCAGTGTTATGGGAATGTCACACGCATGTGGCTGGTGTCTGTACCAGCAGGAGCCCCCTGACTTGTGGCAGTGTTATGGGAATGTCACACGCATGTGGCCGGTGTCTATACCAGCAGGAGGAGTGCCATGACTTGTGGCAGTGTTATGGGAATGTCACACGAATCTGTCCGGTGTCTATACCTGCAGGAGGAGCGCCCTGACTTGTGGCAGTGTTATGGGAATGTCACACGCATGTGGCTGGTGTCTGTACCAGCAGGAGCCCCCTGACTTGTGGCAGTGTTATGGGAATGTCACACGCATGTGGCCGGTGTCTATACCAGCAGGAGGAGCGTCCTGACTTGTGGCAGTGTTATGGGAATGTCACACGCATGTGGCCGGTGTCTGTACCAGCAGGAGCCCTCTGACTTGTGGCAGTGTTATGGGAATGTCACACGCATGTGGCCGGTGTCTGTACCAGCAGGAAGAGCGCCCTGACTTGTGGCAGTGTTATTGGAATGTCACACGCATGTGGCCGGTGTCTGTACCTGCAGGAGGAGTGCCCTGACTTGTGGCAGTGTTATGGGAATGTCACACGCATGTGGCCGGTGTCTATACCTGCAGGAGGAGTGCCCTGACTTGTGGCAGTGTTATGGGAATGTCACACGCATGTGGCCGGTGTCTATACCAGCAGGAGGAGTGCCATGACTTGTGGCAGTGTTATGGGAATGTCACACGAATGTGGCCGGTGTCTGTACCTGCAGGAGGAGCGCCCTAACTTGTGACAGTGTTATGGGAATGTCACACGCATGTGGCCGGTGTCTATACCTGCAGGAGGAGCGCCCTGACTTGTAGCAGTGTTATGGGAATGTCACACGCATGTGGCTGGTTTCTATACCTGCAGGAGGAGCGCCCTGACTTGTGGCAGTGTTATGGGAATGTCACACGTATGTGGCCGGTGTCTATACCAGCAGGAGGAGCGCCCTGACTTGTGGCAGTGTTATGGGAATGTCACACGAATGTGGCCGGTGTCTATACCGGCAGGAGGAGCGCCCATACTTGTGGCAGTGTTATGGGAATGTCACACGCATGTGGCCGGTGTCTATACCTGCAGGAGGAGTGCCCTGACTTGTGGCAGTGTTATGGGAATGTCACACGCATGTGGCCGGTGTCTATACCAGCAGGAGGAGCGCCCTGACTTGTGGCAGTGTTATGGGAATGTCACACGCATGTGGCCGGTGTCTATACCAGCAGGAGGAGCACCCTGACTTGTGGCAGTGTTATGGGAATGTCACACGCATGTGGCCGGTGTCTATACCTGCAGGAGGAGTGCCCTGACTTGTGGCAGTGTTATGGGAATGTCACACGCATGTGGCCGGTGTCTATACCTGCAGGAGGAGCGCCCTGATTTGTGGCAGTGTTATGGGAATGTCACACGCATGTGGCCGGTGTCTATACCAGCAGGAGCACCCTGACTTGTAGCAGTGTTATGGAATGTCACACGCATGTGGCCAGTGTCTGTACCTGCAGGAGGAGCGCCCTGACTTGTGGCAGTGTTATGGGAATATCACACGCATGTGGCCAGTGTCTGTACCTGCAGGAGGAGCGCCCTGACTTGTGGCAGTGTTATGGGAATATCACACGCATGTGGCCGGTGTCTATACCTGCAGGAGGAGCGCCCTGACTTGTGGCAGTGTTATGGGAATGTCACACGCATGTGGCCGGTGTCTGTACCAGCAGGAGGAGCGTCCTGACTTGTGGCAGTGTTATGGGAATGTCACACGCATGTGGCCGGTGTCTATACCAGCAGGAGGAGCGCCCTGACTTGTGGCAGTGTTATGGGAATGTCACACGCATGTGGCTGGTGTCTGTACCAGCAGGAGCCCCCTGACTTGTGGCAGTGTTATGGGAATGTCACACGCATGTGGCCGGTGTCTATACCAGCAGGAGGAGCGCCCTGACTTGTGGCAGTGTTATGGGAATGTCACACGCATGTGGCCGGTGTCTGTACCAGCAGGAGCCCTCTGACTTGTGGCAGTGTTATGGGAATGTCACACGCATGTGGCCGGTGTCTGTACCAGCAGGAAGAGCGCCCTGACTTGTGGCAGTGTTATGGGAATGTCACACGCATGTGGCCGGTGTCTGTACCTGCAGGAGGAGTGCCCTGACTTGTGGCAGTGTTATGGGATTGTCACACGCATGTGGCCGGTGTCTATACCAGCAGGAGGAGCGCCCTGACTTGTAGCAGTGTTATGGGAATGTCACACGCATGTGGCCGGTGTCTATACCTGCAGGAGGAGCGCCCTGACTTGTGGCAGTGTTATGGGAATGTCACACGCATGTGGCCGGTGTCTATACCTGCAGGAGGAGCGCCCTGACTTGTGGCAGTGTTATGGGAATGTCACACGCATGTGGCTGGTGTCTGTACCAGCAGGAGCCCTCTGACTTGTGGCAGTGTTATGGGAATGTCACACGCATGTGGCCGGTGTCTGTACCAGCAGGAGGAGCGTCCTGACTTGTGGCAGTGTTATGGGAATGTCACACGCATGTGGCCGGTGTCTATACCAGCAGGAGGAGCGCCCTGACTTGTGGCAGTGTTATGGGAATGTCACACGCATGTGGCCGGTGTCTATACCTGCAGGAGGAGCGCCCTGACTTGTGGCAGTGTTATGGGAATGTCACACGCATGTGGCTGGTGTCTGTACCAGCAGGAGCCCCCTGACTTGTGGCAGTGTTATGGGAATGTCACACGCATGTGGCCGGTGTCTATACCAGCAGGAGGAGCTGTGGCCGGTGTCTATACCAGCAGGAGGAGCGTCCTGACTTGTGGCAGTGTTATGGGAATGTCACACGCAAGTGGCCGGTGTCTGTACCAGCAGGAGCCCTCTGACTTGTGGCAGTGTTATGGGAATGTCACACGCATGTGGCCAGTGTCTGTACCTGCAGGAGGAGCGCCCTGACTTGTGGCAGTGTTATGGGAATATCACACGCATGTGGCCGGTGTCTATACCTGCAGGAGGAGCGCCCTGACTTGTGGCAGTGTTATGGGAATGTCACACGCATGTGGCCGGTGTCTGTACCAGCAGGAGGAGCGTCCTGACTTGTGGCAGTGTTATGGGAATGTCACACGCATGTGGCCGGTGTCTATACCAGCAGGAGGAGCGCCCTGACTTGTGGCAGTGTTATGGGAATGTCAGACGCATGTGGCTGGTGTCTGTACCAGCAGGAGCGCCCTGACTTGTGGCAGTGTTATGGGAATGTCACACGCATGTGGCCGGTGTCTATACCAGCAGGAGGAGCGCCCTGACTTGTGGCAGTGTTATGGGAATGTCACACGCATGTGGCTGGTGTCTGTACCAGCAGGAGCCCTCTGACTTGTGGCAGTGTTATGGGAATGTCACACGCATGTGGCCGGTGTCTGTACCAGCAGGAAGAGCGCCCTGACTTGTGGCAGTGTTATGGGAATGTCACACGCATGTGGCCGGTGTCTGTACCTGCAGGAGGAGTGCCCTGACTTGTGGCAGTGTTATGGGAATGTCACACGCATGTGGCCGGTGTCTATACCAGCAGGAGGAGCGCCCTGACTTGTAGCAGTGTTATGGGAATGTCACACGCATGTGGCCGGTGTCTATACCTGCAGGAGGAACGCCCTGACTTGTGGCAGTGTTATGGGAATGTCACACGCATGTGGCCGGTGTCTATACCTGCAGTAGGAGCGCCCTGACTTGTGGCAGTGTTATGGGAATGTCACACGCATGTGGCTGGTGTCTGTACCAGCAGGAGCCCTCTGACTTGTGGCAGTGTTATGGGAATGTCACACGCATGTGGCCGGTGTCTGTACCAGCAGGAGGAGCGTCCTGACTTGTGGCAGTGTTATGGGAATGTCACACGCATGTGGCTGGTGTCCATACCAGCAGGAGGAGCGCCCTGACTTGTGGCAGTGTTATGGGAATGTCACACGCATGTGGCCGGTGTCTATACCTGCAGGAGGAGCGCCCTGACTTGTGGCAATGTTATGGGAATGTCACACGCATGTGGCTGGTGTCTGTACCAGCAGGAGCCCCCTGACTTGTGGCAGTGTTATGGGAATGTCACACGCATGTGGCCGGTGTCTATACCAGCAGGAGGAGCGTCCTGACTTGTGGCAGTGTTATGGGAATGTCACACGCATGTGGCCGGTGTCTGTACCAGCAGGAGCCCTCTGACTTGTGGCAGTGTTATGGGAATGTCACACGCATGTGGCCGGTGTCTGTACCAGCAGGAAGAGCGCCCTGACTTGTGGCAGTGTTATGGGAATGTCACACGCATGTGGCCGGTGTCTGTACCTGCAGGAGGAGTGCCCTGACTTGTGGCAATGTTATGGGAATGTCACACGCATGTGGCCGGTGTCTATACCTGCAGGAGGAGTGCCCTGACTTGTGGCAGTGTTATGGGAATGTCACACGCATGTGGCCGGTGTCTATACCAGCAGGAGGAGTGCCATGACTTGTGGCAGTGTTATGGGAATGTCACACGAATGTGGCCGGTGTCTGTACCTGCAGGAGGAGCGCCCTAACTTGTGACAGTGTTATGGGAATGTCACACGCATGTGGCCGGTGTCTGTACCAGCAGGAAGAGCGCCCTGACTTGTGGCAGTGTTATGGGAATGTCACACGCATGTGGCCGGTGTCTGTACCTGCAGGAGGAGTGCCCTGACTTGTGGCAGTGTTATGGGAATGTCACACGCATGTGGCCGGTGTCTATACCTGCAGGAGGAGTGCCCTGACTTGTGGCAGTGTTATGGGAATGTCACACGCATGTGGCCGGTGTCTATACCAGCAGGAGGAGTGCCATGACTTGTGGCAGTGTTATGGGAATGTCACACGAATGTGGCCGGTGTCTGTACCTGCAGGAGGAGCGCCCTGACTTGTGGCAGTGTTATGGGAATGTCACACGCATGTGGCTGGTGTCTGTACCAGCAGGAGCCCCCTGACTTGTGGCAGTGTTATGGGAATGTCACACGCATGTGGCCGGTGTCTATACCAGCAGGAGGAGTGCCATGACTTGTGGCAGTGTTATGGGAATGTCACACGAATCTGTCCGGTGTCTATACCTGCAGGAGGAGCGCCCTGACTTGTGGCAGTGTTATGGGAATGTCACACGCATGTGGCTGGTGTCTGTACCAGCAGGAGCCCCCTGACTTGTGGCAATGTTATGGGAATGTCACACGCATGTGGCCGGTGTCTATACCAGCAGGAGGAGCGTCCTGACTTGTGGCAGTGTTATGGGAATGTCACACGCATGTGGCCGGTGTCTGTACCAGCAGGAGCCCTCTGACTTGTGGCAGTGTTATGGGAATGTCACACGCATGTGGCCGGTGTCTGTACCAGCAGGAAGAGCGCCCTGACTTGTGGCAGTGTTATTGGAATGTCACACGCATGTGGCCGGTGTCTGTACCTGCAGGAGGAGTGCCCTGACTTGTGGCAGTGTTATGGGAATGTCACACGCATGTGGCCGGTGTCTATACCTGCAGGAGGAGTGCCCTGACTTGTGGCAGTGTTATGGGAATGTCACACGCATGTGGCCGGTGTCTATACCAGCAGGAGGAGTGCCATGACTTGTGGCAGTGTTATGGGAATGTCACACGAATGTGGCCGGTGTCTGTACCTGCAGGAGGAGCGCCCTAACTTGTGACAGTGTTATGGGAATGTCACACGCATGTGGCCGGTGTCTATACCTGCAGGAGGAGCGCCCTGACTTGTAGCAGTGTTATGGGAATGTCACACGCATGTGGCTGGTTTCTATACCTGCAGGAGGAGCGCCCTGACTTGTGGCAGTGTTATGGGAATGTCACACGTATGTGGCCGGTGTCTATACCAGCAGGAGGAGCGCCCTGACTTGTGGCAGTGTTATGGGAATGTCACACGAATGTGGCCGGTGTCTATACCGGCAGGAGGAGCGCCCATACTTGTGGCAGTGTTATGGGAATGTCACACGCATGTGGCCGGTGTCTATACCTGCAGGAGGAGTGCCCTGACTTGTGGCAGTGTTATGGGAATGTCACACGCATGTGGCCGGTGTCTATACCAGCAGGAGGAGCGCCCTGACTTGTGGCAGTGTTATGGGAATGTCACACGCATGTGGCCGGTGTCTATACCAGCAGGAGGAGCACCCTGACTTGTGGCAGTGTTATGGGAATGTCACACGCATGTGGCCGGTGTCTATACCTGCAGGAGGAGTGCCCTGACTTGTGGCAGTGTTATGGGAATGTCACACGCATGTGGCCGGTGTCTATACCTGCAGGAGGAGCGCCCTGATTTGTGGCAGTGTTATGGGAATGTCACACGCATGTGGCCGGTGTCTATACCAGCAGGAGCACCCTGACTTGTAGCAGTGTTATGGAATGTCACACGCATGTGGCCAGTGTCTGTACCTGCAGGAGGAGCGCCCTGACTTGTGGCAGTGTTATGGGAATATCACACGCATGTGGCCAGTGTCTGTACCTGCAGGAGGAGCGCCCTGACTTGTGGCAGTGTTATGGGAATATCACACGCATGTGGCCGGTGTCTATACCTGCAGGAGGAGCGCCCTGACTTGTGGCAGTGTTATGGGAATGTCACACGCATGTGGCCGGTGTCTGTACCAGCAGGAGGAGCGTCCTGACTTGTGGCAGTGTTATGGGAATGTCACACGCATGTGGCCGGTGTCTATACCAGCAGGAGGAGCGCCCTGACTTGTGGCAGTGTTATGGGAATGTCACACGCATGTGGCTGGTGTCTGTACCAGCAGGAGCCCCCTGACTTGTGGCAGTGTTATGGGAATGTCACACGCATGTGGCCGGTGTCTATACCAGCAGGAGGAGCGCCCTGACTTGTGGCAGTGTTATGGGAATGTCACACGCATGTGGCCGGTGTCTGTACCAGCAGGAGCCCTCTGACTTGTGGCAGTGTTATGGGAATGTCACACGCATGTGGCCGGTGTCTGTACCAGCAGGAAGAGCGCCCTGACTTGTGGCAGTGTTATGGGAATGTCACACGCATGTGGCCGGTGTCTGTACCTGCAGGAGGAGTGCCCTGACTTGTGGCAGTGTTATGGGATTGTCACACGCATGTGGCCGGTGTCTATACCAGCAGGAGGAGCGCCCTGACTTGTAGCAGTGTTATGGGAATGTCACACGCATGTGGCCGGTGTCTATACCTGCAGGAGGAGCGCCCTGACTTGTGGCAGTGTTATGGGAATGTCACACGCATGTGGCCGGTGTCTATACCTGCAGGAGGAGCGCCCTGACTTGTGGCAGTGTTATGGGAATGTCACACGCATGTGGCTGGTGTCTGTACCAGCAGGAGCCCTCTGACTTGTGGCAGTGTTATGGGAATGTCACACGCATGTGGCCGGTGTCTGTACCAGCAGGAGGAGCGTCCTGACTTGTGGCAGTGTTATGGGAATGTCACACGCATGTGGCCGGTGTCTATACCAGCAGGAGGAGCGCCCTGACTTGTGGCAGTGTTATGGGAATGTCACACGCATGTGGCCGGTGTCTATACCTGCAGGAGGAGCGCCCTGACTTGTGGCAGTGTTATGGGAATGTCACACGCATGTGGCTGGTGTCTGTACCAGCAGGAGCCCCCTGACTTGTGGCAGTGTTATGGGAATGTCACACGCATGTGGCCGGTGTCTATACCAGCAGGAGGAGCTGTGGCCGGTGTCTATACCAGCAGGAGGAGCGTCCTGACTTGTGGCAGTGTTATGGGAATGTCACACGCAAGTGGCCGGTGTCTGTACCAGCAGGAGCCCTCTGACTTGTGGCAGTGTTATGGGAATGTCACACGCATGTGGCCGGTGTCTGTACCAGCAGGAAGAGCGCCCTGACTTGTGGCAGTGTTATGGGAATGTCACACGCATGTGGCCGGTGTCTGTACCTGCAGGAGGAGTGCCCTGACTTGTGGCAGTGTTATGGGAATGTCACACGCATGTGGCCGGTGTCTATACCTGCAGGAGGAGTGCCCTGACTTGTGGCAGTGTTATGGGAATGTCACACGCATGTGGCCGGTGTCTATACCAGCAGGAGGAGTGCCATGACTTGTGGCAGTGTTATGGGAATGTCACACGAATGTGGCCGGTGTCTGTACCTGCAGGAGGAGCGCCCTAACTTGTGGCAGTGTTATGGGAATGTCACACGCATGTGGCCGGTGTCTATACCTGCAGGAGGAGCGCCCTGACTTGTAGCAGTGTTATGGGAATGTCACACACATGTGGCTGGTTTCTATACCAGCAGGAGGAGCGCCCTGACTTGTGGCAGTGTTATGGGAATGTCACATACATGTGGCCGGTGTCTATACCAGCAGGAGGAGCGCCCTGACTTGTGGCAGTGTTATGGGAATGTCACACGAATGTGGCCGGTGTCTATACCAGCAGGAGGAGCGCCCATACTTGTGGCAGTGTTATGGGAATGTCACACGCATGTGGCCGGTGTCTATACCTGCAGGAGGAGTGCCCTGACTTGTGGCTGTGTTATGGGAATGTCACACGCATGTGGCCGGTGTCTATACCAGCAGGAGGAGCGCCCTGACTTGTGGCAGTGTTATGGGAATGTCACACGCATGTGGCCGGTGTCTATACCTGCAGGAGGAGCGCCCTGATTTGTGGCAGTGTTATGGGAATGTCACACGCATGTGGCCGGTGTCTATACCAGCAGGAGCACCCTGACTTGTAGCAGTGTTATGGAATGTCACACGCATGTGGCCAGTGTCTGTACCTGCAGGAGGAGCGCCCTGACTTGTGGCAGTGTTATGGGAATATCACACGCATGTGGCCAGTGTCTGTACCTGCAGGAGGAGCGCCCTGACTTGTGGCAGTGTTATGGGAATATCACATGCATGTGGCCGGTGTCTATACCTGCAGGAGGAGAGCCCTGACTTGTGGCAGTGTTATGGGAATGTCACACGCATGTGGCCGGTGTCTGTACCAGCAGGAGGAGCGTCCTGACTTGTGGCAGTGTTATGGGAATGTCACACGCATGTGGCCGGTGTCTATACCAGCAGGAGGAGCGCCCTGACTTGTGGCAGTGTTATGGGAATGTCAGACGCATGTGGCTGGTGTCTGTACCAGCAGGAGCCCCCTGACTTGTGGCAGTGTTATGGGAATGTCACACGCATGTGGCCGGTGTCTATACCAGCAGGAGGAGCGTCCTGACTTGTGGCAGTGTTATGGGAATGTCACACGCATGTGGCCGGTGTCTGTACCAGTAGGAGCCCTCTGACTTGTGGCAGTGTTATGGGAATGTCACACGCATGTGGCCGGTGTCTGTACCAGCAGGAAGAGCGCCCTGACTTGTGGCAGTGTTATGGGAATGTCACACGCATGTGGCCGGTGTCTGTACCTGCAGGAGGAGTGCCCTGACTTGTGGCAGTGTTATGGGAATGTCACACGCATGTGGCCGGTGTCTATACCTGCAGGAGGAGTGCCCTGACTTGTGGCAGTGTTATGGGAATGTCACACGCATGTGGCCGGTGTCTATACCAGCAGGAGGAGCGCCCATACTTGTGGCAGTGTTATGGGAATGTCACACGCATGTGGCCGGTGTCTATACCTGCAGGAGGAGTGCCCTGACTTGTGGCAGTGTTATGGGAATGTCACACGCATGTGGCCGGTGTCTATACCAGCAGGAGGAGCGCCCTGACTTGTGGCAGTGTTATGGGAATGTCACACGCATGTGGCCGGTGTCTATACCAGCAGGAGGAGCACCCTGACTTGTGGCAGTGTTATGGGAATGTCACACGCATGTGGCCGGTGTCTATACCTGCAGGAGGAGTGCCCTGACTTGTGGCAGTGTTATGGGAATGTCACACGCATGTGGCCGGTGTCTATACCTGCAGGAGGAGCGCCCTGATTTGTGGCAGTGTTATGGGAATGTCACACGCATGTGGCCGGTGTCTATACCAGCAGGAGCACCCTGACTTGTAGCAGTGTTATGGAATGTCACACGCATGTGGCCAGTGTCTGTACCTGCAGGAGGAGCGCCCTGACTTGTGGCAGTGTTATGGGAATATCACACGCATGTGGCCAGTGTCTGTACCTGCAGGAGGAGCGCCCTGACTTGTGGCAGTGTTATGGGAATATCACACGCATGTGGCCGGTGTCTATACCTGCAGGAGGAGCGCCCTGACTTGTGGCAGTGTTATGGGAATGTCACACGCATGTGGCCGGTGTCTGTACCAGCAGGAGGAGCGTCCTGACTTGTGGCAGTGTTATGGGAATGTCACACGCATGTGGCCGGTGTCTATACCAGCAGGAGGAGCGCCCTGACTTGTGGCAGTGTTATGGGAATGTCACACGCATGTGGCTGGTGTCTGTACCAGCAGGAGCCCCCTGACTTGTGGCAGTGTTATGGGAATGTCACACGCATGTGGCCAGTGTCTATACCAGCAGGAGGAGCGCCCTGACTTGTGGCAGTGTTATGGGAATGTCACATGCATGTGGCCGGTGTCTATACCAGCAGGAGGAGCGCCCTGACTTGTAGCAGTGTTATGGGAATGTCACACGCATGTGGCCGGTGTCTATACCTGCAGGAGGAGCGCCCTGACTTGTGGCAGTGTTATGGGAATGTCACACGCATGTGGCCGGTGTCTATACCTGCAGGAGGAGCGCCCTGACTTGTGGCAGTGTTATGGGAATGTCACACGCATGTGGCTGGTGTCTGTACCAGCAGGAGCCCTCTGACTTGTGGCAGTGTTATGGGAATGTCACACGCATGTGGCCGGTGTCTGTACCAGCAGGAGGAGCGTCCTGACTTGTGGCAGTGTTATGGGAATGTCACACGCATGTGGCCGGTGTCTATACCTGCAGGAGGAGCGCCCTGACTTGTGGCAGTGTTATGGGAATGTCACACGCATGTGGCTGGTGTCTGTACCAGCAGGAGCCCCCTGACTTGTGGCAGTGTTATGGGAATGTCACACGCATGTGGCCGGTGTCTATACCAGCAGGAGGAGCGTCCTGACTTGTGGCAGTGTTATGGGAATGTCACACGCATGTGGCCGGTGTCTGTACCAGCAGGAGCCCTCTGACTTGTGGCAGTGTTATGGGAATGTCACACGCATGTGGCCGGTGTCTGTATCAGCAGGAAGAGCGCCCTGACTTGTGGCAGTGTTATGGGAATGTCACACGCATGTGGCCGGTGTCTGTACCTGCAGGAGGAGTGCCCTGACTTGTGGCAGTGTTATGGGAATGTCACACGCATGTGGCCGGTGTCTATACCTGCAGGAGGAGTGCCCTGACTTGTGGCAGTGTTATGGGAATGTCACACGCATGTGGCCGGTGTCTATACCAGCAGGAGGAGTGCCATGACTTGTGGCAGTGTTATGGGAATGTCACACGAATGTGGCCGGTGTCTGTACCTGCAGGAGGAGCGCCCTAACTTGTGGCAGTGTTATGGGAATGTCACACGCATGTGGCCGGTGTCTATACCTGCAGGAGGAGCGCCCTGACTTGTAGCAGTGTTATGGGAATGTCACACGCATGTGGCTGGTTTTTATACCAGCAGGAGGAGCGCCCTGACTTGTGGCAGTGTTATGGGAATGTCACACGCATGTGGCCGGTGTCTATACCAGCAGGAGGAGCGCCCTGACTTGTGGCAGTGTTATGGGAATGTCACACGAATGTGGCCGGTGTCTATACCAGCAGGAGGAGCGCCCATACTTGTGGCAGTGTTATGGGAATGTCACACGCATGTGGCCGGTGTCTATACCTGCAGGAGGAGTGCCCTGACTTGTGGCAGTGTTATGGGAATGTCACACGCATGTGGCCGGTGTCTATACCAGCAGGAGGAGCGCCCTGACTTGTGGCAGTGTTATGGGAATGTCACACGCATGTGGCCGGTGTCTATACCTGCAGGAGGAGCGCCCTGATTTGTGGCAGTGTTATGGGAATGTCACACGCATGTGGCCGGTGTCTATACCAGCAGGAGCACCCTGACTTGTAGCAGTGTTATGGAATGTCACACGCATGTGGCCAGTGTCTGTACCTGCAGGAGGAGCGCCCTGACTTGTGGCAGTGTTATGGGAATATCACACGCATGTGGCCAGTGTCTGTACCTGCAGGAGGAGCGCCCTGACTTGTGGCAGTGTTATGGGAATATCACACGCATGTGGCCGGTGTCTATACCTGCAGGAGGAGCGCCCTGACTTGTGGCAGTGTTATGGGAATGTCACACGCATGTGGCCGGTGTCTGTACCAGCAGGAGGAGCGCCCTGACTTGTGGCAGTGTTATGGGAATGTCACACGCATGTGGCCGGTGTCTATACCAGCAGGAGGAGTGCCCTGACTTGTGGCAGTGTTATGGGAATGTCACACGCATGTGGCCGGTGTCTATACCTGCAGGAGGAGTGCCCTGACTTGTGGCAGTGTTATGGGAATGTCACACGCATGTGGCCGGTGTCTATACCTGCAGGAGGAGCACCCTGACTTGTGGCAGTGTTATGGGAATATCACACGCATGTGGCCGGTGTCTATACCTGCAGGAGGAGCACCCTGACTTGTGGCAGTGTTATGGGAATATCACACGCATGTGGCCGGTGTCTATACCTGCAAGAGGAGTGCCCTGACTTGTGGCAGTGTTATGGGAATGTCACACGCATGTGGCTGGTGTCTATACCTGCAGGAGGCAGAGAACTGTGAAACTTCATATACAGTCTTGCGGTCCTACCTGCCGCCTACAGGTATGGAGATGGGCCTCCAGGCCTGGCTGCCACACTATTATAAAGTCTGAGTTTTAAGCTCTTCCCTGCCTCCTGCACGCATGGACGCTGGCCTCCAGGCACGCTGGGCTCCTTGGCTGCCACAGTCACACTTAGACTGTCTCCACAAAGCAGCCTGACTTGACTGCCACAACTCCACCTGGGCTGTATACACAGGGCAGCACTTAGGTGTGGGCATACCTCTTCGTTCTTCCCTGTGTGGGCGGATCCTTCCACCCCACACAGAATCATTGCCTCATCAGAACCACTGAGCTTCATCCTAACACAATATGAAGACAAAACTGGACACATTGTACTGATATCACATTTTCTACTAATTTGATGTATTTCTTCCCTTTGCAAAGATTTGCCAGTGCAACTACAGTACCACACTTTTGCTTTGATTGATTTCTTGGACTGTCCCCATCTAGAAAGTAACCACATTATGCACAAAGAAGTCACACTGAGCCCAGATCATGTTATGTCTTTTATTAATTCTTATTTAAAAATCTTGTCCAAGGTAAGGACTATTATGCATGTCACTTCTCCGCAACCTATGGCAGGCGCTGTGGAAAACATGACTCAGAATTGGCACAAGGATGTCATTTTTACGTCTGTATAAGACCTAGAAGATTCACAGTTGCAATACGTTTCCTCATCAAATACATCATGCGGTCTATTGGCTCATGCGTAACCGCAATATATGTGTAGGAAACCAGGAAATCTGGGGAGAACACATGACTTTTCTATGCCAAAAAACAGCAATGGGATGTGCCCTTTAAGGCAGCTTTTTCTAATGCTTGATACAGTCACAAAGCAACTCAGCACCAGAATGAATTAAATGTTTCTAGATCATGTTCTAGAAAGAAAACTGCATAGAAGGTTTTTTTTTTCTATTAACACATGATGGTTATGAACTTATGTTGACTTTAATGTACCACATAACTACAGTACCACTGGGATCTGAGCCCTGTCTCTTTTTCAGTCTATCTGATAAGGTAACCTGCCATTTATCAAAGCTTAAAGAGTGATAAAGTGGAGTGAGAGAAAGTACCAACCAATCAGCTCCTGTAATTTTTTAAACACAGTCTGCAACTTGGAGTTGAATGTATTTTATCTTCGTTATGAGTTGACTCTCCAAGCGTTGATAAATCTCCTTCAGAATCATATGCTGAGTAGAGCACAGAGACCAGCTATGCAAGAATGGAAAGGACAGACATGCACTTGTAACCAAACAGTGGGAATATAAAATGGCTCCTTTCATCTGTGTGGCTTTATTTCCAAAGTCATTTTAAAGGCTTCTTTCACAAAATATATGTGCTGGTTGTTGATCAATGCATTTTGTCCTCTTGTGGAGGGATCATTTTAAACATGATGCACAAAAAGAATAACAACAAAAGCATATTTTAAGCACGTTCCAGCACTGCCCTTCTCTAAACTGATCTATTTTTTAACTGGAGTCCAAGAAATGTGCAAATGGACGTTTTAAATTGGAAACAGATCTTTGCTTGCAGTACTGACATGTTTTGCATAGTCCTGCTTTGCCACACTGGTTTGGCTAGCAGGTGTCCTTCCAGCAAGCCCGGAACTACATTCCTTCTCATGCTGTGCAGAAGTTATAGTCAGAGGCTGTCATGCAAAAACGAAGTCTCTCAGGGGAAATGGCTTGAGATGTCACCGTACACATTGCTTCTTCCCAAGTGCATCATAGTAAACTGTATTTCAGCATCGCCCAGGCATGTTCACCCCAAAAATGCAGTATATAATCTTACTTTCAGCCCACATGCACTGATGGGGACGCTCGTCTGCGGCTCTGCAATGGTCATGCTAGATTTTATATTGTGAATAGCGCCTTGTGCAGTCTGCTGCGAGCGTATAGTGCCCCCATCCATCTCCTACACAGTGCTTGTGCCTTACAATTGGGTAGTCTCCTACTGTCATTTCAAACTGATAAACCACCTTAATGGATTTCACTTAATTCTGGGAACAACAACCTGACCTTCTGTATTTCGGGAATTGTCAGTTTGTGGGTTTCCCTGAATAACTGTTGGGGTTTATTTTCACATTTTTGCCGTAATGTTGCTCTGTGACTATAACTCACTATTCTTCTACAATTACTTTTCATTTTTACACACCAAGCAAAAAAAAAAAAAAAAATCCCCAAAAAGCAATTAAAAAAACTAAAGGTATTTTGATAACAAAATAATACTATTTTCTTAAAATATAACCTTAAAACAGTCTCTGCGATATAAAAGTAAGGTAATATGTTTGGAGGCAAAGAGATATCCCCACGTATGCGAGGAATGGGTAGAAGGTCCATGATAGAGACATTTAGCTACAGAGCACAGAATAAGGACAGCTAGATGGGAGAGGACAAAAAGACACATCACTCAATTCTTACCACACAATCCCCAGGGACCTGCGCCTCCTTATTAGACGCTAAATTAGTTAATATACAGTACATTTATACGGTTCTTCCAGTCAACAACTATAAACAATTGCTTTCCTATAGGAACTATATAATCTGCTATACTTTCCGAAAACTTATCAGGGACAACAACCTCTCACCCCACCAAATAACTGGACATGTACTCATCAGCTCGTTCTAATACAAAACACAGGGACAGTTTCTGCTGCTAATGCAAAGGGATCAGGGATTTACTGCGAACACTATTGGCAGTGACAGAGATGGGTTTTATAGAGCGGACGACTCAGACGAGAACATCTGGCATGTGCAGGCATCGGATCCAAAATACCACGCATGCACAGCCGTGTAACCCACAGATATAAATAATATGTACATAAAGGGTGGTCTATCACAGACCTGTTCATCTACCAGATATACTTCACACAACCCACCTCCTGAATGTAAGCCTGTATCATTTCTCACATACTAAGGCACATATGACACCATACCCCTTGAACTTTCTTATACAAATACATGGACTTAATGAGCATGATGCAGACCTCTCTCCTAAAGCAGACATTCAAACACACACATACTGCCTACTCCTAATACACGGACACCAAATCCCTCATTTACTAATAATCGATTTTGCATTTGATTTTCAAATCGAATTTGATTTTTATTCATGTTTAGAACAGAACTTTCTCATTGCTTCCTATTGGTCCAAATGTATCACATGCACACTAATTAAAGGGGAAGTTCTCTCTTTACACTGTTTTATACATGAAAACCTAACTGAGGATTTAAAATTGTGTTTTTTTTTAAACACTTACAGCTGAAAATAAGAATTTACTTACCGATAATTCTATTTCTCGTAGTCCGTAGTGGATGCTGGGGACTCCGTCAGGACCATGGGGTTTAGCGGCTCCGCAGGAGACAGGGCACAATAATAAAAGCTTTAGGATCAGGTGGTGTGCACTGGCTCCTCCCCCTATGACCCTCCTCCAAGCCTCAGTTAGGATACTGTGCCCGGACGAGCGTGCATAATAAGGAAGGATATTGAATCCCGGGTAAGACTCATACCAGCTACACCAATCACACCGTACAACCTGTGATCTGAACCCAGTTAACAGTATGATAACAACGAAGGAGCCTCTGAAAAGATGGCTCACAACAAGAATAACCCGATTTTTGTAACAATAACTATGTACAAGTATTGCAGACAATCCGCACTTGGGATGGGCGCCCAGCATCCACTACGGACTACGAGAAATAGAATTATCGGTAAGTAAATTCTTATTTTCTCTAACGTCCTAAGTGGATGCTGGGGACTCCGTCAGGACCATGGGGATTATACCAAAGCTCCCAAACGGGCGGGAGAGTGCGGATGACTCTGCAGCACCGAATGAGAGAACTCCAGGTCCTCCTCAGTCAGGGTGTGCCCCTGACCAAGTAGCAGCTCGGCAAAGTTGTAAAGCCGAGACCCCTCGGGCAGCCGCCCAAGATGAGCCCACTTCCTTGTGGAATGGGCTTTTACTGATTTTGGCTGTGGCAAGCCTGCCACAGAATGTGCAAGCTGAATTGTACTACAAATCCAGCGAGCAATCGTCTGCTTAGAAGCAGGAACACCCATCTTGTTGGGTGCATACAGGCTAAACAGCGAGTCAGATTTTCTGACTCCAGTCGTCCTGGAAACATATATTTTCAGGGCCCTGACAACGTCAAGTAACTTGGAGTCCTCCAAGTCCCTAGTAGCCGCAGGTACCACAATAGGTTGGTTCATGTGAAAAACAGAAAACACCTTAAGGAGAAATTGAGGACGAGTCCTCAATTCTGCCCTGTCAGAATGAAAAATTAAGTAAGGGCTTTTATATGATAAAGCCGCCCATTCTGACACACGCCTGGCTGAAGCCAGGGCTAATAGAATCTTCACCTTCCATGTGAAATATTTTAATTCCACAGTGGTGAGTGGATCACCAATGTGACTTTAGGAAACTCAAAACAACATTGAGATCCCAAGGTGCCACTGGGGGCACAAAAGGAGGCTGTATATGCAGTACCCCTTTTACAAACGTCTGAACTTCAGGCACTGAAGCCAGTTCTTTCTGGAAGAAATTTGACAGGGTCGAAATTTGAACCTTAATGGACCCTAATTTTAGGCCCATAGACAGTCCTGTTTTCAGGAAATGTAGGAAACGACCCAGTTGGAATTCCTCTGTAGGGACCTTCTTGGCCTCACACCACGCAACATATTTTCGCCAAATGCGGTGAAAATGTTTTGCGGTTACATCCTTCCTGGCTTCGACCAGGGTAGGGATGACTTCATCTGGAATGCCCTTTCAGGATCCGGCGTTCAACTGCCATGCCGTCAAACGCAGCCGCAGTAAGTCTTGGAACAGACAAGGCCCCTGCTGGAGCAGGTCCTTTCTTAAAGGTAGAGGCCACGGTTCTTCCGTGAGCATCTCTTGAAGTTCCGGGTACCAAGTCCTTCTTGACCCATCCGGAACCACGAGTATCGTTCTTACTCCTCTCCTTCTTATGATTCTCAGTACTTTTGGTATGAGATGCATAGGAGGGAACACATACCCTGACTGGTACACGCACAGTGTTACCAGAGCGTCCACCGCTATTGCCTGAGGGTCCCTTGACCTGGCGCAATATTTGTCTAGTTTTTTGTTCAGGCGGGACGCCATCATGTCCACCTTTGGTTTTTCCCAACGGTTTACAATCATGTGGAAGACTTCCCGCTGAAGTCCCCACTCTCCCGGGTGGAGGTTATGCCTGCTGAGGAAGTTTGCTTCCCAGTTTTCCACTCCCGGAATTAACACTGCTGAGAGTGTTATCACATGATTTTTCGCCCAGCGAAGAATCCTTGCAGTTTCTGCCATTTCCCTCCTGCTTCATGTGCCGCCCTGTCTGTTTACGTGGGCGACTGCCGTGATGTTGTCCCACTGGATCAATACCGGCTGACCTTGAAGCAGAGGTCTTGCTAAGCTTAGAGCCTTGTAAATTGCCCTTAGCTCCAGTATATTTATGTGGAGAGAAGTCTCCAGACTTGATCACACTCCCTGGAAATTTTTTTTTTTTTTCCTTGTGTGACTGCTCCCCAGCCACTCAGGCTGGCATCCGTGGTCACCAGGACCCAGACCTGAATGTCGAATCTGCGGCCCTTTCATAGATGAGCACTCTGCAGCCACCGCAGAAGAAAACACCCTTGTCCTTGGAGACAGGGTTGTCCGCTGATGCATCTGAAGATGCGATCCGGACCATTTTCCCAGCAGATTCCACTGAAAGGTTCTTGCGTGAAATCTACCGAATGGGATCGCTTTGTAAGAAACCACCATTTTTCACAGGACCCTTGTGCAATGATGCACTGATACTTTTCCTGGTTTTAGGAGGTTCCTGACTAGCTCGGATAACTCCCTGGTCTTCTTCTCCGGGAGAAAACATCCTTTTCTGGACAGTGTCCAGAATCATTCCTAGGAACATTAGACGTGTCGTCGGAAAAAGCTGCGATTTTGGAATATTTAGAATCCACTCGTGCTGTCGTAGAACTACTTGAGATAGTGCTACTCCGACCGCCAACTGTTCTCTGGACCTTGCCCTTATCAGGAAAGCGTCCATATTTCTTTTAGGAAGAATCATCATTTCGGCCATTACCATGGTAAAGACCCGGGGTGCCGTGGACAATCCAAACGGCAGCGTCTGAACTGATAGTGACAGTTCTGTACCACGAACCTGAGATACCCTTGGTGATAAGGGCAAAATTTGGACATGTAGGTAAGCGTCCCTGATATCCAGTGACACCATATCGTCCTGGTTCGCTATCACTGCTCTGAGTGACTCCATCTTGATTTGAAAAATGGTAGTCACCAGCGCTAGGTTGTATAAAGTATGTATATAGTGATATACTAATTAAAAATTCAGGACGGTAGGTTATATTGAGATAATGTATATAATAAATTTAATAGGATAATAATTAAAAATACAGATGCCTTTGCAACACAATTATAGGTTATTGATCAAATAAAATGACACATCCACATATCTCCTCAGTAGGATTAAATCATACCCCGGCTAGGACTCCCTCTGGAAATATGTCCATATATGTTGTAGGAGAATTGATAAAAGCAGTGGAGTTGGAAAAGTCCCTGTTAAGCATACCAAATGCAAGCGTTTTCAAGCAGATAGGGAACTCCAATTTCTCCGCAGATGGTGATGTCCAAGGGAAATGCTGTCCAATTGATGCCGTATGGGTAGCAGGAATGGTGGTATCCAGCAATGATGAGGAGATTTTCGGAAGATGTGTCAGGCAGTCTCTAACTCAACGCGTTTCGCTGGTGTTGCTACCATTTTTTATTGTATATACTTTCTTGGGGAATTACCACCCCCTACACCAGCAGCTTCTTGACAGCGCACTCTTTCCATTTTTTTTTGTACCATCTTGATTTGAACCCTTGTATGTAATTGTTCAAATCTTTTAGATCTCACCGAGCCGTTTGGCTTCAGTACCACAATATAGTGTGGAATAAAACCCCTTCCCTTGTTGTAGGAGGGGTACTTTGATTATCACCTGCTGGGAATACAGCCTGTGAATTTTTTTCCAATACTGCCTCCCTGTCGGAGGGAGACGTTGGTAAAGCAGACTTCAGGAACTTGTGAGGGGAAGACGTCTCGAATTTCCAATGTACACCTGGGATACTACGTGTAGGATCCAGGAGTCCACTTGCGAGTGAGCCCACTGCGTGCTGAAACTCTTGAGATGACCCCCCACCGCACCTGAGTCCGCTTGTATGGCCCCAGCGTCATGCTGCGGACTTGGCAGAAGCTGTGGAGGACTTCTGTTCCTGGGAATGGGCTGCCTGCTGCAGTCTTCTTCCCTTTCCTCTAACCCTGGGCAGATATGACTGACCTTTTGCCCGCCTGCCTTTATGGGTACGAAAGGACTGAGACTGAAAAGACTGTGTCCTTTTCTGCTGAGATGTGACTTGGGGTAACAAAAGTGGATTTTCCAGCTGTTGCCATGGCCACCAGGTCCGATGGACCGCCCCTTTATACGGCAATACTTCCATGTGCCGTCTGGAATCTGCATCACCTGACCACTGTCATGTCTATAAACATCGTCTGGCAGATATGGACATCACATCTACTCTTGATGCCAGAATGCAAATATCCCTCTGCGCATCACGCATATATAGAAATGCATCCTTAAAATGCTCTATAGTCAATAAAATATTGTTCCTGTCAAGGGTATCAATATTTTCAGTCAGGAAATCCGACCAAGCCCCCCCAGCGCTGCACATCCAGGCTGAGGCGATTGCTGGTCGTAGTATAACACCAGTATGTGTGTATATACTTTTTAGGATATTTTTCAGCTTCCTATCAGCTGGCTCTTTGAGGGCGGCCGTATCTGGAGACGGTAACGCCACTTGTTTTTATAAGCGTGTGAGCGCCTTATCCACCCTAAGGTGTGTTTCCCAACTCGCCCTCACTTCTGGCGGGAAAAGGTATACCTCCAATAATTTACTATCGGAGGAAACCCACGTATCATCACACACTTTAATTTATCTGATTCAGGAAAAACTACAAGTAGATTATTCCCATCCTACATAATACCCTTATTTGTGGTACTTGTAGTATCAGAAATATGTAACACCTCCTTCATTGCCCTTAACATGTAACGTGTGGCCCTAAAGGAAAATACGTTTGTTTCTTCACCGTCGACACTGAAGTCAGTGTCCGTGTCTGTGTCTGTGTCGACCAACTGAGGTAAATGGGCGTTTTTACAAGCCCCTGACGGTGTCTGAGACGCCTGGACAGGTACTAATTTGTTTGCCGGCCGTCTCATGTCGTCAACCGACCTTGCATCGTGTTGACATTATCACGTAATTCCTAAATAAGCCATCCATTCCGGTGTCGACTCCCTAGAGAGTGACATCACCAATACAGGCAATTTGCTCCGCCTCCTCACCAACATCGTCCTCCTACATGTCGACACACACGTACCGACACACAGCACACACACAGGGAATGCTCTGATAGAGGACAGGACCCCACTAGCCCTTTGGGGAGACAGAGGGAGAGTTTGCCAGCACACACCAAAAACGCTATAATTATACAGGGACAACCCCTTATACAAGTGTTTTCCCTTATAGCATTTTCACATATGTAATCATATCGCCAAATAAGTGCCCCCCCTCTCTGTTTTAACCCTGTTTCTGTAGTGCAGTGCAGGGCAGAGCCTGGGAGCCTTCCTCACAGCAGAGCTGAGCAGGAAAATGGCGCCGTGTGCTGAGGAGAATAGGCCCCGCCCCCTAAAACGGCGGGCTCTTCTCCCGGAGTTTGTGAGATCTGGCAGGGGTTAAATACATCCATATAGCCTCAAGGGCTATATGTGATGTATTTTAGCCATAAAAAAGGTATAATACATTGCTGCCCAGGGCGCCCCCCCCAGCGCCCTGCACCCTCAGTGACCGCTGGTATGAAGTGTGCTGACAACAATGGCGCACAGCTGCAGTGCTGTGCGCTACCTTATGAAGACTGAAAGTCTTCTGCCGCCTGTTTCTGGACTTCTGGACCTCTTCAACTTCGGCATCTGCAAGGGGGGTCGGCGGCACGACTCCGGGACGAACCCCAGGGTGAGACCTGTGTTCCGACTCCCTCTGGAGCTAATGGTGTCCAGTAGCCTAAGAAGCAAATCCATCCTGCACGCAGGTGAGTTTACGTCTCTCCCCTAAGTCCCTCGTAGCAGTGAGCCTGTTGCCAGCAGGACTCACTGAAAATAAAAAACCTAACTTAAACTTTTATTCTAAGCAGCTCAGGAGAGCCACCTAGATTGCACCCTTCTCGGCCGGGCACAAAGATCTAACTGAGGCTTGGAGGAGGGTCATAGGGGGAGGAGCCAGTGCACACCACCTGATCCTAAAGCTTTTATTATTGTGCCCTGTCTCCTGCGGAGCCGCTAAACCCCATGGTCCTGACGGAGTCCCCAGCATCCACTTAGGACGTTAGAGAAATAGTTGTAAATAATCTTAGCGCTAATCCTGCTTTAACTTTCTGTGCTCACAGACGCGGTAATTCAGACCTGATCGCTGCGTTTTCGCACAGCGGCTGTTCAGGTCCGTACTGCGCATGCGTATGCACAACAATGCACAGGCACGATGGACCGCAGCAACGGGGATCTCCGGTCAGTGATGGGTTTGTGCGAAGGATTCATTTGCACGGGTGTTCGCAAGGAGATTGACAGGAAGAGGGTATTTGTGGGTGGCAACTGACCATTTTCAGGGAGTGTCTGGAAAAACGCAGGCGTGTTCATGCGTTTGAAGGGAGGGTGTCTGACGTCAAATCCAGTCCTGAACAGGCTGATGTGATTGCAGCAGCTCAGTAAGTTCTGGGCTGCGCAGAGACTGCACAAAATCAGTTTATGCAGCTCTGCTACACATGCGATTGCACACTTGCACAGCTAAAATACACTCCCCCTGTAGCGGCGACTATCTGATCGCAGGGCTGCAAAAATTGCTGCCCAGCGTTCAGGTCTGAATTACCCCCATAGTCAGTTGTTGGTAACAAAACCTCTGCCTGCTCCCTGTATATTGCATAATTTGGGGCGGAAGGGGGGCTTTATGGCGTGATTATGCAATAGATAACAGCAGGGCACAATATCGGACACTTTTCCCAAATAATTTAATAATATGCCTCCTAAGTTATCTATTTTTAATAGACTAAAGGTCCATTCTGTCATGAATTGGCTGGCTATATATATATATATATGCCTCTTTATACTTATGCTCAGCGGGAGTTTGATGATTTTTCAATGGAGTCAGAAGGCAGAAGCAACAGCCAAAGCCTAAATCACCTGCTGGGAGTGGGGTGGGGTGGGGGTGGGGTTAGAACAATAAACAAGTTCTATTAGCTGCTTCATTAACATATAGGTAACTTACGCAACAACCATCCCTCTGACATTTGATTAACCTCAGATTTTGTAGACAGGGATGATTTGCGAGGATGTAGGCATCATGGCACGAACCAGGATAGCCAGTTACAACACTGGTGAATTTACATTTCATTATATCATCCAGCAAATGTGTGAGATATTGTGCTACGCTGCTATCTATTGCACATTCATGTACTAGGTATGATGCCCATTAGTATCAAAATGTGAATTATTCAACTCATGAAACTGCTGATGTTGCTCTGATTAATGCTCCTTGGTTCTCAGTCAGGTGGTGCAACATACCATACACGTGGACAGACATTATTCCTACAGTCACACTGCTCCACATGCTTTTGGATACTTTAAAAGTCATCACAATAAATTTCCTACCAATAGAATAGTGTTTAGAAGCTCAAATTGAATGTCTAACATCATTCTATTCATTTGGGGATTTGAAATTCGATTCTGAGTTCAATTTCAAATCAATTTGAAATCGAATTTTAGTAAATGAAGGGATCCTATATCGGAAACATCAATGTTTTTCATAAATTCGATTTTGAGTGGGATTTGAATTGAATTTGGTCTTAGAATCGATTTGACATTCAATTTTGCCTTTAGTAAATCTCTTCAATCAAAACTGAATGGAAATCGAATGCCAAATCCCTAGAAAATAAAAATCGAACTTTAGTAAATTTTGCCCCAGGACACATACATCACACCACCTCCTAATACACAGACACCATGGCACATACATCACACCACCTCCTAATACGCTGACACCATGGCACATACATCACACCTCCTCCTAATACACAGACACCAGGACACATACATCACACCTCCTCCTAATACGCTGACACCATGGCACATACATCACACCTCCTCCTAATACACAGACACCAGGACACACACATCACACCTCCTCCTAATACACAGACACCAGGACACATACATCACACCTCCTCCTAATACACAGACACCAGGGTACATACATCACACCTATTTCTAATACACTGACACCAGGACACATACATCACACCTCCTCCTAATACACTGACACCAGGGCACATACATCACACCGCCTCCTAATACACAGACACCAGGGCACATTCATCACACCTCCTCCTAATACACTGACACCAGGACACATACATCACACCTCCTCCTAATACGCTGACACCATGGCACATACATCACACCTCCTCCTAATACACAGACTCCAGGACACATACATCACACCTCCTCCTAATACACAGACACCAGGGCACATACATCACACCTCCTCCTAATACACTGACACCAGGACACATACATCACACCTCTTCCTAATACGCTGACACCAGGACACATACATTACACCTCCTCCTAATACGCTGACACCAGGACACATACATCACACCTCCTCCTAATAAAACTGACACCAGGACACATACATCACACCTCTTCCTAATACGCTGACACCAGGGCACATACATCACACCTCCTCCTAATACACAGACACCAGGGCACATACATCACACCTCCTCCTAATACACAGACACCAGGGCACATACATCACACCTCCTCCTAATACACAGACACCAGGGCACATATATCACACCTCCTCCTAATACACAGACACCAGGACACATTCATCACACCTCCTCCTAATACACAGACACCAGGGCACATACATCACACCTCCTCCTAATACGCTGACACCATGGCACATACATCACACCTCCTCCTAATACGCTGACACCATGGCACATACATCACACCTCCTCCTAATACACAGACTCCAGGACACATACATCACACCTCCTCCTAATACACAGACACCAGGGCACATACATCACACCTCCTCCTAATACACTGACACCAGGACACATACATCACACCTCCTCCTAATACGCTGACACCATGGCACATACATCACACCTCCTCCTAATACACAGACACCAGGACACATACATCACACCTCCTCCTAATACACAGACACCAGGGCACATACATCACACCTCCTCCTAATACACTGACACCAGGACACATACATCACACCTCCTCCTAATACACAGACACCAGGGTACATTCATCACACCTCCTCCTAATACACTGACACCAGGACACATACATCACACCTCCTCCTAATACACAGACACCAGGGCACATACATCACACCTCCTCCTAATACGCTGACACCATGGCACATACATCACACCTCCTCCTAATACACAGACTCCAGGACACATACATCACACCTCCTCCTAATACACAGACACCAGGGCACATACATCACACCTCCTCCTAATACACTGACACCAGGACACATACATCACACCTCCTCCTAATACGCTGACACCATGGCACATACATCACACCTCCTCCTAATACACAGACACCAGGACACATACATCACACCTCCTCCTAATACACTGACACCAGGACACATACATCACACCTCCTCCTAATACACAGACACCAGGGTACATTCATCACACCTCCTCCTAATACACTGACACCAGGACACATACATCACACCTCCTCCTAATACACTGACACCAGGACACATACATCACACCTCCTCCTAATACACTGACACCAGGACACATACATCACACATCCTCCTAATACACTGACACCAGGGCACATACATCACACCTTCTCCTAATACACTGACACCATGGCATATACAGTACATCACACCTCCTCCTAATACACAGACATTAGGACACATACATCACATCTCCTCCTATTACACTGACACCAGGGCATATACAGTACATCACACCTCCTCCTAATACACAGACATTAGGACACATACATCACATCTCCTCCTAATACACAGGCTCAGGACACATATATCACACCACCTCCTAATACACAGACATAAGGCACATACACCACACCAAATCCTAATACACAGACATTAGGACACATACATCACACCTCCTCCTAATACACAGACATTAGGGCACATACATCACACATCCTCCTAATACACAGGCTCAGGACACATATATCAAACCTCTTCCTAATACAGACCTCTCCCCTCCTCCTAATACACAGACATCAGATCACTTACATCTTCCCTCCTCCTAATACAGACATCAGGATGCATATATCTCACCTCACACAGACACCAGGACACATACCTCTCACCTCCTAATACACAGACATTAGGACACATACAGCTCACCTCATTGTACTATACAGACACCAGAACACATCTCTCACCTCCTCCTAATACACAGACACATATATCTCACCGCCTTCTTATAGACAGACATCACAATAAATACCTCTTGCCATCTCCTAATACACAGAAATCAAGACACATACATTTTAGCTCCTCCTAACACACAGGCATCAGGTCAGTTACTACTTATTCCAATTCTATAGCTCCAAGTATGAACTTTAATTAACCTAACAGGTGAGCATTCCATACAAATAAGCAGAAAGTGGAGTGTAATAGTAAGTGACCACCGGGATTCCTTCAATTTACCGCAATGGTGCTAGAGATACACATGGTGGCATTTTTCAGATTATGGAATTGATTTACAATATGAACCACAGGCTTTCTGCTTACTGTGAAGTATGGGAAGATGCCCAGTCTATCCCAGTCACATGATCACGCCACCAGTGTGCTGCCCCAGCTTCCTAAACAAATATGTTCTCAAGGGGAAGTATCACTTTCTTTAAATATGAATACTCTTATCACATGTCCAAATGATTATGCAACATGTACGTTGTTACTCCCCTGCTGATCAGAGGTGCGTAACCAATTTATAAAATAAACATTAACCTTAACCCTGTACTATAATTGGAGTTTGGCACCGTCTAATAGTCTGTAGTCTGTGTTTCGCTACCTATGGAAAGGGAAAGTGTTATACTAGAAGAAACACAGCTGTCTACAGACAGTAGCTACATGCTGCTCATACTAAGCTAGAGTGACGTCACTATAGAGCGAATATACTTCATTTCACAGAACATATAATGCGTTCATGTTTAAAAATACTTCCCCTTTAACTGAACAAGATGCTACTAGGAAAGCAGCCTATTTATGTATTATAATCCTGTACTTCCAGCCAGCCAGCACACGGTATGTAATGATCAGCAACTTGATCGTGCTATAAACGTCCAGGCTGTCATTCAAGAACTGCAAGCACAGTTTGAACACGGAAGCTTACAATGAGTGGAAAGTATATAGTACATTGGAGAAACTGAACTATTTGGGGATTCGCTGGTTTGTAACCAGATGACAAAATTTTCTCATCAAACAGAATATTATATTTTCAATGGCTGGAAGTACAGGACGTACAGCGAGATGAGATGGCTTTCTGACACATTCATGTTTGGGACATGTGTTTTTATGTTTGTCTTTGCTGCTTTATAATGATTATGTTACTGGAGTGCAGTGCTGTCATATATCCTCCAGATGTCACTGTTGCAATTACTATCTATTGAACGCATTAGGCCAGGCCTGGCCAACCTGGGTTGGTTCTAAATCGGAGTGGGGTAAGGGACCTTTGACGTCAGCAGGGGGCGAAGCCACGTCACCAGGGAGAGGAGCCACGCCCGAACAGGGTACCCGAAAAGTACGCTCGCCACACTTCGGGCTCGCCACCGGGTTACAAAAGGTAATAGTTGGTGGCGTGGATAGTAGAAAAACTATCCTGCTGGCCTAGCTCCTCCCCCTGGTGACGTGGCTCCTTCCCCTGACGTCATAGGTCCCTTAGGCCACTTGGATCTAGCATCTACCGGCCAACCTGTGGCTCTCCAGCTGTTGCGAAACTACACATCCCAGCATGTCCTGTCACAGTTTTAGCTTTCCCTAATAGCAAAAACGTCAGTGCATGCTAGTACTTGCAGTTTATCAACAGCTAGAGAGCCACAGGTTGGCCAGGCCAGCATTAGGCCAACAACTACATCTCTGCAGGTACGGCAGTGGAAATAGAAGCACCTGCCAGAAATCCAATTCATTTTAGTATTTTACAAATTGGCTGATAACATGTGAATGACGTGTCGCAGAGCCATGGTTGCACCGTTGTTTTAATCGCTGTGCAATATCATAATATAGCATAAAGATGTATAAACCTGTAATAACCAATAAGACATCAGCTGTCATAAGCCTGAGCATCACTGGACTGATTAAAACTACTCTGGCCAATTGTTATGGGTGACAGCAAAAATGTGCTATTAGTTGTGTACCTGTCAGCTACATGAAGCAGTGTCAGTCATTTTGTGAGATAAAACCATATTCGGCCAGGGGATTCACTTCAGGGGAGAGTAATCAAACCCTCTAAAGAGGCAAGTGGATGTGCTGTCCATAGCAACCATTCAAATTCTAGCTATCATTTATCTACTACAGGGGTAAACAACTTCTGGCACGCCAGCTGCTTTGGAACTACACATCCCAGCATTCCCTAAAACATATTTAGCATTGTCTACATCAAGGGCATGCTGGAGTGTGTAGTTCCACAGCAGCTGGAGTGCCATAACTTGCCTCAATCTAGTAAAGTTTATATTATACAATGACAGAATCTGATTGGAATGCTATGGGCAACACCTCCACTTGTGCCCTTTAGGAGGTCTGTTCATTAAGAAGTGAAAAGAGTGGAGAAGTGAGCACGTGGAGAAGTTGCCCATGGCAACCAATCAACTTCTCCGTACAATTGTATAGATTGCAAATTATAAATGTTACTTCAATGCTGATTGGTTACCATGGGCAACTGCTCCACTGGCTCATTTCTCCACCCTTTTCACTGCTTCATGAATATACCCATATGCTTGATGAATCTCTTGCAACATCTCAGTGATGTCACTGATCTCAAAATTGATATTCAGCATTGTGATGAATATTGGCTCAGCCCCACAAAATGGCTACCTTCACTGTGTGTAGGTGACTGTTACGCTGCGTACACACTAGACGATGTGCAAACTAGATGATCGCCCCAAGTTCCTTTCATGCCTGGAACGATATGGGGGGTAATTCACACTGGATCGCGGGGCGTGCCAACGACATTAGAACGGCGTTGGCGGGGCACGGTCCGGACCACGGAGGCGTGTCAGGACCATTGGGGGGGAGTGGGCCGCGGTAGCTGTATGACGTCACACGCAGCCGATGCAACCCAAAACGCAGCAGATACCTCCATGCCAGGGCACAGGAGCTGCGCAGGTAGGGAGCTACTCGCCAGGTACAAAAGCATCACCGCCATGCGATGCCTTTGTACCTGTGCGGGGAGAGCAGGGCCTGACATGCGGGGCGGATTAACCCTGTGCTGGGTGTCCCCCCGCATGTCAGAGTAAATGATCGTAGACGATCAACTCTGAATTAACCCCGTAGTGCGTACACACTGTGCACTCCTTCAAAGAACTGAACAGCATATCTTACGTCGTTTGGTCATTAACAATATATCAAATAGGAAGTACACACTAGATGATTTGCACTGCAGACAGATCAAAAGATGCGAGGAACGATGCACGGGAGCGTGTAATAGTGCGTACACACTAGATGATGTGGAGCGTGTAATAGTGCGTACACACACTAGATGATGTGGAGCGTGTAATAGCGCGTACACACTAGATGATGTGGAGCGTGTAATAGTGCGTACACACTAGATGATGTGGAGCGTGTAATAGTGCGTACACACACTAGATGATGTGGAGCGTGTAATAGTGCGTACACACTAGATGATGTGGAGCGTGTAATAGTGCGTACACACTAGATGATGTGGAGCGTGTAATAGTGCGTACACACTAGATGATGTGGAGCGTGTAATAGTGCGTACACACTAGATGATGTGGAGCGTGTAATAGTGCGTACACTCTAGATGATGTGGAGCGTGTAATAGTGCGTACACACTAGATGATGTGGAGCGTGTAATAGTGCGTACACACACTAGATGATGTGGAGCGTGTAATAGTGCGTACACACTAGATGATGTGGAGCGTGTAATAGTGCGTACACACACTAGATGATGTGGAGCGTGTAATAGTGCGTACACACTAGATGATGTGGAGCGTGTAATAGTGCGTACACACACTAGATGATGTGGAGCGTGTAATAGTGCGTACACACACTAGATGATGTGGAGCGTGTAATAGTGCGTACACACACTAGATGATGTGGAGCGTGTAATAGTGCGTACACACACTAGATGATGTGGAGCGTGTAATAGTGCGTACACACTAGATGATGTGGAGCGTGTAATAGTGCGTACACACTAGATGATGTGGAGCGTGTAATAGTGCGTACACACTAGATGATGTGGAGCGTGTAATAGTGCGTACACTCTAGATGATGTGGAGCGTGTAATAGTGCGTACACACACTAGATGATGTGGAGCGTGTAATAGTGCGTACACACTAGATGATGTGGAGCGTGTAATAGTGCGTACACACTAGATGATGTGGAGCGTGTAATAGTGCGTACACACTAGATGATGTGGAGCGTGTAATAGTGCGTACACACACTAGATGATGTGGAGCGTGTAATAGTGCGTACACACTAGATGATGTGGAGCGTGTAATAGTGCGTACACACTAGATGATGTGGAGCGTGTAATAGTGCGTACACACTAGATGATGTGGAGCGTGTAATAGTGCGTACACAGTAGATGATGTGGAGCGTGTAATAGTGCATACACACACTAGATGATGTGGAGCGTGTAATAGTGCGTACACAGTAGATGATGTGGAGCGTGTAATAGTGCGTACACACACTAGATGATGTGGAGCGTGTAATAGTGCGTACACACTAGATGATGTGGATGATTTGTCATTCCAATTCAGCTCAAAACAAGAACCCGTGTAATATATAGTCTAGTGTGTACCCAGCTTTACTCTTTAAAGCAGGCCTGGCCAACCTGTCGCTCCCCAGTTCTTGTGGCACTACAAGTCCCAGCATTCCCTGCCACAGTTTTGCTATTATGGAATGCTAAAACTGTGGGAGGGCATGTATGGGATGTGTAGTTTCACAACAGCTGCAGAGCCACAGGTTGGCTAGGCCTGCTTTACAGTAAGTGCTTAAATCTAATGGTTCTCATCCATTTACCAGGGAAGATAATGCTGAGGCTAGGCAACCAGTGGTATTACAGCTATGCATAGACTACAACAGTCTCAGACCATAATGCTGCAGTTCCTCACAGATAGAGTTTCATGTTTCCAATCTCTCAGTATTCAGCTCAGACGTCTATTCTGGCACAGTGCAATGACAGTGAGTGAGAACAGAGAAGAATGAACACGATGTAAAAAAAAAAAAAAAATAGGCTGCTTGACTCATGGAGCTGAATAAACACAATCCTGTGGCTTATAGACTTGGCACTGATGGGTGCAGCATTACAAAGCCCGAAGTGGTTGCAAAGCAGACCTGATTCCCATGCAATGCATCGGGCACCCTCCACCTCTCTTTCACAGTCATCCAGCCATACACACATGGAGAACCCTAAGCAGAGGTTTGTTCTGATGACCATTGAACCAAGAAGGGTAAGTGAGACAAGACAGGGGTGAGAAGGGGGAAGACACTGGAAGACATCACTCCTCACAGTCACAGAGTGTGCACAACCTCTAACTGATCAGGAGTCAATCAGACGGATAAGCGGGTGGAGCTTGCATGACACCCATCGCCGCAGAGGACAGAAGTACTGATAATGGAACTGCTGGAACTCAGGGGTGAGCCGGATGTCCCTCAGAAATGCTAACTCCAGGTCAGACTCTGCCAGGATGACCAGCAGCAGAAGCAATGCCAACAGCAGGCATAGTGTGACTGCCAGCAGCCGGAGAACGCTTTGTAGAAACTTATTCGCCTGTTCTGGTTCTGGTTCCCTCTGATTGGCTCCTTCTGGCCCAGGTAGTGCTGGTGGAGGAATCTCCATGTCAGGAATGCTGGAAGCAGCCAGGTCACTCTCTGCATCCTGGGTTGTACACGTTGTCCCATTTACCTGCTGCCCGATAGATAATTCCAGGTTAGATTCACACACAGGGGTTGGCAGGATGCTGCAGCAAGGAGCGTATGTCTCATCACTGATTACTGTTTCCCGGGAGGCTCGAGGCGAGAAAGCATCCATGTGGTCAGTGGAATGGACTGGAGTAGAGTGGGCGCTGTCACGTAGCGATTCCAGACCTGCAAGAACAGAAATTGAAAAAATAGCAAATCAAAGACTAACTAGAAAGCAAAAACTAGATAATTATACTATGGTCATATGAACGTGCACAGTGCACAGTAGTACACACACAAACATGCATACATAGTTCCTACACACTGCCATGCTGCACATTTTGGTATTCACCTGTTAATCTCATTTCCTTAAAGGTTGCAGTTGGTGTACTTGGTGCAGGTACCCCTCCCATCAGAGCTGGGAAAAGGGGCAATGCTCCCAGGGCTCTGCCTAACAGCCGGGGCCCAAGATTGAGCACACGGATCTTCACATCGCGATAACAGTGATTGATCATACGCAGGTGTACATTCACCTTGGTCCTTATACGGATCAGACACTTCACCATGATAAATGCAGAACAATTCCCAGTATCTCCTTGTACGCCTAGTATCACTTCCAATTCAGCACATCCAGTTGTCCCTCTAGTCACTCCGTTCTTCTGTACAGTTCTCACACTGAGCACGTCTTTACTGTTCCCTAATAACTTGCCGCCTCTGTCTGCAAATGCACTTTCTATGCACTCCTTCTCCTGCCTCACTCTTTCTGCTTCTGACTCCCACTTCAACCCAAAACTCTGTCCCTCTACCTCCTCTCTCCCTCGTCTCTGACATACAAGGTGAAGCTTCTGACTCCCAGTAGCTATTTTGGGAGCTTATATATTTACTACTGAGCTCAGGCAGATAGAGGCAATCTGTGCCCAGCTGTCATTTACCACTCCCACATAGAAACTAGCAGTCTAGAACACTACATAGAAACTAGCAGTCTAGTACACTACATAGAAACTAGCAGTCTAGCACACCACACAGAAACTAGCAGTCTAGCACACCACATAGAAACTAGCAGTCTAGCACACCGCACAAAAACTAGCAGTCTAGCACACTGCACACCACACAAAAACTAGCAAGCACACCACACCACACAGAAACTAGCAGTCTAGCACACCACATAGAAACTTGCAGTCTAGCACACCACATAGAAACTAGCAGTCTAGCACACCGCACAGAAACTAGCAGTCTAGCACACCACATAGAAACTAGCAGTCTAGCACACCGCACAAAAACTAGCAGTCTAGCACACCACACAAAAACTAGCAAGCACACCACACAGAAACTAGCAGTCTAGCACACCACATAGAAACTAGCAGTCTAGCACACCACATAGAAACTAGCAGTCTAGCACACCGCACAGAAACTAGCAGTCTAGCACACCACATAGAAACTAGCAGTCTAGCACACCGCACAAAAACTAGCAGTCTAGCACACCACACAAAAACTAGCAAGCACACCACACAGAAACTAGCAGTCTAGCACACCACATAGAAACTAGCAGTCTAGTACACCACACAGCAACTAGTAGTCTAGCACACCGCACAAAAACTAGCAGTCTAGCACACCACACAAAAACTAGCAGTCTAGCACACCACACAAAAACTAGCAGTCTAGCACACCGCACAAAAACTAGCAGTCTAGCAGACCACACAAAAACTAGCAGTCTAGCACACCACACAAAAACTAGCAAGCACACCACACAGAAACTAGCAGTCTAGCACACCACATAGAAACTAGCAGTCTAGCACACCGCACAAAAACTAGCAGTCTAGCACACCACACAAAAACTAGCAAGCACACCACACAGAAACTAGCAGTCTAGCACACCACATAGAAACTAGCAGTCTAGTACACCACACAGCAACTAGCAGTCTAGCACACCGCACAAAAACTAGCAGTCTAGCACACCACACAAAAACTAGCAGTCTAGCACACCACACAAAAACTAGCAAGCACACCACACAGAAACTAGCAAGCACACCACACAAAAACTAGCAGTCTAGCACACCACACAAAAACTAGCAAGCACACCACATAGAAACTAGCAGTCTAGCACACCACATAGAAACTAGCAGTCTAGTACACCACACAGCAACTAGCAGTCTAGCACACCACACAAAAACTAGCAGTCTAGCACACCACACAGAAACTAGCAAGCACACCACAAAAAAACTAGCAAGCACACCACACAGAAACTAGCAGTCTAGCACGGGTGTAGTATGGCTGACCGGCGGTCTCCTGACCGCCGGTCAGCTTACCGACGCCGGGATCCCGGCAGCATACCGACGCCAGGATCCCGGCGGGGAGGGGCGAGTGCAGCAAGCCCCTTGCGGGCTCGCTGCGCTCGCCACGCTGCGGGCTCGGTGGCGACCTACGGTCGCCACGGGTTCTATTCCCACTCTATGGGTGTCGTGGACACCCACGAGTAGAAATAGTCCCTGTTGGTCGGCATGCCGACCATCGGGATAGTGGGGGTCGGGATGCTGGAGAAGGTCATGTGACCGTCGGTCTCCCGACCGTCGGTCACATGAATACCACCCGTCTAGCACACCACATAGAAACTAGCAGTCTAGCACACCACATAAAAACTAGCAGTCTAGCACACAGCTCCTAGCAGACACTTCTACTACCCAAGCAAATGCTCCCTGCTCACTACCTACTTATTCCTCTTATCAAGATGATATCCAAGTGGGCTGGTCCTTCACCAGCCACACAGGAATCCTGCAAAGCATTCCATTATAAATACACTGGACCCAAGCAGACTTTCTTAACCTGTGATTGGTAGTACATCTAAATTATACATGTACTCATCCTATTACAGTTTTCTAAAATGGAAAGAATTATATATATATATATATATATATATAGATATATATATATATATATATATATATATATATATATAGATATATGAAAAAAATCCATGAGGTAATTGCAGATGTAAATAATCACTAGGTGAGAGAAAGGATGAATAGCTAGAGAACCATATGTACCTTCCATGATTGATATGTGCACAGCTCTCCTACGTGTTCGGGGAACACTGCTCAGCCGCAGCCCATGGCTAATGGAGGGACAACTTCGGCTTGGTACCATCCCTGCCCTGTGACGCAAACACATGATCAGTTTCTTCAAAATCCAAGAATGTTCCGCAAGAATCAAAAACAATATTTGCTAAATGTAAGTGTTCCATACACCACTTTCTGATGTCATATGCACGTCGGTAATGGTTGTCATACATTTACAGGAGTTGATATTTTGTATTATATCTGTTTTCTTAGGAGCCGGCAATTCTTTGTACTGATCACACTGTGCATTATTATGGATTCCCCAAAGGTACCTGTGAATCTTAGGGGGTTCTCTCTTGATTTTGGCGCTCGATTCCATTACTTCTTTGGCAACTCGTCCGCTAGAGAAAGACAGGTTTTCAAAGAAAGAAGCATGGAAAACATGAGCGAGATCACACAGATGTTGTTGTTACTACAAATACAATATGGAGAGCAAAAAAGCCCCAGCAAAGCACCATGGAGGGGTGAGATAGATTATTTAGGGGTTATTAGGTGAGTATACGGCTGTGTGATTTAGGGGCTGATTTGGGTGGATGCATGGGATCCGGCCTGAAGATCGACACTGTCTAAGCCGACAATGTTTAGGTCGACAGTCACTAGGTCGACAGGGTTGGAAGGTCGACAGGGTTTCTAGGTCGACATGTGCTAAGTCGACAGGTCAAAAGGTCGATATGAGTTTTTTAAAAAAAAAAAATCTTTTTTTGAACTTTTGCATACTTAACGATCCACGTGGACTATGACTGGAATGGTAATCTGTGCCGAGCGCAGCGAGGTTACACGGTGAACTAATTCAGCTTCCCGGTCACTGGGGGTAATTCCAAGTTGATCGCAGCAGGAAATTTTTTAGCAGTTGGGCAAAACCATGTGCACTGCAGGGGAAGCAGATTTAACATGTGCAGAGAGATTTAGATTTGGGTGGGTTATTTTGTTTCTGTGCAGGGTAAATACTAGCTGCTTTATTTTTACACTGCAATTTAGATTGCAGATTGAACTCACCACACCCAAATCTATCTCTCTCTGCACATGTTATATCTGCCTCCCCTGCAGTGCACATGGTTTTGCCCAACTGCTAAAAAATTTCCTGCTGCGATCAACTTGGAATTACTCCCACTGTACGCAGAAAACAACACAAAAAACAAACGAAAAAACTAATGTCGACCTACCACAGGTCGACCTTTCAACCCTGTCGACCTTTCAACCCTGTCGACCTAGTGACTGTCGAAATATAGTGGTCGACCTAAACATTGTCGACCTAGACACTGTCGATCTAATGATACACACCCGGATGCATATGCACCTACAGTGCACGTAAGACAAGACGCACGGAAGAAGCATACTAGCATCTGTATGTAGAGTCGGACCGCATCTTGCGATTAAAACAGGAGTAGTAAGTAGGCCAGGCAAATCAGTGTGTGTATAACGTAATAGAAGCACGTCTTACATTAATTTTGCTTTGTATAAATAGGTAATATGGTCAGATACAAAAGAGTTACAATGTCTTATTAATAAAAGCCAAAGTGGTGGTTGCCATGTTAAACAATGACTATAAAACCTCTGTACCAGCTATTTATCCCTTTAGTGTAGGGCCACACATAGCGGCCAAGCGTGTCCCGTTCAACGGGACCCGCTTGGCCGCAAGGAGACTGCACATGGGCGCCTGTGCAGACGCCCACACACGTGCGGCAGTTCCGCCGCTGCCAGGTCCGACCACAGCATGCTGCGGTCGGGCCGGATGACAGGACGGCGGGATTTCATAGTGAACACATACATTTCAATGTATGTGTTCACACTGTGCGGCTGTGCCGCACTGAAATCCTGTGTCACTGTCCAGATCCTGTTCTGCGGGATCCCGCAGAACAGGATCCGTGTGCACACAAACCCCCCCTACCGGGCCAAGCAGGACCCGCTTGGCCGCTATGTGTGGCCGTAGCCTTAAAAATTAAATGGATATAGTCTTTCCTGCAGCATTCCAAAGTGAAATGTCAATTAAGTAATATGAATGGATGGCTGCAACTACACATAATTCAGCTAGAAATTATTTAAGTATTATGAGCAAGAGAGGTCAGTCCACAATCAGCCAATGAGAAGTGGCTAGCTAACATGCGGATAGTCATGATCATCATCATCTCGTATATATTTGCTTATAGAGTTGCACACTTCCACACTGTACTCGCCCTACATTTATCCTCTCCTTCCATTGTGTTTTATCTTCCCAGGTGTAAGGAGCCATAAGTAACAGACACTAAACATCTAGCTGCGGCAGTTTACGTATGCACTTTTGGTGCGCATACACAGTGGGGTATATTTACTAAGGTCCCGATTTTAACCGAGATGCCGTTTTTTCTTCAAAGTGTCATCTCGGTAATTTACTAAGCAAAAATCACGGCAGTGATGAGGGCATTCGTAATATTTTGGAAATCCTAGGAAAAAATCACGAATCAATACACCATCGGTCAAATACGCCTGCAATTTGGTAGAAATCGGGAATTTACTAAAAAGTGCAAATCACAAACACTGCCGACAATGGCCCTCATTCCGAGTTGATCGGTCGCAAGGCGAATTTAGCAGAGTTACACACGCTAAGCCGCCGCCTACTGGGAGTGAATCTTAGCTTCTTAAAATTGCGAACGATGTATTCGCAATATTGCGATTACTAACTACTTAGCAGTTTCAGAGTAGCTCCAGACTTACTCTGCCTGTGCGATCATTTCAGTGCTTGTCGTTCCTGGTTGACGTCACAAACACACCCAGCGTTCGCCCAGGCACTCCCACCGTTTCTCCGGCCACTCCTGCGTTTTTTCCGGAAACGGTAGCGTTTTCAGCCACACGCCCCTGAAACGCCGTGTTTCCGCCCAGTAACACCCATTTCCTGTCAATCACATTACGATCGCCGGAGCGAAGAAAAAGCCGTGAGTAAAAATACTTTCATCATAGTAAAGTTACTTGGCGCAGTCGCAGTGCGAACATTGCGCATGCGTACTAAGCGGATTTTCACTGCGATGCGATGAAAAATACCGAGCGAACAACTCGGAATGAGGGCCAATAGCCAAACACTGCCGTGCAGAAATACAATTCGTAAAAAAGTGCTAAAAAAAACAAACCTGCTTTTTTATCCCGTGTTTGGATAGGCATGCAGGGATCCATGAGATCCGTGCATGTTTATCAGTGGGAAGGGGATGGGAAAGTGTTTATTTTTAGAAAAAAAATTGCGTGCGGTCCCCCCTCCTAAGCAAAACCAGCCTCGGGCTCTTTGAGCCGGTCCTGGTTGCCAAAATATGGGTAAAAAATTGACAGGGGTTCCCCCATATTTAAACAACCAGCACCGGGCTCTGCGCCTGGTCCTGGTTCCAAAAATACGGGGGACAAAAAGCGTAGGGGTCCCCCGTATTTTTGAAACCAGCACCGGGCTCCACTAGCTGGACAGATAATGCCACAGCCGGGGGTCACTTTTATACAGCGCCCTGCGGCCGTGGCATTAAATACCCAACTAGTCACCCCTGGCCGGGGTACCCTGGAGGAGTAGGAACCCCTTCAATCAAGGGGTCCCCCCCCTCCAGCCACCCAAGGGCCAGGGGTGAAGCCCGAGGCTGTCCCCCCCATCCATGGGCTGCGGATGGGAGGCTGATAGCCTTTGTTGAAAGTGATGAATATTGTTTTTAGTAGCAGTACTACAAGTCCCAGCAAGACTCCCCCGCAAGCTGGTACTTGGAGAACCACAAGTACCAGCATGCGGCGAAAACCGGGCCCGCTGGTACCTGTAGTACTACTACTAAAAAAATACCCCAATAAAAACATAAGACACACACCTTGAAAGTATAACTTTAATACATACATCCACACCACCATATACACATACTTACCTTATGTTCACACGAGGGTCGGTCCTCTTCTCCATGTAGAATCCATGGTGTACCTGTTGAAAAAATTATACTCACATAATCCAGTGTAGAAGGCTCTTCTTCTTGTAATCCATTTGTAATCCTCGTACTTGCCAAAATAAAAAAACGGACACCCGACCTCGAACTGAAAGGGGCCCCATGTTTTCACATGGGACCCCTTTCCCCGAATGCCAGGAACCCCCTCTGACTTATGTCTAAGTGGGTTCCATCAGCCAATCAGGGAACGCCACGTTGTGGCATCCTCCTGATCGGCTGTGTGCTCCTGTACTGTCTGACAGGCGGCACACGGCAGTGTTACAATGTAGCGCCTATGCGCTCCATTATAACCAATGGTGGGAACTTTGTGGTCAGCGGTGAGGTTACTTTCGGTCAACCGCTGACCACAAAGTTCCCACCATTGGTTACAATGGAGCGCATAGGTGCTACATTGTAACACTGCCGTGTGCCGCCTGTCAGACAGTACAGGAGCACACAGCCGATCAGGAGGGTGCCACAACGTGGCGCTCCCAGATTGGCTGAAGAAACCCACTTAGACATAAGTCAGAGGGGGTTTCTGGCATTCGGGGAAAGGGGTCCCATGTGAAAACATGGGGCCCCTTTCAGTTCGAGGTCGGGTGTCCGTTTTTTTATTTTAACAAGTACGAGGATTACAAATGGATTACAAGCAGAAGAGCCTTCTACACTGGAGTATGTGAGTATAATTTTTTCAACAGGTACACCATGGATTCTACATGGAGAAGAGGACCGACCCTCGTGTGAACATAAGGTAAGTATGTGTATATGGTGGTGTGGATGTATGTATTAAAGTTATACTTTCAAGGTGTGTGTCTTATGTCTTTTTTGGGGTATTTTTTTAGTAGTAGTACTACAGGTACCAGCGGGCCCGATTTTCCGCCGCATGCTGGTACTTGTGGTTCTCCAAGTACCAGCTTGCGGGGAGGCTTGCTGGGACTTGTAGTACTGCTACTAAAAACAATATTCAACACTTTCAACAAAGGCTATCAGCCCCCCATCCGCAGCCCTTGGATGGGGGGGACAGCCTCGGGCTTCACCCCTGGCCCTTGGGTGGCTGGAGGGGGGGGACCCCTTGATTGAAGGGGTTCCCACTCCTCCAGGGTACCCCGGCCAGGGGTGACTAGTTTGGTATTTAATGCCACGGCCGCAGGGCGCTGTATAAAAGTGACCCCCGGCTGTGGCATTATCTGTCCAGCTAGTGGAGCCCGGTGCTGGTTTCAAAAATACGGGGGACCCCTACGCTTTTTGTCCCCCGTATTTTTGGAACCAGGACCAGGCGCAGAGCCCGGTGCTGGTTGCTTAAATATGGGGGAACACCTGTCAATTTTTTTCCCATATTTTTGCAACCAGGACCGGCTCAAAGAGCCCGAGGCTGGTTTGGCTTAGGAGGGGGGACCCCACGCAATTTTTTTTTTAAGTTTAAACAAATTTTTTTTTTTTTTTACAAGGTGCACAATGAAGCCCAGCACGGATCTCTCAGATCTGGCCGAGATTCATTGTATTAAAGTCGGCAGTGTTTTACAAGTCACTCACGTAAAACACTGCCTAAAAAAACGAATGACATCGACATCGGAAAAACCGAAAATGCAGAATACGGCAGCTTAGTAAATTAGTCGTAATCAATTCAAAAAGTTGCATATTTACACTTTCGATGTCATTCGTGATTGAACTTTGACCTCAAATGGAAAATTACGAATGTTAGTAAATTTACCCCAGTATGGCAATATGTACTGTATGTCACTCATAAGACTTCTTAGAAGAATATGGAAGTTTGAAATGGGAACTGAAGTATTTACCAAAGTCTACCGACCTGTATCGGAAGCGGCTGCCTTTGAAGAACAAGTTGCTACTGGACACTGTGCGCACCTGGTTGGAGTTCTCCAGTCTACACAGAGAATGCACAAGAGACAGCACTGAATATCATTGGAAGAAGGCTTGGAGGAATGTTCTAGATAAATACACAGAAAGGCGCATGGATTAGAAGACAGAATACTGACTTGTAGAAGGACTGGTTCTCCACACCACATTTCCACAGGTGTTTGCAGGCCTCGGGAGTAGGTGCCAGGAAGGTGAGTACCAGGCGCTTTTCCTATAAAGACAGGATTTTAGAATAAGCTGAATTTCCCAGTGAGGTACCAGTGTCTATTTTATACCTAATATCTCTGAGCTGAAGAGTACTAATGAAGTCACACATGTCATTACTGCAAACTAATGTAAGGTGCCTCTGGCGAGGGGTCCTACATTATGACAGGCCTCAATCTATCTGACTTAAATATACAGTAGCCCATGTACAGTATATATATCCTGACTGACTGGTATATATAGGGTCTATATGACTGATGAATACACACACTCTAGGCTAAATGTACACATGAAAACACTTTCAGAACCTCATTGGATTCACAAACATTAGACTGATGCCAAATAGCCCCACGTGTACCCTGCAGATAAACATCAGATGTGCCCAAAGACTCATTTATGAAGTGCGTTGTACAAATAGATGTGCTAACACTTAGCAACCAATCACATTCGATCTTCCAATACAGTTTACTAAATACAAAAGTTGGATTTGTTGCTATGGGTTACAACCCAGTTACATGTCCTCCACTATGTCTAGGCAATTTTCTGTATTGTCTAACAAATGTTCTGCTGTGTTGTCATTGATCAAGGGTCAAAAATAGTAGTCCTTATCGCGTCCTCACTCACACCATCATCTCCTCCCACTGCCCACAGCGGCATCTAACCTTTCAGTTCAACAGCCAGCGCTCTTACTTTGTTGGTGATATGATTGCATAATGCAGGTTGTATCTCACATTCTGCAATGTATTGTACTTTTCTTTTGTTAGCAGTGTTTCTATATACTTTGTAAGGTGCTGGTAAACCCTTGTAGGTCCATATAAATAAAGCATTATAAAAATTATAAAACTAATAATAATAGTAGTAGCAGAGTAAACCAAGGGAACTAGTCACCCAGAACACAGAACTTGTTTAGGCTCATTTACAGCACCCCAATCCATCTAGGTGCAATGTCTATATAGATATGATCTGTTAAATGATGGTATTTATGAAAACTCATGTTTAGTGCCACATTCATACAGTATCTCACATTTACAGTAGCTATCCCTCTCACAAATCAACACTGGGTGAAAGCAATCACAATCTTTTATTAAACAAAGTGTGGTGGTAAGAGGATACCATTTGATTGTGTGCAAGATATGTGTGCATGTAAAGTAACTGCTATCCTGTTGCAGGGTTGGGTATGCGTGACCGGCGGCTGACGCCGGAATTCCAGCTTGCAGATGTCCGGCAGGGGGGTGGGGGCGGGCCAGCAGAAAGAAGCCCCTTGCAGGCTTGTGGCAAGATATTCCCACTCGTGTCGTGGACAACCACGAGTGGGAATAGTCCCTGTTAGTCGGCATGCCGACTGTCGGGACTGTAAGGGGGTGGGCTTCAGGGGCTGGCTGGCAACGTTCAGCCTGGGAGGTAGACTCAAGCAAGCTGCCCAGCTTTTCACAGGAAATCTGTAGTCACTTAAATTGCACTGGCCCGGGTGGTAGATTTCACCCTGCCCCCCTGCCCAGCCAGCCCCTGGTGGGCTTCCGGCGTCGGTATTGTGACTGGCGGTGTCATGACCGCCAGTCACGTAACTGCCTCCGCTGTGGCACACATATGCATTTATGTCACACCACAACCATACTGATCATAATGCTTGCTTCTTAGAGAAGCCTAACTAGTGACGCACGCTCTGAAATATTAGTACAAAATTGGGTTGCAGGCACAAAATACTGCTGACCCCATCTGATTGTAGTGAACTAATGTTAATCTGACCATACTACAGTATATGTGTGGTTATCCATAGCTGAAAAGCCAGATTTTTCAGATTTGGTTACACACATGACAAAGCTCCAACCAGTCAGCCCAAGTATGGGCTCCTTACCTCCTGCTTCCACTTCCTGACATGCTCACATTTGGAAATGTGCCCCATCATACATCCATTCATTATTTAAAAAGCGATCCACACACGGTTTCTACATTGGTACACTATTGCTCGGTGAAAGAGCTACTGTAGATTAGAGATCTAGAGGACAGACCAGAAAGCTAATCGATCTGCCTTCATGTGTGCAAGATCCCAACCAGTCTGTACTCGTGACATTTTTACACCCGGGGCCAAATGTAATAGAGTGAGAGTTTCAGAAAGTGAGAGATTTGGTAAAGTTTTTCAGGTTTTTTTTTAAAGTGGCAATCATTTACACTGCAAAACCAGGTTGATCTTGCTGTGTAAATGATTGCCACTTAAAAAAAAAAAACCTGCAAAAAAAACTACATTTGGCCCCTCATCTTCGTCAAAGCATTGACTTATAAACAGAGGAGAACGTTTATGTCCGGGGTGAGTAGATACCTGCATGAAGAAGCTTATCCAACGCTTTACATATCAGTCAGGACCTTCTCTGACTGAGATGCAAACATGGTACAGGAGGTGTAATACGGCTGACCGGCGGTCTCCTGACCGCCGGTCAGCTTACCGACGCCGGGATCCCGGCAGCATACCGACGCCGGGATACCGGCGGGGAGGGGCGAGTGCAGCAAACCCATTGCGGGCTCGCTGCGCTCGCCACGCTGCGGGCTCGGTGGCGACCTGCGGTCGCCACGGGTTCTATTCCCACTCTATGGGTGTCGTGGACCCATAGTGGAAATAGTCCCTGTGGTTGGCATGCCGACCATCGGGACAGTGACCCGTCGGGCTGGTGGAGGAGGTCATGTGACTGTCGGTCAGCTGACCGGTGGTCACATGAATACCACCCGGTACAGGTTGTATCTCACATTCTGCAATGTATTGTACTTTTGTTTTGTTAGCACTGTTTCTGTATATGTACTTTGTAAGGTGCTGCAAAACCCTTGTAGGTCTCCTTATAATAGAGTTGTATTTCTCCTTCAGTCTTCATGACTCTATAATAGAGTTGCATTTATCCTTCTTACCCACTTTATTCCAAGGTATGGACGGGATGTAGTTATGTGACCGGTGGTCAGGACACCGCCAGTCACAATACCTCCCCCTACATCCCGCCCCCTTAGCATACCCAACCCATATGGACATGACTGTGGAATGGCCGTATTTGTGTTTAATACTGTCCTAAGGAGACTGATATAATATTCTCTATAAAGTCTAGATAAATAACAATAAATAAAATAGTTATGATTTTTCTGTATGTATACACATCAGTCAATCAGAAGAGGTATATATAAATGAAAATGCTAGTCCCTAATTTTCAGGTTAATCAAGCAGTATCAAAATTCCAGTCAGTTAGTGTATATATATATATTTATATATCAGCTAGTCACCCTGTATATATACCAGTCCATTTGTATATACCAGTCTGTCAGGGTATATATTGACATTTTACCTCCTTCTCTCTCACATATAAATGAAAAGTTTTTCCTTCAAATTTCATTTTTGTGGCATCACTCCTGAAATAAAACAAAAATAAATAAAAATCACAAAGACTTCCACAGGGATAGACATAATGACAGGACATGTACAGTGGATAGTGAGCAAGGAGCCAGACTCACATTACAGAGACAAAGGTAGGATTGGGGGCAGTAGGACCACAAACAGAGTCAAAGGATTAGCTCATGATGAGGTTACTCCAAATGATATTGGAATGAGTAGAAGTTTTGTTCCCGCGTAATCTAGGTGGTTTTCTTACACCCTTCACTTAATGTCAGGACATTCATCAAATTAAAATACATTCTACAGAGCATTACAGCCTTGGCCACAAGTTTTGAGAATGACACAAGTATTGGTTTTCACAAAATTGCTGCTTCAGTGTTTTTAGACCTTTTTGTCAGATGTTACTATTTACTATGGTATACTGAAGTAAAATTACAAGCATTTCATAAGTGTCAAAGGCTTTTATTGACAATTACATTAAGTTTCTGCAAAGAGTCAATATTTCTTTTTCAAGACTTCTGCAATTCGACCTGGCATGCTGTCAATCAACTTCTGGGCTACATACTGACTGCCGCCCATTCTTGCCAAATAAATGCTTGGCGTTTGTCAGAGTTTATGGGTTTTTGTTTGTCCACCCAACTCTTGATGATTGACCACAAGTTCTCAATAGGATTAAGGTCTGGGGAGTTTCCTGGCCATGGACCCAAAACGTTGATGTTTGTTCCCAAAACACAGAGTTATCACTTTTGCCTTAGGGCAAGGTGCTCCATCATGCTGGAAAAGACATTGTTCGTCACCAAACTGTTCTTGGATGGTTGGGAGAAGTTGCTCTTGGAGGATGGTTTGGTACTATTCTTTATTCATGTCTGTGTTCTTAGGCAACATTGTGAGTGAGCCCACTCCCTTGGCCGAAAGGCAACCCCACACATGAATGGTCTAAGGATGCTTTACTTTTGGCATGACACAGGACTGATGGTAGTGCTCACTTTTCCTTCTCCAGACAAGCGTTTTCCCAGATGCCCCAAACAATCTGAAAGGGCATTCATCAGAGAAAATGACTTTAGTCCAATCCCTGTACCTTCTGCAGAATATCAGTCTGTCCCTGATGTTTTTCCTGGAGAGAAGTGGCTTCTTTGCTGCTCTTCTTGACACCAGGCCATCCTCCAAAAGTCTTTGCCTCCCTATGCGTGCAGATGCACTCACACCTGCCTGCTACCATTCCTAAGCAAGTTCTGCACTGGTGGTGCCCCGATCCTGCAGCTGCATCAACTTTAGGAGACAGTCTGGCGCTTGCTGGACGTTCTTGGTGCCCTGAAGTTTTCTTCACAACTATTGAACCTCTTCCCTTGAAGTTCTTGATGATCCGATAAATGGTTGATTTAGGTGCAATCTTACTAGCAGCAATATCCTTGCCTATGAAGCCATTTTTGTGCAAAGTATTGATGACTGCATGTGTTTCCATGCAGGTAACCATGGTTAACAGAGGAAGAATAATGATGTTAAGCACCACCCTCCTTTTAAAGCTTCCAGTCTGTTATTCTAACTCAATAAGCATGACAGAGTCCTTGTCCTCATCAACACTCTCACCTGTGTTAACAAGAGAATCACTGACCTGATGTCAGCTGGTACTTTTGTGGTAAGGCTGAAATGCCTATGTGTCAGGTTGCCCATAAAAATGTAAGGAAACAAACAAAATATGAAACTTTTACAAAATCCTGTGTAATTTGCGTCCACTGATAACAGGCAGCAAGGTTGGTGTAGTGGTTAGCATGCCTGCCTCACAGCTCTTGAATTCCTGACCAATTCACTATCGGTGTGGAGTTTGCATGTCCCTGGTGCTTGCGTGGGTTTCCTCCAGGTGCTCCCGTTTCCTCCAACACTTTAATAGCATACTGGTAGGTTGGTTGTGTCATTCCAAAATCACCCCAGAGTGTGTGTGTGTGTGTGTGTGTGTGTGTGTGTGTGTGTGTGTGTGTGTGTGTGTGTGTGTGTGTGTGTGTGTGGTATGTAGTGTGTTTGTGTGTGTGTGTGTGTCCATGTAACAGGGCATATGGGGCCTAATTCTGGGTCAGAATATGCCTAATTCTGGGTCAGACACAAGCCCAAAAGCGGATGCTTCATGCGGTTATCCCTGGACTGTACTTATGCTGAAAAAGCAATTGCAGACTGCGCATGCTTTGCACCATGCCTGGGCAACCTGCTGGGAGGATACAAGAGCGGAGGGTTCACTCCGTGTGTGGCTGCTTCTTTCTCCATCCGTGAAATGGACGTTTCTAGATGGCAACTGTTTACTGTGTGGACGCACAGAACAGACCTGTGACGCTGGCATGTTGCCTGGCTTCTGTGCTGGTTTGAGAGGTGTAGACCTTGTGCATCCAGCATGGGGTGGGTGTAATAATGATGGCAGCTATGGAGAGAAAAACAGTGGGCGGACTGGGGCTCTCATAGATGGCCAGATACTGGCATTACCATAAGGTAGCAAACCTGGCTGCTGCAGGCATCTACACTTGTGTTGCAGGGATTCCCAACCACGGTCCTCAAGGTACACTAACAGTCCAGGTTTTAAGGATAGCAATATCTGTGCACAGGTGACTTAATTAGTACCTAAGTCATTTTGATTCAGCCATCTGTGCTCAAGCATGGATATCACTGTCGGTGTGCCTTGAGGACCGATGTTGGGAAACACTGCCTTGACAGCTAATATACGGATAATTCAAAATTGTTTCTCTATGTCATGTGCTGAAATGCACTACAATGTTTTACACAGGGATTTTTACACCCCTAAGATGGAGAATATTTTCATTTGGAGTGTTAAGTATGCTTATAACCTCCATTGTTTATGGCAGAGATTCCCAAACGCGATCCTCAAGGCAGATAATGGTCCAGGTTTTAAGTATAAACATGCTTGGCCACAGATTACTTAATTAGTAACTCAGTCAATGTGATTCACCTGTGCTGAGCCATGGATATCTTTAAACCCTTGACCATTAGGATGCCTTCAGGACCACGTTTGGGAACCTCTGATTTATGGGCTTGTCCCAAGATTCAGGTGTTTTGGGAAAAAGAGCAATATTACAATGCTCACACCCTGCAGATTTCCTTTGAAGTATTCTACTCACTGCAAGTTAAATTATTCCGGCACGGAAACAGCTCATCGGAAATCAGCTGTCTACACGAATACTTTCACCGGTACTGCTGTAGCGGTGAAACTAGCACTGACGAGTTTGCTATTGCGCATGCATGAACTTGGGTTCACCCTCCAGCAGAAGTAGCTGAGCAGTGGCGTCATCGGGACTTCATCCCATAAGTCAGCAGTGGGGGAGTGGCAACAAACATCATCCAAAGATGGCGAATGTTCCCGCAGTCAAGCTCTGAAAATGTAGTATTTTCCTAGCTTGATGAATTTAGGTCCCCATACTACTGTATGGTGACAGCGGGCCAAATTGGGACTGAAAGGTAGGTAGGAGATATCTGTTGATATCTTTTACTTCATTTGTACAAAAGAAGTTGAAAATGTTAATTTGCCCCTGCTTTTGTATGCATTAATTGATAATGAATAGATCCCTATATGCTAATGCTAGTGTCAGTCCTTCCCCAGGTGTACAAGCATGCGTCCGAATGTGCAAGGACTGGGACCCACTTTGCGCGTTTTTCGACATTGTTACACTGCTTGGAGCATATTTGGGCGCCACTATCGGTCGCAGCATGGAAACTTGTACTGGTAGCTACAGATTTACACAACCACTTCAGCAGCAGGCCCGCAAAATTCCCATAGCACTGTCACAGCCATCTCTGTGCACCTGAATAGCTGTCTCCAGTCACTCCCCAGGACCGCCCTGCACACTTCCAGTATGTTTCTGGTACCGCATGTCTCAATCCCAGCTGCACCTCTGTGTGTACACACTGTGTATTCTCAGTGTGAGTTTTTAGGGACCCTTGTGCACGCACATTAGCAAATAATCGCTCTGTTCTGTTAGTCAGCATCGTGTGCGTAACCAGCTCACCGTAATCCTCAATGAATGAAAATACTGTTTTATACTACATAATAAAAGGCTAACGCTGCTCCTGACCTCTATGGGGGAATTCAAGTGCTGTGCATTCCGGCAGCCACTAAGTGGTGCCCGACATATCAATTCAAGTGTTGCTACTTTTGCACGCACAGTCTCTGGCGCTGACATTACTGTTATGTTGTTCCATCATTTTGATGGGCTGGTAACTAGTAATAAATAAATGTACATTTAAGGTCTAGTAAAAATAAATGTGTAATAATATTAACGTAACCACACATATATAAGGAAACCATGAGTACAGAACCAACTCCAGTTAGGAGGGAGAGATACATAAGGAAAGAGTAAGACCTGGGACCAAACTCCAGCAGAACAGAAAACATACACACAATAAGATGAGGACACATATATACACTGCAGCACAGGCCACACAACAACACACAAAGGGTGGAATTCAATTGTTTGAAAATTCGGTTGGGTGTCCGTTTTTTCCTGTCTATTAAAAAAACAGATACCCAACTGACTTTTCAAACAATTGAACACCCCTCACAAAGTGTCTCCCTTCTGGGTTGAAATAACCTGTCTTCCTTCTGAGAGCATTATATATATATATATATATATATATATATATATACAGACACATCATTTTATCAGCCCTTTCAAAGCACCTGGCTTGATTCAAATGTGACTATTGCTGTGTGTTTTACCAGTTGGTATACGTAACACAGTATATTGGTTTAGCTATGCCCATACGTCTGCCCTAGTGTGTGCAGGTGTCTGTCATATGCTTTGGTAAGCCAAGAGGGAAGATACTGGGTGACAATATAGAGGGATGGTGTAAGAAGGCAGAATAGATTATGGAGTGGCCATGCGGCAATGGCACAGCTGCATGATGGGATATGACAGGGTTATGGGTTACAGAAAGAAGGTAAGGAGAGAGCATACTGGAAAAACAGTATCAGTACAGGAAAGGAACAATGCAGTTGATATACTAACATTGAACATAAGATGTCATAACCTGTAGCAAATAAGAAAGGCAAATAGCTACATGTTTTTGCGTTAATTACAAAACATGGCTGTATTTGTCTGTCTGATTTGCACATTGTTAGTTTGCACCAGTTTTATTACTCACCCTTCAGTGGGAGGACAGACAGAGAGCAGACAGTGAGAGAAAACACAGGCAAGGAGAGCGGTCTTCCAGACTCACCATTTTATAAAGTGAACCCTCTTATTTCCCTGCAACACGATAAAGCCGAAAGGAGTAAAAGCCAAAAATGCAGAGTTCCCAGAGACATCCTGAAAGATAGGGAGACAGGGAATACAAAGGACAGGAAAGAAGAGTCAGAGAGGAGAATAGAGGCCCTCATATGTCAGCATCATATTGCCGATATTTGCTGATCCCTGTTGAAGAACCGGGAATATTAAACATGGCTAAAAAATTCTGATTCCCAATCCCAACCAAGTCATTTTTAAAATGTTTAATTTCCCTGGTTCCCAGTTGGATCGCCGATTATCCATGGCCGCCGATTGGCAGATCATATCAGCGGTGCCGTTGGAACGGGGAATTGGGGAAACGGGGCCACTGATGTCTTTAGACAAGGGTTGGACAGAGAGGACGATGGGTAAAGAAGATTCAGCTGACAATAAGGTACCTTACACGGATGCGGATCCACTCCGTATGTCTCCAGGGTCTGGGCTTTCCTCAGAAAACTCATCTCCGCTGGTGCAGGTAACAAACCGCTAATAGAGAAACAGGAGAAAGAGGGGAATGGCATTATGAGACCCTTACAGTAACACTTATAACCTGAACCTAAACTCCAAGGCTGAAATGTAATATTTAGGAAGTTTTGGGCAATTTATAAGTCCCAACAATTGCGAAAACTCGCTAGAAAATGGTTCTTGCTGGAGAGATTGCTGAAATTGCATGTATTCTGAAGTATCTGTTCAAGTCAAAACATAATAAGGAGACACTTTAAACGTATGTATAACTTTGTCACTAATTAGTACTGAATATATTATACTATAACGTGTCTGCCTGTAGTAGTCAATAACGGCACTCTGCTGACCTGAGTTCATTCCTGTGAATCTCAGCAATCCGCCTCTCCAGCTTTTCTGAGTGTTTGGGAAGAAATTGGAACTTGGAACTGTAGCCTTCTGGATGTTTTCCAGGGTCATAATCCCCAATTTCAGCTGCAGGAGAGACAGAGTATGAGCGGCAGGAACATCACATTCTATTGAAATATACTGGTGACACAAGGAGCAGCAAGAAAGAGAAGAGAAGGAAATATTACATAGACACACGAGACGAAAGCATTTCTGCATGAGGATCACAATAATTCCTGACATAGGAAGTGACAATCTGTCAACTACACTTACCCTGTAATATGTATGCTGCCAGCAACGCAGCATCAGAGGTCTTACAGAGCAATCGTCCATGGTACAGATCTCTCTTAACTTGCAGGAAAACCAGATACCTGTAGTAAAGTCACATAAATAATTAGCATGCCTGCTATCATAGCATATGCACAAATAATGAAGCGCTGTCCAAATCAATGTGTATTTAAAACATATAACATTTATTTAACAAATACATGACAAACATAGATCACACGGCCGGTGTTATTCTATTATCACTTAAAACATATATAATATATATAATGTAGCCACTCCGGGGTTAATAAGCTTAATTAGTGCACTAGATGTTAGTAGCCATCATAGCAATCAGTTATAATATATAAAAATGGAAATATCTGCTAATGAAAAGTGATAGTGCAAATACCATGAATGCACTATAACTCATAATAACCAATCAGACTTTTGCTTTCATTTACCTAACTTGTACTGGACTGATCAATATCTTGTTTGGTTGTTATGGTTTCCTATTATTAAATGTTTCATATGAATGCCACAGTTATCAACTGAATATGTTTTTTGTGAAGTAACAATAATATATGTACTGTACAGTTTTAACAAGTTTGTCAGGCTGTTAGTGATGAGCCAGGGTGTAATTAGACACTACTGTAATGAGTAAAGGATTTGTTGGTTTGTGAGACACAAGATGGACATATTAAGACACAAGTGGATAACTGCATGGCGACAGGTCAGGAGGTGATTGTACATGGAGACTGTGACAGATGCAGCAGACGTTACTCTAGTGCCACTTACTGTACGGGAGGGAGCATCGTTTCAGGACGCTATAACAGAGTTATCCACGCAGGAAGTCAGTGATGGCTACTACATAACACAATGGTGCAATTGCATAGGACACTAACAGCAACGGGCCTCCATTTGGGCAGTATGAAAATGAGATCTACTGTACTGGGGGAAGTGTTCTGGCAATACTGCACTGAGGATTATGATGGTAAAGAGGCATCATTACCAGGTCAATGAATTAGGGCACATACAGATAATAATTAACACTGTGCTGCTTGTTTATACCCTGTATCAAAATATATTGTGATGTTAATGCGTAGAATAAGAATTTGAATAGTTGTTCAGTTATCTTTAAAAACAAACCAATAGTAATTTATATACAGTATGTCATTCTTGTATATTTTTATTATTAAAAAGAAAATGTTTCACTCCACATGTTGTTCTTAATCTTAGACAATATCATACAGCAAGTATAGCAGTATGTATGAGTATGCACACACGTGATGCGGTTAGCATCCCAGCAGTCGAGATGCCGGCGGTATTATGTGCATTGTTTGAGTTCTAGTTGGCGCCACGGATGGCTGCCTCGGTGCTGCTCTGCCAAGCAGCCATTGTTTTTAGTCTTACATGTATAATATGTCGAGTCTATCGTACAGTTGCAATGTGCAGTATGAACTCATACGTGTAATGTTTGTAATGTATGCTACGTTTTCCCCCCTTCTTATGCTATGTGTTCCCCCTTCATGTTGCTGCTTGGCGATGCATTGTACCGCAAAGAATTCCTAGTGTACGTGAGTACACCTGGCCAATAAAGCTGATTCTGATTCTGATGTGACCGACGCCGGTATAACAACACCACTCGGAATCCCAGCACCGACCAACATCCTCGCACACACTGTAGACAGATATCTTATATTCAGGATGAAGGATCTGCTGAAGGTTCTCTTTGTGACCATCACCAACACAGCCTCTTCCTTCTACCACAACAACCCAAATGGTCCTATACTGAAGTGTTCATATCAATTGTAATATACAGAACGTTCTATGTGGAATATAGACATGTTTCTTAAAGGAGTACTGGTACTTTACAACTTTCTCTTTATTCTTCCATAGGGATTACTACAGCGGTACTTACACATGGGTAGTTTAGTGGCTCCTGCAGGCGGTTATATGAGGTTACATGTAGTGCTTATAGAAGTGACAACTGGGATGGTGCATGTGTAATGTGACTGCATGCCACTCACCTGGTGATCTCTTCCTTTAGGGCTGCCGGGTCTGGGGGATAGAACTTTACTCGAAAGCACAGGATAAACGGGGAGCGAGCTGGAGATGAACAGTAGATGGTCACATGGAGCTCAGTGCTACATTCATACTTAACACATGTAATCACATTGCAGATAAACAAGAGCACGTTTGGTATTCTATAATATATCTATAAATAGTTGGAGGTCCTAGACATTGAAGTGAAAAAGGAGACTGATGGTGTCTATTGTGTCTGGTAGTAGTGCCCTGTATTTAATTAGCTGCGCTCCTGATGCAGTTGTGGTTACAACAAAATGTGCCAAGTGGCTTCTACTGTGGAACATCAGATGAGATCCCTGCATCCACCACAGTCCATACCCGATTACCAGGTGAGGAGGGCCTGCTCGTTACATCTGTCTCCAATGAAGTTTTCTTATACGCTGATGAACAGATGAACCATTACTTTTAAGTAAGGATTTTTTATCCCCCTTTTACCTAAAAGCCTTTAAATAGCACAATTAGTGGCCTGTGGCCTTTTAGGTTGGGCGCTTTTGGTACAGCGGTGTCTGTACATCATTGAAGATGTCTTGCTGATTTCTGATATCAGAACCACAGAAAGAGCCTCTGGGGAGGATTCGTGTTCATAATATCCAATCAGATAAACAAGTGATCAAGAAAAATGTATGCACACAATCTGTGGATTTAAGTTCATTTTAACACACATTTAATATGCGATTCCTTTTAATATACTACATTATCAGCATCCTCACGTATTTCAGATCTTTTCTGGCAAGGTTTTAACAGGAGGAGCAGGAACTACTATATATATAAGGGCAGGGCTTGCGCAATGCGTGCTGATAATGATGGTGGATACTTTCACAGAGGATGTACAGGGGCAGCGCAGTTGCGCACCTGTTCTGAGGCTCGCAATGCGTTCACAGATGCATCCACTTTGCATGTGACTCTGCACCAGGCCCATTGTGTCTACTTTTAGTATGACTGTTCAGAATTAACGGCTATTCTATACACTGAAGACAATCAATTATTTACTGCTGAACTTGCAGACATGAATTGCTGCATGCATTAGATGTTTTACTGCATTCTTTAGTTTTAAAACCCGTAGCGTATGATAAATGGTGCTCCAGCCAATCAGCTCCCAACTCTCGTGTTTGAAAAATGACAGTTGGGAGCAGATTGGCTGGAACACCATTCATCATACGCTATGAGTTTTAAAACTTGTGCAGATGATAAAACTCTTTGATAGGAATGAGATGGAACCCTTTTCTTTTATGTTTGTATTAAATTATTTAATTCTAATATATTGTAAATTTTCCTTGCGGAGACATGCTGTTCCACCTGTAATCTTACTGGTCATTGTCCATACGTGTTTCCTGTAATAATTAATTGTTATAACTATTATTGACATTTATATTGTTACTACGGTCTTTTGGCAAAATTGTTCATTGCTACCGTATAATGGAATTGTATATTTTATTATACAAGGGATGCTTCAATACAAAACGTAAAAAAAAATAAAAAATGATACATCAGTCCCCAAGTATGTATAGATCATAGAAAATAGGATTTTAATTACCTACCGGTAAATCCTTTTCTCATAGTCCGTAGAGGATGCTGGGGTCCATATTAGTACCATGGGGTATAGACGGGTCCACCAGGAGCCATTGGCACTTTAAGAGTTTAATAGTGTAAGCTGGCTCCTCCCAGAAGGAGAAGGAATTACACAGATAGTGGTGAGATTCATACCAGCTCACACAACAGGCAAATCCGGCTTACATGCCGGAAAAACTCAGTAACAGCTGAAACAGTAAATAACGCAGAACTTACCTAGGAACCAGGCAGTACTGAACTATAAAACCAATGCAGGAAAACGCAGCACTAGGCGGGTGCCCAGCATCCTCTACGGACTACGAGAAAAGGATTTACCGGTAGGTAATTAAAATACTATTTTCTCTTACGGCCTAGAGGATGCTGGGGTCCATATTAGTACCATGGGGATGTACCAAAGCTCCCAGTACGGGAGGGAGGGCGCGGAGGCTCCTGCAAAATTGCTTGACCAAACTTGAGGTCATCAGAGGTCAAAGTATCGAACTTGTAAAACTTGGCAAACGTGTTCGACCCAGACCAAGTAGCTACTCGGCAAAGTTGTACAGCCGAGACACCCCGGGCAGCCGCTCAGGAAGAGCCCACTTTACGAGTGGGCCTTTACAGATCTTGGACACGGCAATCCTGCCATGGAATAAGCGTGCTGGATAGTGAACCTGATCCAGCGTGAAATCGACTGCTTAGAAGCAGGACACCCAATTTTCTTGGGATCAGAGGACAAACAGAGAGTCACTTTTTCTATGACGAGCCGTCCTCTTCACATAAATCTTCAAAGCCCTCACAACATCCAAGACCTTTGAAGCAATTGAGGAGTCAGTAGCCACTGGCACCACAATAGGTTGGTTGATATGGAAAGCCGATACAACCTTAGGCAGGTACTGTGGATGAGTCCTAAGTTCTGCCCTGTCTTCATGGAAGATCAGATAGGGACTCTTACAAGATAAAGCCCCCAATTCCGACACGTGTCGTGCAGAAGCCAAGGCCAATAAAGTGACCGCCTTCCACGTGAGAAACTTGATATCAGCCTCCTGTAGAGGCTCAATCCATGCTGATCCCAGGGTGCCGTTGGCGTCACAAAGGGAGGCTGGATGTGCAGAACCCCTTTCAAAAAGGTCTGAACCTCAGGGAGGACAGCCAATTGTTTTTGGAACAAGATGGACAAAGCAGAGATCTGGATCTTAATGGAGCCCAATCTCAGTCCCACATCCACCCCTGCTTGCAGGAAAAGGAGAAAACGTCCAAGTTGAAACTCCACCGCAGGAAACTTCTTGGCCTCACACCAAGAAACATTTTTTCCAAATGCGATGGTAATGTTCAGACGTTACCCCCTTCCTAGACTGTATCAGGGTAGGAATGAGCTCACTCGGGATACCCTTCCGAGCTAAGATCTGGCGTTCAACCGCCATGCCGTCAAAAGTAGCCGTGGTAAGTCTTGATAAGCGAACGGCCCCTGCAGTAGCAGATCCTCCTGAAGAGGTAAAGGCCTTGGATCTTCCAGCAGAAGATCCAGTCGATCCGCGTACCAAGCCCTCCTTGGCCAGTCCGGAGCAATGAGGATTGCCAGAACCTTTGTTCTTCTTACCAGTTGAAGAACTTTTGGTATCAGAGGAAGTGGAGGGAACACATACACTGACGTGAACACCCACGGTGTTACGAGTGCATCCACCGCCATTGCCTGTGGGTCTCTTGACCTGGAACAGTACCTCCGCAGCTTTTGTTGAGGCGGGAGGCCATCATGTCTATGTGAGGAACCCCCCACCAACCGGTTACCTCCTCGAACACCTCCGGATGGAGTCTACACTCTCCTGGATGGAGATCGTGTCTGCTGAGGAAGTCTGCTTCCCAGTTGTCTACACCCGGAATGAAGATTGCTGACATCGCCACCGCGTGCCGTTCTGCACAGCGGAGGATTCTTGACACCTCTGACATGGCAGCCCTGCTCTTCGTTCCGCCTTGTTGGTTTATGTAGGCCACTGTGGTCACGTTGTCCGACTGCACCTGAACTGCCTGATCCTGTAGAAGGTGTGCTGCTTGCAGAAGGCCGTTGTACACGGCTCTTAGTTCCAGAATGTTTATCGGGAGAAGGTATTCTTGATCCGACCACCTTCCTTGGAAGGTTTCCCCCTGAGCGACTGCTCCCAAACCTCTTAGACTTGCATCTGTGGTTAGAAGGATCCAGTCCTGAACTCCGAACCTTCGGCCTTCCAGAAGGTGTGGTAGTTGTAGCCACCAGAGGAGCGAAATCCTGGCTTTCGGTGACAGACGTATCCTCTGGTGCATGTGTAGGCGAGATCCCGACCACTGGTCCAAGAGATTCAGCTGAAAGGATCGAGCATGAAACCTTCCATACTGTAGAGCTTCGTAGGAGGCAACCATCTTCCCCAGAAGGCGGATGCACTGATGAACCGATACCCGGGTAGGCTTTAAGACATCCCGGACCACTGACTGAATCACCAATGCTTTCTCCACCGGCAGAAACACCCTCTGCACTTCCGTGTCTAGGATCATCCTAGGAAAGACAGCCACCTTGTCGGCTCCAGATGAGACTTTGGAAGGTTCAGGATCCAACCGTGCTCCTTGAGAAAATGTGTCATGAGAGCAATGAATCGCAACAACTTCTCCCTGGACGACGCCTTGATCAGGAGGTCGTCCAGATACGGAATTATGTTCACCCCTTGCTTGCGGAGGAGATCCATCATCTCCGCCATCACCTTGGTGAAGACCCTTGGTGCTGTGGAGAGGCCAAAAGGCAGCGCCTGAAACTGATAGTGATCGTCCAGCAGTGCAAACCTGAGATATGCCTGATGTGGTGACCAGATGGGAATATGAAGGTACGCATCCATGATGTCCAGGGACACCAGAAACTCCTCCCTCCATCAGACCTGAGATGACAGCTCTCAGAGATTCCATCTTGAATTTGAACTTCCTGAGGTAGGGGTTCAGAGATTTTAAGTTCAGAATTGGCCATACCGAACCATCCGGCTTTGGTACCACGAAAAGGTTTGAATAATAACCTTTGTTCCACTAATGAGGTGGAACTGGAACAATGACCCTGGACACCACCAATTTTTGGATAGCTTCCAGAAGAATTGTTCTGTCTGCCGGCAGAGCTGGCAAGCCTGACTTGAAGAAACAGTGAGGTGGGAGATCTTGAAACTCCAACCTGTACCCTCTGGTCACTATATCCAGTACCCAGGGGTCCAGGCCAGACGACACCCAGACGTGGCTGAAATGCCGGAGTCTTGCCCCCACCTGACCTTCCTTCAGGTCTAGCTGTCCACCGTCATGCGGAGGACTTTGGGGTATCAGAAGCAGGCTTCTGGTTCTGGGAGCCAGCGGGAGCAGGTTTTTTCCTTTAGCACCACCACCTCTGAAGAAGGTGATCGAAGGTTTGTTCTTTCTAGGCCTCGCGGTCCGAAAGGGCTGTGACGTGGCTGGTGTAAAAGGCTTCTTTGTAGCCGGTGCAGCTGAGGGGAGAAAAGGAGACTTACCCGCGGTAGCCGTGGCAATCCACGGATCCAGCGTCTCCCCAAAGAGAGCCTGACTTGTATATGGTAGGCCCTCCACACTCTTCCTGGATTCCGTGTCCGCAGACCATTAGCACAGCCAGAGACCCCTGCGAGCCGAGACGGACATGGAGGAGATCCCCGCAGCCATGGAACCCAAGTCCTTCATGGAATCTACCAGGAAGCCTGCAGAATCCTGAATATTGCGTAAAAATAAATCAACTTCACCTTTATCCATGGTAGTCGATTCCTCCTGCAGCGTGATTGACCACCTGGCAATAGCTTTTGATATCCAAGCACAGGCTATAGTAGGCCGCAGTATAGCCCCTGAAGCCGTGTCAATGGATTTTAGCGTAGCATCCACCTTGCGATCTGCCGGGTCCATCAACGCGGTAGATCCAGGGACTGGTAATACCACCTGTTCGGACAGCCTGGAGACAGAGGCGTCGACTATCGGCGGAGACTCACACTTTTTTCTATCTTCTTCTGGGAAGGGAAAAGCAACCAAGACCCTCTTAGGGATCTGTAAATTTTTCTCCGGATTTTCCAAGGCTTTTTCAAAGATAGCATTTAATTCCTTAGATGCTGGGAAGGTGAGAGGGGGCTTTTTACTGTCTGTGAAAAAAGGCCTCCTCAACCTGCTCAGGAGTTGTGTCAGTAATGTGTAACACATCCCTCACGGCTTCAATCATCAACTGCACCACCTTAGCAAGTGATGCCGTCCCCCTCAACACATCCTCGTCTGCAGTGTCAGAATCGGTGTCCGTGTCATTCTGCATAATCTTGGCAAGTGCACGTTTGTGAGAATGTACCGCAGAGGACCCCAAGGAAGCAGTATCAGACCATACAACCATAGAGGATTGCAGTACCGGAGTTGCATGCTCAGTTCTAGCAACCCTATCTGAAATCTGAGAAATAGTCCCCCTAAGAGAGGCTAACCATTCCAGCTCTCTAGCTGGGATCTGCGCTACAACGGTGCAATCCTGATTACATGGGATGGGATCTTCCTGGGAAGATAAATCCTCTGCAGCATATGAAACAGAGTCTCTAGACATGTTTGCTAATACACACCAATCACCTCACATACACACAGGGTACTGGGCAGACAGAGATCCCCCCCCCAAGAATGGCAGAGAGACACAGAGATTGGAGCCAACCTACACACAGCGCTATTATAGGTATAGGAAGACCCTAAACCAGCGCTGACTGTGTCCCTTAATAGGTGACACATTCTTTACACAGCCTCCCCTCCCTTCTACAACCCCCTGGTACCGTACAGGTAGCTGAAGGTGCTCCGGAGGGACTGTTCTTCCACTGGCAGCGTGTCTGCAGGCAGGAAAATGGCGCTGAATGCTGCTGGGTCCGCTCTGAGGAGAAGCTCCGCCCCCTTAATGACACTGTCTTCCCGCTCTTCTGAGATTATACTGGCCTGAGGATTTTGTGCTGGCTGAGATCCGCAGACCCCGACAGGCTTGATTTGGTCAGTGTAGGGTCAGGTGCTGGCTCAGGGCGCCCCTCACAGAGCCGCACCGAAGTACCGCTGAGCCGTCCGGGAGCGCAGTTAATATTGCGCTCCTACCCTTAAGCCGCCATCTTCACACTGACCCCTCGCTTGTGAGGGGGGACAGTGACTCACTCGCCACACTTCAGCTCTGCAAGGGGGTGGCGGCTGGCTGCAGTGGTGAGCGTTACCCTGTGGCTGGCGCGATTTGTCCCCTCTGGAGCTCAATGTCCAGTCAGCGGAGACAGTGGCTCAAGATTCCGCAGGGCGGACACTGCTCCCCTCCTCAGTCCCTCGTTGCAGGCAGGCTGTTGACAACAGCCTCCTGTAAAAAAAATAAACTCCACCTCCGGGCACATTTTCTAAACTGAGTCTGGCAGGAGGTGCATAGAGGGAGGAGCTAGCCCACACTATTAATCTCTTAAAGTGCCAATGGCTCCTGGTGGACTCGTCTATACCCCATGGTACTAATATGGACCCCAGCATCCTCTAGGACGTAAGAGAAAATAGCAAGTTTTATAAACAATGATGCAACACAACATGATTACTATTCCCACTGTGAGACTTACAGGGCCAATATTCACTTATTTGTTGAAATACAGGATCGACTGCATTTTCTTTAGATTTCAGTGCCAAGGTCCTTAATGATTGTGTTACAATAGTTATCCATTGGTGTAACTACAAAGAATGTTTTTCATACTGGTGTTTTTATATGACCCAAATATCATATATGTTACATTTCCCCCAAGAATAAAAAAGCAAATTTTTGTAATCATACCATATGTTAGGGCTTCCCAAACTGGCTTTTTTGAATTACGGCTCTCTAGAATATCAGAATTCTTTTCTTGGCACCACTAGGCCAAAAGTTTCTTAGTGAGAAATTTAGAAAGAAATATTAAATTAATTAAATGTGTTTATATGTTATCCTTAGGTTCTATTGTGTGGTGAGAGACAAGGTTTGCATCTGTTTGTCCACATTTTATGTATGATTGGCAGCCACCAGCACTGGTTTTACCTATTACATTGACCATAAATAATTTGAACTGGTCCTGGACCACCAATCCAAGGCACCCCTGCAAGTGTCCTGAGGCACCCCAGGGTGCCACGGCACACAGTTTGAGAATCACTGCAATATGTATACATATTTCACAACATGAATAAGGCTTCTGTGTGTCCTGGTTATAGGGCTGGTTCTAAGCTGATATTTAATTGCAAAGAAAGGTAAAAGCAGGGTTATTTACTATGGCCCTCATTCCGAGTTGATCGCTCGGTATTTTTCATCGCATCGCAATGAAAATCCGCTTAGTACGCATGCGCAATGTTCGCACTGCGACTGCGCCAAGTAACTTTGCTATGTAGAAAGTAATTTTACTCACGGCTTTTTCATCGCTCCGGCGAACGTAATGTGATTGACAGGAAATGGGTGTTACTGGGCGGAAACACGGCGTTTCAGGGGCGTGTGGCTGAAAACGCTACCGTTTCCGTAAAAAACGCAGGAGTGGCCGGAGAAACGGTGGGAGTGCCTGGGCGAACGCTGGGTGTGTTTGTGACGTCAACCAGGAACGACAAGCACTGAACTGATCGCACAGGCAGAGTAAGTCTGGAGCTACTCTGAAACTGCTAAGTAGTTAGTAATCGCAATATTGCGAATACATCGGTCGCAATTTTAAGAAGCTAAGATTCACTCCCAGTAGGCGGCGGCTTAGCGTGTGTAACTCTGCTAAAATCGCCTTGCGAGCGATCAACTCGGAATGAGGGCCAATATGCAGTTGGAAGTGTACATATATGTAACTGGCATCAGTGCAGGTATAGTACAGTAAGTCAGTTTACTTGTGATATATTATTACAACAAAAGATAACACCCTTTTGAATAATGTACTGCAAAGTGATTAGGGCAGATGTACTAAGCTTTGGATAGAGATAAAGTGGAGAGATATAAAGTACCAGCTCGTGTCATTTTTCAAACACAGCCTGTATCATGGCAGACAGGAGCTGATTGGCTGGTTCTTTATCTCTCTCCACTTTATCACTTTCCAAGACTGCAGCTGGGTACTCGCGTGTTCGATCCTCGGCTGATCAGGTAAATTCTCCCAATCAGCCGGGCTTTCAGTTGGAGAGAGAATTGACTGCATAGGAAAGGAAAGAGTTAAACATCCTGTGAGGGGTGGACATAGCTGTGAGGAAAGTACAGCCTTTGGGAAAAAGGGGAGGGTTAATATATATAGGGAATGCTAGGCCATTTTGCTCTCTCTTGTTGCTGAATTGCCTTGTGAGTGGGTGAGTGATGCATTGCAGAGTCTCCCCATTTTGATTGTCGGATTTTGAATTCTATATTATATTCAGCTCTCCCCTACATCCCTCTGCATTGCAAATGGCTCCCAGACCTCGCCGTTCCGCCGGGACACCGGCCCGTTACCGAGCATCGGGCGCTGAATCCGGGCCCGAGGACGGCCTGGCTGGCCCTGGGGACGGCGTCCCGTCCCCTGGGGCCTTCACGGGCTTGGGCAGCGGGACGGAGCGGCGTACGCGGTCGTCCTTACCGCTGGGGGCCGGGCCGGTTTTGCCGGCCGGGCGCGGGCACGACCGAGGTTGCAGCCAAGACGCCCGGAGGTGGACGGGCAGCAGCCCTCACCTCCGAGCACAGTGCGTGGAGCCTCAGGGTCGGGCGCATACGCGCCGCGGTGGGCGCCCGTCGTCGCTGGAGCCGCTCTCATCTACGGTCTCTTCCCCCTCGCCGCGGCCGCGAAGCAGTGCCGGGCGAGGGGGGACGAATAGGCGGGAGGCGGCGGTTAGCCGGACGAGGCCCGTCGCGGGGCCTCGTCCGACAGAGGTAACAGTGGATGCGGCGGGGAGCTTGACGGCGGGAAGAGGCGGGACGCGCGCACGGGGTGCGCGCGCACCTGCGCTCGCCACAGGCGGCGCCGTTTGCGCACGTGTGCGCGCAGCGGCGCCGCTGGTCTCCCTGTCTCCCCTGCTCACTCCCCAACAGCCGGAGGACGGAGGGGAACGGGGGAGAAGGAGGGACAGAGAGTGGGTCAGGGGCGGCAGAGCTGCTCAGGGCCGGGAAGAATCACGCCGCGGCGCTCTCCCAGCGGGCGGAGGGAGCTCCGGCCTGCAGGGGGAGGGTGCGAACGGCGGGAGGGAGAGCGACAGCAGCGCTGGCTCCGGCGGGCAGGCCAGCGGAGTGGGCGCAGTTTGGGGGGGGGGAAGGGCCGCTGGCGCTTTGGGGCGCTGCCCATTCCCCACCGAGGCAGGCCGGGCGCAGGGCGTCGGGGCCCCAGTTGGCGCCGGTCAGGCGCCCGGCGAGCAGGCGTGCGCCCACACCGGCTGGGGAACCAGCGGGGGGCGACGCTGAGTTTTGGGGGGGTCAGGACCCCTCCGGAACTTTGGCGTCGGCCCTGGCCACGGTGGTGGCGGCGTTGGGGCCGCTGGCCGCGGCCGCTTCCCCGGGGGTGGCTAACGGTTCCGGAGCGCATGCGGTGGCAGGCGGGTCCGGTGCGAGGACGGTTTCGGCGGCGCAGCGGGTTGCTCGGGCATGCCGGGAGCTCAGTGCGGCCGCAGCGCAGCTTGATCATCGTGCCGGGCGGGACGAGCAGGGGCGCGCAGAGAGGACGCCTCCCCTCCGGGGTGCTGGGCATGCGCCGCGACTGTTGTCTGGTTCTTTCTCTCCGTCTTTTTCTGCAGGTGATCGCGGGGAAGAGGAGATGGAGGTGAGCGAGGATGATGATGTTGCGTTCGCCACGCCGGAGGTTTCTAGGTCCGAGCAGTTGACGGCGTCAGGTGAGTCGGACCAGTCTGGGTCGGGCTCCAGCACGCGCTCCAGTTCTCGCAGCTTGTCCTCGTCTTCGTCTCTGTCGTCGCAGGCGTCCGAAGTCAGTAGTACGACTAGGGCAAAGAAGCGCGCGACAAAATACGCCAAGAGGGCGGCGGGCCGACAGGAGAGACGGAAGAGGCGGAGGCAGATTAGCGAGGACGCGCGCAGGGCCAAGAAGCGCCGCGACCTACCTGGTGTGGTCCACTGCGATTACACTGCAGTGATGCGGGGATTGAGGGACAGGTGCCGTAGGAAAATATGCAGGGGGGATTATGTGGATATGTTCGTCTTGACGTAGGACGCAAAGAAGGAGTATAAGTCGGCGTCAGCAAAGAAGGGCATCGGAGCCGAGGCTTTCCGTACCTTCGATAACTGGCTGGCCGGTTTTTGTGTCTTCGCGGCTTGTTACCTAGAGGATAGGCCGGACGAGCATATGAATGTAATTCGTTACCTGCATTTAATCCACGACATGTAGCGCACATCGTCGGGCGTCGAATGGCGGACGTACGACGAAAAATTCCGGGAAAAGCAGGATTGCTTGCAAGTGATAGACTTCGGCTGCAAGGACGTCGAAGTCTGGCTACAAGTTACCCGGGCCTCTCAACAGGCTAGGGAGCCCCGGAGTCCGGGGGCGGACGGGCACCGCGCAGGGTCGTCCGCCCAAGGGACCGGCGCGAACGGTAAATCGGGCAAGGCAGGTAGGTCGGCCGTCCGCGGAGGGGGGCAGGCCGTCGCAAAAGGAAAGTGCTTCGCGTTTAACAATGCGACCTGTTCCTTCGGCAGGCAGTGTCGGTTCCGACATTTGTGCTTGCAATGTGGCGGCTCCCACCCAGCCTCTACCTGCTTTAAAGGCGCTCGCCAGGGTGCCCGGGGTAAGCAAAATTACCCAAGACCTGGGGCGGGCGGGAGCGCTCCGCAGGGCTCCAACACCAATTAATTTGGATACAATGGGCAAGTGGTTGAAGTGGTATCCAAATAGGGCGGATGCGCAGTTTTTGTTTGACGGTTTTCGTTTTGGTTTTCGCTTGCCTGTTGCGAGCAAGGTTTCGGTCCGGGCCCAGAGGAATCTCCAGTCTGCTCGTGCCTTGCCGTTAGTTCTGCGGGAGAAAGTGGATAAGGAGGTTAGGCTAGGTAGGATGCAGGGACCGTTTCTATCACCCCCAGTGGATGACTTGGTCATCTCCCCAGTGGGGGTGGTTCCCAAGAAGACTCCAGGTGCTTTTAGGCTCATTCAGCATCTTTCTTACCCGTCGGGGTCATCAGTCAACGACGCAATACCGCGGGCTCATTGCTCGGTGGTGTATCAGTCGTTTGACGAGGCGCTAGAGCTGGTCCGTAGTTACGGCCATGGGGCCCTGATGGCTAAGATAGATGTTGAATCCGCATTTCGGTTGCTGCCGTTGCATCCGGACTCATTCCGTTTTTATGGGTTTTCGGATCGGAGCGGAATATTTCATTGACAAATGTTTGCCGATGGGTTGTTCCGTGTCCTGCTCGTTTTTCGAACGGTTTAGCACTTTCCTTCATTGGTGCGTGGAGTCTTCGTCAGGGGGTCACGGGGTTGCACATTACCTCGACGACTTCCTGTGTGTGGGTCCGGCAAATTTGCCGCGGTGCGGCGACTTGCTGTTCAGCATCCGAGCTCTGTTTTTTCACTTCGGCGTTCCCGTGGCCGAGGATAAAACAGAAGGGCCGGTCTCCTGTTTGTCATTTTTGGGGATAGAAATCGACACGGTGGCGGGATCGTGTCGACTGCCTCCGGACAAGGTTGCAAAGCTCCGCGAGGCTATCTGCCGGTTCGGAAGGTCGCGCAAAGTCACTCTGCGGCAGGCGCAGTCCTTGCTGGGCCTTTTGAACTTTGCTTGTTGGGTAATCCCGATGGGCAGGGTTTTCTGCCGGAAGCTGGAACGGGCAACCGCAGGGCGTGCCAGACCACATCATTTCGTGCGCTTGTCCTCCGAGATTCGGAGGGATTTGGCCGTATGGGCCTCGTTCCTGGAGGACTTCAACGGGGTGTGTATATGGCAGGCCCCAATGGTCGACAGCGCTGGGCTGCAGCTGTTTACCGACGCGGCGGGTTCCTCTGGGTTCGGTTGTTATCTGGAGGGATCTTGGTGCGCGGCCTCGTGGCCGGCGGAGTGGCATCGCGAAGGTTTGACTAAGGACCTTTTGCTGCTGGAGCTTTTCCCCATTATGGTGGCGCTGGAGGTTTGGGGCGATCGTCTGGCTCATTGCAGCATTTTGTTCAGATGTGACAATCAGGGCGTGGTGCACGCGATAAATAACCAGAGGGCGAAATCGCTGGTGATCCTGAGGGTGCTGGGGCAGTTGCTGTTGACATGCCTGCATAGGAACGTGTGGTTCCGCGCGCAGCATGTGCCTGGTTTGCAGAACGGAATTGCCGACGCTTTGTCACGCGGTCAATGGGAAAGGTTTTGTTTGTTGGCACCCGAGGCCGACGAGCACGGTTTTCAATGTCCCGATTATGTCTGGCAGGTGATCGGGCCGGATTGGAGAGTCTAGCGATGCAGTCAGTCGCTCCGAATACGCTCAAGGCTTATGGACAAGCTTGGAGCGAGTGGGAGGAGTTTGTTCGAGGACGAAGTCAGCAAGGTAAGAGCGGGCATCGGATGATGCTTTCTTTTATTTGGCAGCTGTTTGTTATGGGTAGGTCCAGAGCGGTGGTATCCCGGTACTTGGCTGGTATTTCGTTCTTTAGCAAAATCAAGGGCGTCCCTGACGTGATGAAAAGCGGGATTCTGCTTAAAGCAATGAAGGGATGGGCGCCTGACAGGAGGCGGCCAATTGATGCGGCCTTGCTTCCGGATGTCATCAGGGCGGTGGGCGGTATAGCGTCGTCCATGTTTGAGTCGCTGCTGTTCAGTTTGGCGTTCTCAATGGCTTATCACGGTGCCTTTCGGGTTTCGGAGCTGGTGGCGCCTTCTAAGCGAGCAGATTCGCGCATGCTTCTCGAGGACGTGGTGGTGGGTGAGAGGTCCTTGCTGTGCCGATTGCGTCGCTCTAAGACGGACCAAGTGGGTAGAGGTCGATGGGTCACCCTGGTTCCGGCACTTGAGGAGAGCATTTGCCCAGTGAGGTTGGCAGTTCGATATGCGGCAGTACGGCCCGATGGTCGGGGGTCATGGTTGCTTCATTATGACGGGCTGCCAGCGACGAAGTATCAGTTTCGTTGGATGCTGGGTCGCTGTCTGGCGAGCTTGGGCCTTCCACCCGCTGCTTTCGGGACGCATTCCTTCCGCATCGGGGCTGCGACGTCGGCTGCGGCGGCAGGGCTTTCCGTGGCTGAAATCCAGGCGGTGGGGCGATGGAAGTCGTCAAGTTACAGACGGTATATTCGCCCCGTTGCGTGAGATGCTGGCTTGCACTGCGTTTTGTTTAAGTTGTAGTTGTTTATAAGTCATGTTGTACAGTTCAGTACGTCCTTGTGTTGTACGTCCGTTTTGTCTTCCCGTTTTATCCTACTCAGGGATTAGCCACTTGCCGCTGCTGGCAGCGGGGGTCTGGAGTTCTTTTGTGATTTTTTTGCCTGACTTGACGGACTGAATTCTAATCCACAATTCGGCTGATCAGTTCTATCAAAGTCCCTCAGCAGGTTTTTACGCTTCCACCTCCAGCTGAGTTCTTACATGTTTTTCCCATTTTTTACTCCCCCCCCCCCCCCCGTTTAATTTCTTATTTTTATTTTGATCTTCCCATTTGTGTGTTTATGTTCTGCTTCAAATTGGCTGGAAGCTTGTGCAGATCGGCTAGGCCGTAACTTCTGCAATAAACGAAATCTCAATTTTTTCTTTTGGCAGATCCTTCAGGTTAATGCGTGAAATAACATTGATATAGATAATTAGTAACCAATTTTACCCCCTTTCCTTCTCTTCAGGTTGTTTTGACGACGACTTGGCTATATGGGTGGTTGGCCACTCTTATGTGTATTGGGCAGCCAGGTTTTTGGCCTCGGAGGGGGCACGGATGTTTCCTAGGGCTCAGGGAGTTCGTTGGCTTGGTTGGCGGGGGATGATGTGTAATGAGCTGAAGAGTAGACTAGTCAGTCAGGCCAGCGAGCATGGAGTCCCTAGGGTGCTGGTTGTCCATTTAGGTGGCAACGACTTGGGGAAGAGGACATCTTTAGAGCTGCGGTGGGCCATGATAAAGGATCTGGCAAGTGTGGCCGCAGCATGGACCAATTGTGTCTTGGTGTTCTCTTTGATGGTGCCAAGGTTGAGTTGGCGAGGTGTGGCGGATGGTCGCCTGATTGATGAGGCCAGGCAGAAGGTGAATGGGGCGGTGGCGAAGTGGGTGTTGTCCCACGGAGGCAAAGTGGTTCGCCACCCTAGGATTCGGTTCCGAGACAGTCACCTTTTTCGGCCTGATGGTGTGCATCTATCCAATGAGGGGATGATGCTTTTCCTGGAGGATCTGTGTCTAGTGTTGCAGGAGTTAGGGTGAGTTTATGGTGGCGGTGCGAAGACTCTGGGGAGGAGTCTTTCGCTGTTGGCGGAAAAGAACGGCAGATTGTAGTTTGTCTTGTTAGCTGTAGTGATTTACAGTTTGGTGTGGTTTAGGTGCACTCACCACCATCGACTTTTAGGGCCGCTCGATCACCCGACCGGGGGCAGCGGCAGGCACCCATCAGGGTGGGTAGTCACTGTGGGGGTTGAGTTGGGCACCTATTACCGATTTGATAGTTTGTTATTTAAATTAGGATAGTTTTGAATTTTAAAATTTTTAAGGTTAGAGTCAGTTCAATAGAGCCGTTCTTTTTTCTGCCACCATATGCCCGCTGTTTCGGCATGCTAACCAAAATTTTCAATTACAGGTTTGCTTATGGTTAGGGTATAATAAATAGCTAGCAAATTTTCTCCAAATTCAAGTCTCCGTGTCATTATTTCTGGGTATTAGAGGTAATGAATGCTTTACTTTGAAGGAAGAGATCCACGAGTATCATTAGGATGTTTAGTGAAGGGTTGGGGTCGTGTGACCGGCGGTCACCATACCAAAGGCGGGATCCCGCCGGTCGAATAAGCGCATCCCGTTGTGAGCCCCTATGACCTCCTGTGTGGTGGAGACAGCAACAGGGGTTTAGTGACTCCTCTATGTCATCTGTGCAGCCCATAAGATGTGACCACCCAATCCTGGTCATTGCAGGAGCATTACAAGCCATTTATCAGCTAGCGCTCCTGCATCGGCACGGTACAAACCTATACAATGGACCGACCATTCTCCTGCTGACGACTGTATATGTGTATACCCACCTTAAGTACATCTGCCCCTCACAGAGGCAAAAATGCATGAACACACAATAATGTTCATCACAAATGACTAATACAATACCTCCAGGCGGCACTTTGTATACATTTGTTATATATGTAAGAGTCTGCCAGGTTTCTGTGATTTAGATGCTACATTTGAAACAGCAATTATTTAAAGGGCAAAACCTGATTGGGTTTGCCTTTTAAATAATTGCACTTTAAATGTAGCAGCCAAAATCTTGCTGCTGCCTGCAACTAGCAGGCTCTTATATTATACCCCTACGTGTTTACTGTGTTTCTACTTTCTTATTGCTGTGCTGCAGATACAGGGATTCTCATTGTAATTACATTTAGGGGGGTATCCAATTGACCGCAGGTAATTGTATTGCAAGGAGCTATCCAATTAGCCCCGATGCGGCGTGTTCCTCCCCCCGATGCTGGCACTTATCGGGGATTATGCCTTAGGCACCCGAAGCATAATCCGCAATAAGTGGCCTGCCGGAGCCGTGATAACGCATAGGATCGGGGACATATCTCTGATCCCATGTGTTTTTGTGCAATCGCGGGTCTAATTTCGGTCAATCAAAATGGCCTCTAACTGGATACCACGATAATGCTATCAGTCATTAATCGCGATATCCAGCCGCTTTGATCGTCCGAAACGACACTGGGGGGTAATTGGATACCGCCCTAAATTTGAAATAATAGGAAACTTGGAAATAAAACCCAAACTCTTCTTTAAGAGAGGATAAATTCTGTGCAATTCTTTACATGTCATCATTGGCTTTTACCTTACTGCACGGATCCATGTGAGGGACACGCCAGTGGGTTAAACTAACAACCCAACATTGCAAATCAATTATCCCTATAAAGATCCCTTGGTACAGGACAATAATATATGCATACTAAACAGAGTATCATGTGGAACACACATACAAATACAATTAGACATGCAACATCAAGCTCATTATGTTATACTCACGTTCAGACACGGAGTTACCTCTCATTTGTTTGGCAATTCCTTTGGAAAATTCCAACCAGTGCTAAAAATAAGATATACCACAGTCAAATACTATACAACAGCTTTTTATACTTATACATACCATTCCAGGGCCAATTTACTTCTGGAAGAAAATGATCACACTTAAGACAAGGCATAATTAATCACGGCCATAGCATTCTACTGCAACCAACAACAACAAAAAGTGACGTAAAAACAAACTAAGGGGTAGATTCAATTAGCTCTGTCCTGAGCTCATCAAGTTCTGCCACTACCCCGTGCAGTAAGTCACAGAGGGTGCACTTAACATGGAGCTGGGAGGAAAACTCTGCATTAAGTGTACCCTCTAGGGCCTCCCGCATGGGTAATTCCATAGCTCAGGGCACTTAAGCCTGGAATCTAGGGTTATGCGCGTCAGCCGGCGGCTTACCCCGCATGGAAATTTGGTCAGTATTTTTATAGCTAACAGGGCTAGTTGAATCTGCCCCTAAATATTGTATGCAGCATATAGAACAATATTCAATATTGTTCCACATGTGTCAATGTTAAAATATGAAATGCTTAAACCTTTTCCAGAGACAGAAGATGAAACAAGGGACTATGATAGCTATGTCAGCGTGTTATCCCATGTGTACAGTCCCTGTAACATGTGACTCCAGACACCTCTTACATATACTGAATACATATATCACATTCTGCCGACGTCTGGCAATCCACAATTTTACAGGTCATATTCACTGTCATTTTCATTTTCTAAACCCATAATCAAGACTTATCAATGGGCAATGCATGTATACCTTCCAGATGTCCAGAATTAAATAGCCAGACCCAATTTGAGGGCATTATAACACAACTGATGCATGACACTGACCTCGGTTTCCTTATATCAATTTACATAAGTATTTTAGAAAATACAGCAAAGAGAAAAGATAACCCTTGTGGGGAGCACTCTAATTCTGAACACCTACAGCTATGATAGCATAAATAATAAGAATTTACTTACCGATAATTCTATTTCTCGGAGTCCGTAGTGGATGCTGGGGTTCCTGAAAGGACCATGGGGAATAGCGGCTCCGCAGGAGACAGGGCACAAAAAGTAAAGCTTTTCCAGATCAGGTGGTGTGCACTGGCTCCTCCCCCTATGACCCTCCTCCAGACTCCAGTTAGGTACTGTGCCCGGACGAGCGTACACAATAAGGGAGGATTTTGAATCCCGGGTAAGACTCATACCAGCCACACCAATCACACCGTACAACTTGTGATCTAAACCCAGTTAACAGTATGATAACAGAGGAGCCTCTGAAAGATGGCTCCCTAAACAATAACCCGAATTAGTTAACAATAACTATGTACAAGTATTGCAGATAATCCGCACTTGGGATGGGCGCCCAGCATCCACTACGGACTCCGAGAAATAGAATTATCGGTAAGTAAATTCTTATTTTCTCTATCGTCCTAGTGGATGCTGGGGTTCCTGAAAGGACCATGGGGATTATACCAAAGCTCCCAAACGGGCGGGAGAGTGCGGATGACTCTGCAGCACCGAATGAGAGAACTCCAGGTCCTCCTTTGCCAGGGTATCAAATTTGTAGAATTTTACAAACGTGTTCTCCCCTGACCACGTAGCTGCTCGGCAGAGTTGTAATGCCGAGACCCCTCGGGCAGCCGCCCAAGATGAGCCCACCTTCCTTGTGGAATGGGCCTTAACAGATTTAGGCTGTGGCAGGCCTGCCACAGAATGTGCAAGTTGAATTGTGTTACAAATCCAACGAGCAATCGACTGCTTAGAAGCAGGCGCACCCAACTTGTTGGGTGCATACAGTATAAACAGCGAGTCAGATTTTCTGACTCCAGCCGTCCTTGAAATGTATATTTTTAAAGCTCTGACAACGTCCAACAACTTGGAGTCCTCCAAGTCGCTTGTAGCCGCAGGCACTACAATAGGCTGGTTCAGGTGAAACGCTGATACCACCTTAGGGAGAAAATGCGGACGCGTCCGCAGCTCTGCCCTATCCGAATGGAAAATTAAATAAGGGCTTTTATAAGATAAAGCCGCCAGTTCAGATACTCTCCTGGCGGACGCCAGGGCCAGTAACATAGTCACTTTCCATGTGAGATATTTCAAATCCACATTTTTTAGTGGTTCAAACCAATGGGATTTGAGGAAATCTAAAACTACATTTAGATCCCACGGTGCCACCGGAGGCACCACAGGAGGCTGTATATGCAGTACTCCTTTGACAAAAGTCTGGACCTCAGGAACTGAGGCCAATTCTTTTTGGAAGAATATTGACAGGGCCGAAATTTGAACCTTAATAGATCCCAATTTGAGACCCATAGACAATCCTGATTGCAGGAAATGTAGGAAACGACCCAGTTGAAATTCCTCCGTCGGAACACTCCGATCCTCGCACCACGCAACATATTTCCGCCAAATGCGGTGATAATGCTTCGCGGTGACTTCCTTTCTTGCCTTAATCAAGGTAGGAATGACTTCTTCTGGAATGCCTTTTCCTTTTAGGATCTGGCGTTCAACCGCCATGCCGTCAAACGCAGCCGCGGTAAGTCTTGGAATAGACACGGTCCCTGCTGAAGCAGGTCCTGTCTTAGAGGTAGAGGCCACGGATCGTCCGTGACCATCTCTTGAAGTTCCGGGTACCAAGACCTTCTTGGCCAATCCGGAGCCACTAGTATCGTTCTTACTCCGCTTTGCCGTATGATTCTCAATACCTTTGGTATGAGAGGCAGAGGAGGAAACACATACACCGACTGGTACACCCAAGGTGTTACCAGCGCGTCCACAGCTATTGCCTGCGGATCTCTTGACCTGGCGCAATACCTGTCCAGTTTTTTGTTGAGGCGAGACGCCATCATGTCCACCATTGGTCTTTCCCAACGGTTTATTAGCATGTGGAAAACTTCTGGATGAAGTCCCCACTCTCCCGGGTGAAGATCGTGTCTGCTGAGGAAGTCTGCTTCCCAGTTGTCCACTCCCGGGATGAACACTGCTGACAGTGCTATCACGTGATTCTCCGCCCAGCGAAGGATCCTGGCAGCTTCTGCCATTGCACTCCTGCTTCTTGTGCCGCCCTGTCTGTTTACATGGGCGACTGCCGTGATGTTGTCCGACTGGATCAACACCGGTCTTCCTTGAAGCAGAGGTTCCGCCTGGCTTAGAGCATTGTAGATTGCTCTTAGTTCCAGAATGTTTATGTGAAGAGACTTTTCCAGGCTCGACCACACTCCCTGGAAGTTTCTTCCTTGTGTGACTGCTCCCCAGCCTCTCAGGCTGGCGTCCGTGGTCACCAGGATCCAATCCTGTATGCCGAATCTGCGGCCCTCCAATAGATGAGCCCTCTGCAACCACCACAGAAGAGATACCCTTGTCCTTGGAGACAGGGTTATCCGCAGGTGCATCTGAAGATGCGTGCATTGATGTACAGACACCTTTCCTGGTTTTAGGAGATTCCTGACCAGGTCGGATAACTCCTTGGCTTTTTCCTCGGGAAGAAAAACCTTTTTCTGAACCGTGTCCAGAATCATCCCTAGGAACAGCAGACGAGTTGTCGGCATTAATTGGGATTTTGGAATATTCAGAATCCATCCGTGCTGCTTTAGCACCTCTTGAGATATTGCTAATCCCATCTCTAGCTGTTCTCTGGACCTTGCCCTTATTAGGAGATCGTCCAAGTATGGGATAATTAATACGCCTTTTCTTCGAAGAAGAATCATCATCTCGGCCATTACCTTTGTAAAGACCCGAGGTGCCGTGGACAAACCAAACGGCAGCGTCTGAAACTGATAGTGACAGTTTTGTACAATGAACCTGAGGTACCCCTGGTGTGAGGGGTAAATTGGAACGTGGAGATACGCATCCTTGATGTCCAAGGATACCATAAAGTCCCCTTCTTCCAGGTTCGCTATCACTGCTCTGAGTGACTCCATCTTGAACTTGAACTTCTTTATGTACAGGTTCAAGGACTTCAGATTTAGAATAGGCCTTACCGAGCCATCCGGCTTCGGTACCACAAATAGAGTGGAATAATACCCCTTCCCTTGTTGTAGAAGAGGTACCTTGACTATCACCTGCTGAGAGTACAGCTTGTGAATGGCTTCCAAAACCGTCTCCCTTTCGGAAGGGGACGTTGGTAAAGCCGACTTCAGGAAACGGCGAGGTGGATCTGTCTCTAATTCCAACCTGTACCCCTGAGATATTATCTGCAGGATCCAGGGATCTACCTGCGAGTGAGCCCACTGCGCGCTGTAATTTTTGAGACGACCTCCCACCATCCCCGAGTCCGCTTGAGAAGCCCCAGCGTCATGCTGAGGCTTTTGTAGAAGCCGGGGAGGGCTTCTGTTCCTGGGAAGGAGCTGCCTGTTGCTGTTTCTTCCCTCGACCTCTGCCTCGTGGCAGATATGAATAGCCCTTTGCTCTCTTATTTTTAAAGGAACGAAAGGGCTGCGGTTGAAAAGTCGGTGCCTTTTTCTGTTGGGGAGTGACTTGAGGTAGAAAGGTGGATTTCCCGGCTGTAGCCGTGGCCACCAAATCTGATAGACCGACTCCAAATAACTCCTCCCCTTTATACGGCAAAACTTCCATATGCCGTTTTGAATCCGCATCGCCTGTCCACTGTCGCGTCCATAAAGCTCTTCTGGCCGAAATGGACATAGCACTTACCCGTGATGCCAGTGTGCAGATATCCCTCTGTGCATCACGCATATAAAGAAATGCATCCTTTATTTGTTCTAACGACAGTAAAATATTGTCCCTGTCCAGGGTATCAATATTTTCAATCAGGGACTCTGACCAAACTACCCCAGCACTGCACATCCAGGCAGTCGCTATAGCTGGTCGTAGTATAACACCTGCATGTGTGTATATACTTTTTTGGATATTTTCCATCCTCCTATCTGATGGATCTTTAAGTGCGGCCGTCTCAGGAGAAGGTAACGCCACTTGTTTTGATAAGCGTGTTAGCGCCTTGTCCACCCTAGGAGGTGTTTCTCAGCGCTCCCTAACCTCTGGCGGGAAAGGGTATAATGCCAATAATTTCTTTGAAATTATCAGCTTTTTATCAGGGGCAACCCACGCTTCATCACACACGTCATTTAATTCTTCTGATTCAGGAAAAACTATAGGTAGTTTTTTCACACCCCACATAATACCCTGTTTAGTGGTACCTGTAGTATCAGCTAAATGTAACGCCTCCTTCATTGCCAAAATCATATAACGTGTGGCCCTACTGGAAAATACGGTTGATTCGTCACCGTCACCACTGGAATCAGTGCCTGTGTCTGGGTCTGTGTCGACCGACTGAGGCAAGGGCGTTTTACAGCCCCTGACGGTGTTTGAGGCGCCTGGACAGGCACTAATTGATTGTCCGGCCGCCTCATGTCGTCAAACGACTGCTTTAGCGTGTTGACACTATCCCGTAATTCCATAAATAAAGGCATCCATTCTGGTGTCGACCCCCTAGGAGGTGACATCCCCATATTTGGCAATTGCTCCGCCTCCACACCAATATCGTCCTCATACATGTCGACACACACGTACCGACACACAGCAGACACACAGGGAATGCTCTAAACGAAGACAGGACCCACTAGCCCTTTGGGGAGACAGAGGGAGAGTCTGCCAGCACACACCAAAAAGCGCTATATATGACAGGGATAGCCTTATAATAAGTGCTCCCTTATAGCTGCTTTATATATATCAAGATATTGCCATTAAATTTGCCCCCCCTCTCTGTTTTACCCTGTTTCTGTAGTGCAGTGCAGGGGAGAGACCTGGGAGCCGTCCTGACCAGCGGAGCTGTGAGAGGAAATGGCGCCGTGTGCTGAGGAGATAGGCCCCGCCCCTTTTTCGGCGGGCTCGTCTCCCGCTATTTTGTGAATACAGGCAGGGGTTAAATATCTCCATATAGCCTCTGGGGGCTATATGTGAGGTATTTTTAGCCTTTATATAGGTTTACATTTGCCTCCCAGGGCGCCCCCCCCCAGCGCCCTGCACCCTCAGTGACTGCGTGTGAAGTGTGCTGAGAGGAAAATGGCGCACAGCTGCAGTGCTGTGCGCTACCTTTAGAAGACTGCAGGAGTCTTCAGCCGCCGATTCTGGACCTCTTCTTACTTCAGCATCTGCAAGGGGGCCGGCGGCGCGGCTCCGGTGACCATCCAGGCTGTACCTGTGATCGTCCCTCTGGAGCTGATGTCCAGTAGCCAAGAAGCCAATCCATCCTGCACGCAGGTGAGTTCACTTCTTCTCCCCTCTGTCCCTCGTTGCAGTGATCCTGTTGCCAGCAGGAATCACTGTAAAATAAAAAACCTAAGCTAAACTTTCTCTAAGCAGCTCTTTATGAGAGCCACCTAGAATTGCACCCTTCTCGGCCGGGCACAAAAATCTAACTGGAGTCTGGAGGAGGGTCATAGGGGGAGGAGCCAGTGCACACCACCTGATCTGGAAAAGCTTTACTTTTTGTGCCCTGTCTCCTGCGGAGCCGCTATTCCCCATGGTCCTTTCAGGAACCCCAGCATCCACTAGGACGATAGAGAAATGATTATTTAAAAATTAACATTTATTAGATATACTTTAAAATATATATGGCCCATATGCAACTTGGCATTACTTTTGAGTGACCAATGTGAAAATATAGTGGAAAATTAGTACTATATATCCAAACAATATGCCGGAATGGATTAAGGTCTGTCAGCGAATAATAGGTCCTCCCTCCTATGATCAGTAAACTACAAAACCTGGTATTCCCAGGTGGTCTCCCACCGGGTGGTCTTCAGTATGCCGAATGTCGGGATCCCGGAGCCGGGATCCCGACACCCGGCATACCGACAGCTATTCTCCCTCGTGGGGGTCCACGACCCCCCTGGAGGGAGAATAAAATAGCGTAGCGCGCGTAGCACGCCACCGTGCCCGCAGAGTGGCGAGCGCAGCGAGCCAGCAAGGGGCTCCTTTGTGCTCGCCACACTGACGGTATGCCGGCGGTCGGGCTCCCGGCGCCGGTATGCTGGTCGCCGGGAGCCCTGCCGCCGGCATACCATACCACACCCCTCCCACCAAGTACTAATCAGGCCCGGCACAGTTTCGCTTCCAAGATCAGATGGGATTGGGCCTGTGCAGTGCGGTATGATTGTAGTGAAAATATTTTTTTGACCAGAGTCACCGAGGTACCAGATCCGCTGAAAAAGTCCTTAAATCCTGCAAGTTTTGTGTTTAGGATAAACCAAATGAATTTGTTTGTAAAAAAGTGACCCTCATCTGTTCAATAATAGCTCAATATTGTGGATTAATTAAATTTTTTAATCATTGGTCACAGCAATTATTTTAATTTAAAGACACTCCAGTTACTCCACAAATACAAAAGCATCGCCGCTGTGCGATGCTTTTGTATTTGTGCGGGGGGGGGCCGGACTGACATGTGGAGCAGACTAGCCCTGTGCTGGGCATCCCCCCGCATGTCAGGGAAGATGATCGTAGCTGTGCTAAATTTAGCACAGCTACGATCAGCTCGGAATGACCCCCAATGTTTCACAAGAAAAAATTGTATATGCACAAATCGCAACAGTAGCTGTTTATCAACCTCATTCACAGGGCTATGATCTCATAGAAACATTGGGGCAGATGAATTAATCCTGGAGAAGGCATAAAGAAGTGATAAAGCAGTGATAAATGCAAGGTGATAACGCACCAGCCAATCATCTCCAATATGTAAATTAGCAGTTATGAGCTGATTGGCTGGTGCGTTATCACCTTGCACTTACTACCGCTTTATCACTTCTTTATGCCTTCTCCAGGTTTAATACATCTTCCCTATTGTCTCCAAATGTAAACATGTATCGGTATAATTGTAACAGTAGCTGTCTATATTTATTCACAGCATAATCTCCACCCAAAGAGACATTGTGTTTATAATGGAAGTAACCTGTATATGTGTTAATAATGACTGTAGCGATCTTAAGTGCTACTCATTAAAGAAATAGTGATTTACAGAAATTGCACATATAATATACCTTTTTCTACAAGCCAAGAGAAACCCGTGGCTACATATTTAATGTATGTAACTAGCAGGAGAAAAAATAATTAATTAAGAAGTAGCGAGTGGCCGTTCCGATGCCCGCTCGGGGCTGTGTTCGGCACAGTATAGTTACCATCCGGAGACTAATTTCAGAGGGGTACCATGTGGGTGAGCCGCCGAGGAGTTCCCGGGTGGTAAAGCCCTCTTTGCCGTAGAGAGCCGGGATAAGTTTCTTTTTTTTTGTGTAAACTGTTTTTATTAGTTATTAGTTAAAGCAGCAGTCAAAACATTACAGAAATATTTTCAAAAACAAAAGGAGGGCATACAAAAATATTGCGTGACATATATTCGGCAGTACACTACACATAAAGCGCCCTTAGTAGAAAAATATCTGTCTGCATTACTGACAACATTAAAAACTTATAAAAGAAAACATATTATCAAAACAGCATTGATGAATGGGAAAGAGAAACAAGAGAGAGAAGAGAAGAGGAAGAGAGGAGAAGTAAGGGAAAATTGGGGTAGGCAGAGTCAGGTGTAAGAGTCTGCACAGTAAGGGCAGACCAATTGGGGGACGGAGAGGCCTCCCCCACCAATTATGAGTCGACCATATTATAGAGACATCATTGTCGGAATATGAGTATGGATATGAATAATAATACAAGCATGAATATGAGCATGTTTATAAATATGAAGGGGGTTATGTCGTAATATAGGACCGATACATCGGTGTGTCCTTGAAGTCATACCAGGGAAACCAGATAGCTATGAAGTCAACTGTTTTCCCAGATGAGAAGGAGACAAGGTCTTCCATGTCCAAGAAGTGATCAATCTTTATGAACCACATTTTAATCGAGGGTGGGGAGGTGGATCTCCAAAGGATTGGAACCACCGCTTTAGCTGCGTTGCTGAGGTGTCTTAACAGGGAATATTTGTAGGAGTGTGACCCTGCGGAGGTGTGATTAAGGAGCCAGAAATCTGGGTCTTTCGGAATCTCATCTCCCAATATCTGTTCGGTGCATTTAAATACTCCTGTCCAGAATGGAGTTATAAGAGGGCAATCCCACCAAATATGTATAAAACTCCCTGGGGCATTTTTGCATCTCCAACATAGATTCGAAAGGGAGGGGAACATTTTATTGAGAACACGAGGGGTCCTGTACCACCTATATATAAGTTTATAAAGGGTCTCTAATGTCGAGATGCATAAAGAACTCGCCTGAGCGTTCTTAAACACAGAATCCCAGTTAATCTGTGTAGGTAGCCCTGACAATTCCTTCTCCCAGGAAGCCAGGAAGGTAGGAGGTTGTGGGAAAAAGTTTTCCATAATCATCGTATAGATTTGTGAAATAGTATGCGTAGGTGATTTGGGGGAGGTGCATAGTTTCTCAAACCCGGTGAGTTCCCTAGTTACGTCAGAGAAGTTCTTAGGAGATGATATGAAATGGTGGACCTGTAAGAACCTCCAAAACTCAGCACTGTGTAGGTTCCAAGAGGATTGAACATCTGAAAAGGAGCGCACCCTACCCGAGCTCACCAGCTGACCGACTCTAAAGATCCCGGCTTCTGCCCATGGGGCAAAAGCAGTCCCTTGGAAGCCAGGGGCAAATTCGGAGTTATAGAGAAAGGAGGTTAAGGGGGACCATTTGGAGGATATGTGACTCTGGGATCTCAGTTTGGCCCATAATTTGAGCGTGGGGGAGACCGTGGGGTTAGATACCTTCGGGAGGGTAGGGAGCCAAGGTGCAATTTCAATATAATGTGGGAGACAACCCTCCTCTAGGAGGACCCATTGTTTGCGGTCTTTGGCACGCGTCCATTCCAGAATCCTATTCAGGTGTACCGCGTGGTAGTAGTTAGGGATGTGTGGGAGTTGTTGCCCCCCTTGATGTTTTCTCCTGAACAAGATGTCGTGTTTAAACCTGGGTGTATTACTACCCCATACAAATGTACGGATAAGCCTCTGGACGTCACGAAGCCAGAGCAGGGGGATGTGTATCGGAAGGGACTGGAGAAAGAATAAGATCCTAGGGAGGGCGTTCATTTTAACTACATTGATCCTCCCGAACAAGGACAGTCTCAATTTCTTCCATTTCAGGAAGTCTAGGCGAAGCCTAGTCAATAAGGGTTTAAAGTTTAGGGAGAACACTTTGGATAAATCGTTGGTCAGTAACACCCCCAAATATTTTAATTTGTGATCGTGCCAGGTGAAGGGGAAGGCTTGTTTCAGGCTTTCTACTATAGCAGGAGGAGTAGTTAAATTCATGGCAATGGATTTGGAATAATTTATTTTGAAGTTAGAGAGAGCTCCAAACTTCTCAAACTCTGCCATTAAGTTTGGTAAAGAGGTGACCGGGTTCGTGATTATTGCGAGTAGGTCATCGGCGTATAATGCCAGTTTGTATTCGGACCCCCTTACCAACAGGCCCGAAATACATGGGTTAGCCCTAATACTTCGGGCTAATGTTTCCATGCAAAGGACGAAGAGCAATGGAGATAGCGGGCATCCCTGTCGCGTACCGTTGAGAATTGGAAAGGAGTCAGAAAGGGAGCCATTAAGCCTAATTTTGGCGGACGGGGAGGCATAGAGGGACAAGATTCTGTGAAGACAGACATTACCAAGTCCTAGATGCCTCAATATACCGGTCAAAAAATCCCAGTCAACTCTGTCAAAAGCTTTTTCTGCATCAGTCGACAGTAGGATTGATGGGGATGATAGCTGGCCGGCATAGTGAATCATGCTGAGCACTTTAGAAGTATTGTCCCTAGCTTCTCGGCCTAAAACAAATCCAGTTTGATCTCCATGTATCAAGCCAGGTAACAATAGTTTAAGGCGATTTGCAATCAATTTGGCGAAAAGTTTTATATCTATGTTTAATAATGAGATTGGCCGGTAACTGGAGCAAAGGCTGGGATCCTTACCCTCTGTGGGTAGAACTGCAATATGGGCTTCGAGAGATTGTGGGGAGAAGGGCGATTGATCTGATATGGTGTTAAAGGCTCTTGTGAGTATAGGAATTAATTTCTCTTTAAAAGCTTTGTAGTAGGCAATAGTATATCCATCGGGGCCGGGACTCTTGCCATTAGGAGAGGATTCAATAACTTGCTGAACCTCCTCAGTAGAAAACGGGGCATCTAGATCTTCTACTTCTGTTGTGGTTAATGTGGGGAAATGTAAAGACCGTAAGTAGTCAGCTATGGCTTTTTGATGGGACGACCTGTCAATTCTTCCGGTTGGGCCGGAGAGGTTATACAGAGTGGAATAATATGTCCTGAAGGCCCTGGCTATGTGGGGTGTCTGGTGTTGGGGTTGGCCATGCTCGTTTTTAATTGTATGAATAAAAGTAAGGGTACGTTGTTCTCTAAGTGCTTTGGCCAATAGTTTTCCAGGCTTATTGCCCCATTGATAGTATCTGCTACGGCATTTCCGATAGGAAAACTTGACTCTATCAGAGAGTAACTTATTCAGAGCCGCCCTGGCAGTTTCGAGATCAGTGTAGTGTTGTGGGGTTTGGGATTTTTTATGTAGAAGCTCGAGAGATTGTATCTTGGACAGTAAATCCTCTCGAAGTTTCTCTCTCTGCTTTTTGCGGAAGGATCCTATTTGAACACAAACCCCCCTAATGACGCATTTATGAGCTTCCCATACTGAGACTTTGGAAATGTCATCTAAGTCGTTGGTACTAATGTAAGAATCCAAAGCGTTGTCAATTCGGGACTTACAGTCTGCATCTTGTAGGAAAGTGTCGTTAAAACGCCAGGACCATTGGCGATGTGTGTTGGGAGGTAAGCGTAGGGTGAGATTAACTGGGGCATGATCGGACCATACAATCTGTCCTATAGAGGCATCAGACAGAAGGTGCAAGTGTCGGTGACTCAAAAATAAGTAATCAATCCTGGAATAAGTCTGGTGTGGGTGTGAGAAATAGGTGTAATCTATATCAGAAGGGTGTGTCAATCTCCATGTGTCGATCAGCTGGTGGTCGAGCAGGGCACGTCTCATCCCCCTATGCTCCCCCTCCGACCTGTAGGAAATCTTTTTAGAATTGTCCTGGCGGGGATCCAGGGTCCAATTCAGATCACCTCCCATCACGACCACCCCTTCCAAAAGAGGTTCCGTGTCTTCTAGAACTGAGGATATAAAGGAAGGTTGTTTAGCGTTAGGGGCATATATATTTAAAAAAGAGAAACGTTGGCCGTATATGTCGCATTTCACCAGCAACCCCCTACCCTCAGCTATTCTGTGGGAGGCAACATTGAGGACAGGCAGGTGGCGCGCAAGCAATATGGCTACGCCTAATGTCTTGCCAGCAGAATTGTTAGATAGGAAAACGTGCGGGTAAAAGTGACATTTTAGGGACGGCACATGCCCTATCTTGAAGTGTGTTTCCTGAATAAAAGCAACGTCAATTTTCTCATCCCTAAGCCATTTGAGAAGTTTAGACCTTTTTTCAGGAACATTCAGCCCTTTAACGTTAAGGGTAGTTACGTGTAGATCATTCACCCCCATTATCAGACGGATCTAATCGCTTCACATTAGTCTTCTCTTCGGTAGACTCTGGAAAAGGTGAGGGAAGAATAGCAGGGTGGGGGGGGGGAGATAGGAAAGAAGGAAAAGCAAGGAAAGAGAAAAAGAAAGCTGTGGCGTGGAAATCCCCGCCAAAAAATACTTTGATATTAACCAAAGGCGGTATTACTACAAAAAGAACTGCTGCAAAAAGGACAGGAGCGGAATCCTGCCGACTCCCGATCCAAAGAAACAGGGGATGCAGCATAGTGGGGTCTTGCGGGGGGCTCAGGACAACGACCACTCCCAAGATAGAAACTAGATTAATATACAATATTACCGAGGTGTGCACTAGGCACATGTGGAACATGAGAAAAAAAAGTATATAGATATATAAGTTTATCAATTAGTATAAGAGTGTACAGACAATCCTCAAATTATCAAACCGGGTTCCATGGAACTATAACATCTGTACACTATTATCATCTATAAAAACAAAAAACAAAAAAACAAAAAAAACGATCTCACTCGTGAGCAACTCTTAGTACTATTAAGAGAAAAAAAAGTCTCAATGTATAACATAAGTAACAGGCAAATTTACGTCCACTCGGGACGAGGCTTCTCATTCAGGGAGGCTTCGAAGGACGTGGGCCAGGAGTGGATCCCCGCATCCGTGGGGAACGAACTTGCTGCCACGCGTCGTCTGGAGGGAGTACAACAGGCAGGTCCGGAAGGTGGTGAAAGGCGTCCCAGTCTGGCACCGGAACCGGAGGGATTCCCAGGATCGTAAAGAAAGCCTGTAGGTCCGACGGTCTAGAGAGACTTGCGATTTTTCCGCCATGAGAGACCTGGAGGGAGAAAGGAAAACCCCATCTGTATTTCAGCTCGAGTTTCCTGAGAGAGTCTGTAAGAGGTTTCAAGGCGCGACGTTGTTGTAAGGTCGACCAGGCAAGGTCGGGAAATATCTGAATCTTGTCGCCTTGAAAGTCAATGCTGACCAGTTGACGGGCCGACCTCATTATTTCCTCTTTTTGGGCATAATAATGGAGCCTACAAATCACGTCCCGTGGTCTGTCGGAGGGTAAGCCTCGAGGACGGAGGGCTCTGTGAGCTCTATCGAATATAATGTCCTTGTTCGGATCCAGGTCAATAAGTTCCCCAAATATCTTAGATAACGCGGCTACAAGGTCTGTTTGCTGGACGCTCTCAGGCAGGCCCCTGACTCTAATATTATTTCGCCGGCCGCGATTATCCATGTCCTCAAAGCGTGATTTTAGGAAGGAAATATCATCCCGTTGGTGAAATAGCACTTCCCGGAATTTGATCAGAGAGTCCACTGTAGATGATTCGTGGCGTTCCAGGACATCCACTCTTGTCGCAATTTGAGACATATCTTGTCGGAGCGCTGTCACCTCCTGAGTAATGGTGGAAAGTAGGCGAGTCTCCAAGGCTGAGAAATCTTGTTTCGTAGGAAGTGTCCGTACATGAGACAATATTTCGCTTATCTCCGCGGACAGAGAGAGGGCCTGTGGGGGCACCGGAGTCCCAGGAGAGGCCATGTCGTCCACCGGATCGTGTAAACTCGGGGAGGTCGGGAAGTAGAAGAAGCAGCGGGGGATGAGGTTGGGGAAGTTAGGAATTGGCGTAGATCTGATGAGCGTCGGTTCGCGGGGAGCAGTATCGCGTCCGGCTTGGTCTTGGCCTTTTTTTTCTTTATCCCTCTCACCATGAGATCGGTCTTTAAATAAAGCGGTGTATAATTACCCTTTCACATATCCTTGGCACTGTGAAGCATGAGGGTCGTCGCCGTGCAAAAGCCCCCACGTGGTCCTAGGGTGGCATCAGGCAAACATGTACAAGGTTAGGGACCCATTCGTTCACTTGCAGTGGTAGTATATCTGATATGGCCCGATGGGGGTATAACTGTGTGACCCCAGGCTGTCAAGCAAGTTATCAGCCAACACAGATTTGATATGTGGATGGATGGATGGCTGTATTGATGGATGGGTGAAGGGAGTGCTATAGTTAATTTTATTGTACCTCAAGCCTCATGGGCCTCCCTACCTTCCCTCACACTTAGGTGCCTCAGAGTGCAGCCTAGGGACCGCAGCCCCGTTCAACAGTCTGGCCGCAGTGAGTGGGGATAAGTTTCTTATGATAACGGAGCTTGAGATGCAGGGGAGCATCTCAAGTAGAGATGAGCGCCGGAAATTTTTCGGGTTTTGTGTTTTGGTTTTGGGTTCGGTTCCGCGGCCGTGTTTTGGGTTCGACCGCGTTTTGGCAAAACCTCACCGAATTTTTTTTGTCGGATTCGGGTGTGTTTTGGATTCGGGTGTTTTTTTCCAAAAAACCTAAAAAACAGCTTAAATCATAGAATTTGGCGGTCATTTTGATCCCAAAGTATTATTAACCTCAAAAACCATAATTTCCACTCATTTTCAGTCTATTCTGAATACCTCACACCTCACAATATTATTTTTAGTCCTAAAATTTGCACCGAGGTCGCTGTGTGAGTAAGATAAGCGACCCTAGTGGCCGACACAAACACCGGGCCCATCTAGGAGTGGCACTGCAGTGTCACGCAGGATGGCCCTTCCAAAAAACCCTCCCCAAACAGCACATGACGCAAAGAAAAAAAGAGGCGCAATGAGGTAGCTGTGTAAGATTAGCGACCCTAGTGGCCGACACAAACACCGGGCCCATCTAGGAGTGGCACTGCAGTGTCACGCAGGATGTCCCTTCCAAAAAACCCTCCCCAAACAGCACGACGCAAAGAAAAAAAGAGGCGCAATGAGGTAGCTGTGTGAGTAAGATAAGCGACCCTAGTGGCCGACACAAACACCGGGCCCATCTAGGAGTGTCACTGCAGTGTCACGCAGGATGTCCCTTCCAAAAAACCCTCCCCAAACAGCACATGACGCAAAGAAAAAAAGAGGCGCAATGAGGTAGCTGTGTGAGTAAGATAAGCGACCCTAGTGGCCGACACAAACACCGGGCCCATCTAGGAGTGGCACTGCAGTGTCACGCAGGATGTCCCTTCCAAAAAACCCTCCCCAAACAGCACATGACGCAAAGAAAAAGAAAAGAAAAAAGAGGTGCAAGATGGAATTGTCCTTGGGCCCTCCCACCCACCCTTATGTTGTATAAACAAAACAGGACATGCACACTTTAACCAACCCATCATTTCAGTGACAGGGTCTGCCACACGACTGTGACTGATATGACGGGTTGGTTTGGACCCCCCCCAAAAAAGAAGCAATTAATCTCTCCTTGCACAAACTGGCTCTACAGAGGCAAGATGTCCACCTCATCATCACCCTCCGATATATCACCGTGTACATCCCCCTCCTCACAGATTATCAATTCGTCCCCACTGGAATCCACCATCTCAGCTCCCTGTGTACTTTGTGGAGGCAATTGCTGCTGGTCAATGTCTCCGCGGAGGAATTGATTATAATTCATTTTAATGAACATCATCTTCTCCACATTTTCTGGATGTAACCTCGTACGCCGATTGCTGACAAGGTGAGCGGCGGCACTAAACACTCTTTCGGAGTACACACTTGTGGGAGGGCAACTTAGGTAGAATAAAGCCAGTTTGTGCAAGGGCCTCCAAATTGCCTCTTTTTCCTGCCAGTATAAGTACGGACTGTGTGACGTGCCTACTTGGATGCGGTCACTCATATAATCCTCCACCATTCTATCAATGTTGAGAGAATCATATGCAGTGACAGTAGACGACATGTCCGTAATCGTTGTCAGGTCCTTCAGTCCGGACCAGATGTCAGCATCAGCAGTCGCTCCAGACTGCCCTGCATCACCGCCAGCGGGTGGGCTCGGAATTCTGAGCCTTTTCCTCGCACCCCCAGTTGCGGGAGAATGTGAAGGAGGAGATGTTGACAGGTCGCGTTCCGCTTGACTTGACAATTTTGTCACCAGCAGGTCTTTCAACCCCAGCAGACTTGTGTCTGCCGGAAAGAGAGATCCAAGGTAGGCTTTAAATCTAGGATCGAGCACGGTGGCCAAAATGTAGTGCTCTGATTTCAACAGATTGACCACCCGTGAATCCTTGTTAAGCGAATTAAGGGCTCCATCCACAAGTCCCACATGCCTAGCGGAATCGCTCCGTGTTAGCTCCTCCTTCAATGTCTCCAGCTTCTTCTGCAAAAGCCTGATGAGGGGAATGACCTGACTCAGGCTGGCAGTGTCTGAACTGACTTCACGTGTGGCAAGTTCAAAGGGCATCAGAACCTTGCACAACGTTGAAATCATTCTCCACTGCACTTGAGACAGGTGCATTCCACCTACTATATCGTGCTCAATTGTATAGGCTTGAATGGCCTTTTGCTGCTCCTCCAACCTCTGAAGCATATAGAGGGTTGAATTCCACCTCGTTACCACTTCTTGCTTCAGATGATGGCAGGGCAGGTTCAGTAGTTTTTGGTGGTGCTCCAGTCTTCTGTACGTGGTGCCTGTACGCCGAAAGTGTCCCGCAATTCTTCTGGCCACCGACAGCATCTCTTGCACGCCCCTGTCGTTTTTTAAAAAATTCTGCACCACCAAATTCAAGGTATGTGCAAAACATGGGACGTGCTGGAATTTGCCCATATTTAATGCACACACAATATTGCTGGCGTTGTCCGATGCCACAAATCCACAGGAGAGTCCAATTGGGGTAAGCCATTCCGCGATGATCTTCCTCAGTTGCCGTAAGAGGTTTTCAGCTGTGTGCGTATTCTGGAAAGCGGTGATACAAAGCGTAGCCTGCCTAGGAAAGAGTTGGCGTTTGCGAGATGCTGCTACTGGTGCCGCCGCTGCTGTTCTTGCGGCGGGAGTCCATACATCTACCCAGTGGGCTGTCACAGTCATATAGTCCTGACCCTGCCCTGCTCCACTTGTCCACATGTCCGTGGTTAAATGGACATTGGGTACAACTGCATTTTTTAGGACACTGGTGAGTCTTTTTCTGACGTCCGTGTACATTCTCGGTATCGCCTGCCTAGAGAAGTGGAACCTAGATGGTATTTGGTAACGGAGGCACACTGCCTCAATAAATTGTCTAGTTCCCTGTGAACTAACGGCGGATACCGGACGCACGTCTAACACCAACATAGTTGTCAAGGCCTCAGTTATCCGCTTTGCAGCAGGATGACTGCTGTGATATTTCATCTTCCTCGCAAAGGACTGTTGAACAGTCAATTGCTTACTGGAAGTAATACAAGTGGGCTTACGACTTCCCCTCTGGGATGACCATCGACTCCCAGCAGCAACAACAGCAGCGCCAGCAGCAGTAGGCGTTACACGCAAGGATGCATCGGAGGAATCCCAGGCAGGAGAGGGCTCGTCAGAATTGCCAGTGACATTGCCTGCAGGACTATTGGCATTCCTGGGGAAGGAGGAAATTGACACTGAGGGAGTTGGTGGGGTGGTTTGCGTGAGCTTGGTTACAAGAGGAAGGGATTTACTGGTCAGTGGACTGCTTCCGCTGTCACCCAAAGTTTTTGAACTTGTCACTGACTTATTATGAATGCGCTGCAGGTGACGTATAAGGGAGGATGTTCCGAGGTGGTTAACGTCCTTACCCCTACTTATTACAGCTTGACAAAGGGAACACACGGCTTGACACCTGTTGTCCGCATTTCTGGTGAAATACTTCCACACCGAAGAGCTGATTTTTTTGGTATTTTCACCAGGCATGTCAACGGCCATATTCCTACCACGGACAACAGGTGTCTCCCCGGGTGCCTGACTTAAACAAACCACCTCACCATCAGAATCCTCCTGGTCAATTTCCTCCCCAGCGCCAGCAACACCCATATCCTCCTCATCCTGGTGTACTTCAACACTGACATCTTCAATCTGACTATCAGGAACTGGACTGCGGGTGCTCCTTCCATCACTTGCAGGGGGCGTGCAAATGGTGGAAGGCGCATGCTCTTCACGTCCAGTGTTGGGAAGGTCAGGCATCGCAACCGACACAATTGGAGTCGGACTCTCCTTGTGGATTTGGGATTTCGAAGAACGCACAGTTCTTTGCGGTGCTACTGCTTTTGCCAGCTTTAGTCTTTTCATTTTTCTAGCGAGAGGCTGAGTGCTTCCATCCTCATGTGAAGCTGAACCACTAGCCATGAACATAGGCCAGGGCCTCAGCCGTTCCTTGCCACTCCGTGTGGTAAATGGCATATTGGCAAGTTTACGCTTCTCCTCCGACAATTTTATTTTAGGTTTTGGAGTCCTTTTTTTACTGATATTTGGTGTTTTGGATTTGACATGCTCTGTACTATGACATTGGGCATCGGCCTTGGCAGACGACGTTGCTGGCATTTCATCGTCTCGGCCATGACTAGTGGCAGCAGCTTCAGCACGAGGTGGAAGTGGATCTTGATCTTTCCCTAATTTTGGAACCTCAACATTTTTGTTCTCCATATTTTAATAGGCACAACTAAAAGGCACCTCAGGTAAACAATGGAGATGGATGGATTGGATACTAGTATACAATTATGGACGGGCTGCCGAGTGCCGACACAGAGGTAGCCACAGCCGTGAACTACCGCACTGTACTGTGTCTGCTGCTAATATATAGACTGGTTGATAAAGAGATAGTATACTCGTAACTAGTATGTATGTATAAAGAAAGAAAAAAAAACCACGGTTAGGTGGTATATACAATTATGGACGGGCTGCCGAGTGCCGACACAGAGGTAGCCACAGCCGTGAACTACCGCACTGTACTGTGTCTGCTGCTAATATATAGACTGGTTGATAAAGAGATAGTATACTCGTAACTAGTATGTATGTATAAAGAAAGAAAAAAAAACCACGGTTAGGTGGTATATACAATTATGGACGGGCTGCCGAGTGCCGACACAGAGGTAGCCACAGCCGTGAACTACCGCACTGTACTGTGTCTGCTGCTAATATATAGACTGGTTGATAAAGAGATAGTATACTCGTAACTAGTATGTATGTATAAAGAAAGAAAAAAAAACCACGGTTAGGTGGTATATACAATTATGGACGGGCTGCCGAGTGCCGACACAGAGGTAGCCACAGCCGTGAACTACCGCACTGTACTGTGTCTGCTGCTAATATATAGACTGGTTGATAAAGAGATAGTATACTCGTAACTAGTATGTATGTATAAAGAAAGAAAAAAAAAACACGGTTAGGTGGTATATACAATTATGGACGGGCTGCCGAGTGCCGACACAGAGGTAGCCACAGCCGTGAACTACCGCACTGTACTGTGTCTGCTGCTAATATATAGACTGGTTGATAAAGAGATAGTATACTCGTAACTAGTATGTATGTATAAAGAAAGAAAAAAAAACCACGGTTAGGTGGTATATACAATTATGGACGGGCTGCCGAGTGCCGACACAGAGGTAGCCACAGCCGTGAACTACCGCACTGTACTGTGTCTGCTGCTAATATATAGACTGGTTGATAAAGAGATAGTATACTCGTAACTAGTATGTATGTATAAAGAAAGAAAAAAAAACCACGGTTAGGTGGTATATACAATTATGGACGGGCTGCCGAGTGCCGACACAGAGGTAGCCACAGCCGTGAACTACCGCACTGTACTGTGTCTGCTGCTAATATAGACTGGTTGATAAAGAGATAGTATACTCGTAACTAGTATGACTATAAAGAAAGAAAAAAAAACCACGGTTAGGTGGTATATACAATTATGGACGGGCTGCCGAGTGCCGACACAGAGGTAGCCACAGCCGTGAACTACCGCACTGTACTGTGTCTGCTGCTAATATATAGACTGGTTGATAAAGAGATAGTATACTCGTAACTAGTATGTATGTATAAAGAAAGAAAAAAAAACCACGGTTAGGTGGTATATACAATTATGGACGGGCTGCCGAGTGCCGACACAGAGGTAGCCACAGCCGTGAACTACCGCACTGTACTGTGTCTGCTGCTAATATAGACTGGTTGATAAAGAGATAGTATACTCGTAACTAGTATGTATGTATAAAGAAAGAAAAAAAAACCACGGTTAGGTGGTATATACAATTATGGACGGGCTGCCGAGTGCCGACACAGAGGTAGCCACAGCCGTGAACTACCGCACTGTACTGTGTCTGCTGCTAATATATAGACTGGTTGATAAAGAGATAGTATACTCGTAACTAGTATGTATGTATAAAGAAAGAAAAAAAAACCACGGTTAGGTGGTATATACAATTATGGACGGGCTGCCGAGTGCCGACACAGAGGTAGCCACAGCCGTGAACTACCGCACTGTACTGTGTCTGCTGCTAATATATAGACTGGTTGATAAAGAGATAGTATACTCGTAACTAGTATGTATGTATAAAGAAAGAAAAAAAAACCACGGTTAGGTGGTATATACAATTATGGACGGGCTGCCGAGTGTCGACACAGAGGTAGCCACAGCCGTGAACTACCGCACTGTACTGTGTCTGCTGCTAATATAGACTGGTTGATAAAGAGATAGTATACTCGTAACTAGTATGTATGTATAAAGAAAGAAAAAAAAACCACGGTTAGGTGGTATATACAATTATGGACGGGCTGCCGAGTGCCGACACAGAGGTAGCCACAGCCGTGAACTACCGCACTGTACTGTGTCTGCTGCTAATATAGACTGGTTGATAAAGAGATAGTATACTCGTAACTAGTATGACTATAAAGAAAGAAAAAAAAACCACGGTTAGGTGGTATATACAATTATGGACGGGCTGCCGAGTGCCGACACAGAGGTAGCCACAGCCGTGAACTACCGCACTGTACTGTGTCTGCTGCTAATATAGACTGGTTGATAAAGAGATAGTATACTACTAATATTATATATACTGGTGGTCAGGTCACTGGTCACTAGTCACACTGGCAGTGGCACTCCTGCAGCAAAAGTGTGCACTGTTTAATTTTAATATAATATTATGTACTCCTGGCTCCTGCTATAACCTATAACTGGCACTGCAGTGCTCCCCAGTCTCCCCCACAATTATAAGCTGTGTGAGCGGAGCACAGTCAGATATATATATACATTGATGCAGCACACTGGGCTGAGCAGTGCACACAGATATGGTATGTGACTGAGTCACTGTGTGTATCGTTTTTTTCAGGCAGAGAACGGATATATTAAATAAAACAAACAACTGCACTGTCTGGTGGTCACTGTGGTCGTCAGTCACTAAACTCTGCACTCTCTTCTACAGTATCACAGCCTCAGGTCAATCTCTCTCTCTCTCTCTCTCAACCCTAATCTAAATGGAGAGGACGCCAGCCACGTCCTCTCCCTATCAATCTCAATGCACGTGTGAAAATGGCGGCGACGCGCGGCTCCTTATATAGAATCCGAGTCTCGCGATAGAATCCAAGCCTCGCGAGAATCCGACAGCGTCATGATGACGTTCGGGCGCGCTCGGGTTAACCGAGCAAGGCGGGAAGATCCGAGTCGCTCGGACCCGTGAAAAAAAACATGAAGTTCGGGCGGGTTCGGATTCAGAGAAACCGAACCCGCTCATCTCTAATCTCAAGCTCCGTTATCGTAAGAGACTTATCCTGGCTCTCTACGGCAAAGAGGGCTTTACCACCCGGGAACTCCTCGGCGGCTCACCCACATGATACCCCTCTGAAATTCATTTGGTTTATCCTAAACACAAAACTAGCAGGATTTAAAAACTTTTTCAGCAGATCTGGTACCTCAGTGACTGGTCAAAAAATCTGCACAGGCCCAATCCCGTCCGATCTTGGAAGCAAAACTGTGTCGGGTCTGGTTAGTACGTGGTGGGAGACCACCTGGCAATACCAGGTTTTGTAGTTTACTGACCATAGGAGTCCCATATGGAAGGAGGACCTATTTTTCGCTGACGGACCTTAATCCATTCCGGCATATTGTTTGGATATATAGTACTAATTTTCCACTATATTTTCACATTGATCACTCAAAAGTAATGCCAACTTGCATATGGGCCATATATATTTTAAAGTATATCTACTAATTGTTAATTTTTAAATAATCATATTTATGCTATCATAGCTGCTGGTTTTCAGAATTAGAGTGCTCCCCACAAGGGTTATCTTTTCTCTTTGCTGTATTTTCTAAAATACTTATTCATAAACCCATTGGAGCACCACTGACCATCACATTAACACACCGATGAAGATTGTTTATAAAGGTGCATATGTGATATATTCAGACAGAGGTCAATTCCTTACAAGTGTCAGTCTTCTGAAAACTATTATCTGTATTCTATATTGATTCCTGTGCGGCTTTCCCAATCTAGAATCTTCCATCAATTTACATAAGCAAGGCTTTGGTAGACTGCTACTTGAACTGTGTCAGTGATATACAGTATATAATTTGACACTGTATTAATGGTAACATTCTCAATAAGTGAACTACAGTGACACCTAGTGGTTAAGCATAGAAATGACTTGGTTTCTTTCTTTGCTTACCACTGAAGTATGGTGTCCCTGCCCTGTCAAGTCAAACCTGCTGGCCGCAGTGGCATATCTTTAATGGGTGCAGGATGTGTGGTGCACATGGGTACTGGGGTCACGGGCGGCCACGCCGAACAACCAGCACCCACTGCAATTACTTACCCTGTAGTCGGCAATATTGCCGCATGCACTGACTCTTTGCTGTCGCCTGTGCATATGCTGTATTTTCATAGGGAAAGGGGCCACATAAATGCTTACAGAGGCCCCTGTCTGGTTTAAAACACTTTTGGCTGGCCAGGCGTGTCACCGTGTGCATATAGAACACCTATAGTGCTTCAGTATTATAATAAATATATGAAGTTATTACACAGGTGCTTTTTATTAATTATTAGCTTTTAGGTCCTACAATTACAAGAAAGCACTGAGGTAACCATTGTACATCAGTGAGCTCTTCTTTTAGGCACATGGTAAAAAATGTGTAAAATAATTTATTTTAAAACAAAGTTGTTTATTATTACTATTATTATTATTATTATTATTATTATTATTATTATCATCATTTAGTTATATAGAGCATGCATTTCCTTTGTGCTAATGATTACGCCAGAGACTCATAAGCAGGCTCTTGTATCCAGATTACTGTCCACTTGTGTGTAGGTTGGTGGTAATTACCAGGTATGTGATCCACTTTACTAGTGAGACTGTTTGACTTTTGCATACTGTTGCGTACATCTAATGTTCCTCAGATTGCCATAATAGGTTGGTTTTCAGATCATGAAAGACAAGGATAAAAAAAAAACCTGTGCCAATGTGCAGGCGGATTATGATCCTGTAATAAGACAGCCCCCATGTAGAGAGCACTTCATAAAATAAAATGCTGTAATTAAAAACCAGCCGCTTGTCCCCACTGACACGTCCTTAAAAGCCTCAACTCTAGACAACCTGTGCAGTTTCCACTATAAGGGAGAAATGTACTGAAGGACGATTTTGGCTGATCTGCATTATATTTTTTTATTTATTTTTTTACGAGACAGACGCAACTTTGCAAATCGCTAATTTACTACTTTGCATAAAAGTTGCTTGTCTAGTGTGACTTTGTACTCAATGTCGCGGAAATTCACTGGTACAAGTAACAATGGTGTCATTGGAAATTGCAAAATTACGAAAAATTGATTTTGTCAAACTTTTCCACTTCACACCAAAACCGCAACAAAGACGCACCGCAGTGCACTAAATCAAGTAACTGATTTTTTTTTTAGTGTATTCACGTGGAACAGCCATTTTTTTTCTAAGACTCATCAAAAGCACCACCAAAGTCGCACGTCAATGCAACTGCAACATGTGCATGTTTGGCAGAAGCATGCACAGATCAGTAAGATCCATGCATGCTTCTGTCTGTAAAAGTTTACATTTGGGTGATTTGTTAAATCGCTTGAAATCAATTCTTAGTAAATTGCCCCTTAAGAGAGATATGTGTGGACAGTGCTTCTATGAAGGAAGCAGGGACATGCGGTGAGCCAGAGCCGGCCCTAACCAATATGATGCCCTAGGCAAGATTTTGGCTAGTGCCCCCTAGCACCACTGCTGGTTCTGCCTCTGACCTTGCACTTATTTCCCAGAACCATCACCCCTCAGCCATAGCAGTCCTTATTTTGGTGTTTGTACCCCCTATATTTTAAATAGGAACAGTTCGCACATTTGGCGCACAGCCCAAAAAGGGGTGTGTTTTTGCTGGCAAGGGGCATGGCCACACAATAGTAACCCCAATTCCAAATACGTCACACAGTACTGCACTTTATTCACATTTGATCATGCGATAGTTTCCATAATTCATATTACATCCCACAGTAGTATCACTTTACCTTATAAACGTTACTCCTCACAGTAGAGCCCCTTATTCACATTACATCACACTGAATTGCTCCTTATTCACATTACACTACACCCTATTGCTCTTTATTCACATTAGACGACACAGTAGTGCCCTTTCTATACGCAACACCACATAGAAGAGCACCTTAAACACATAATTCCACACAGTAATGCCCCTAACACATATGAGACACATTATTAATGTCCTTCTAAACATAATGTGCTTACACATTATGACAACCTTTATTAATATGTGTAAGGGACATTATGTGTAAAAACATAATGTCCCTTACACATATGCCGCACATTATGAATGCCCTAATACACATAATGACACACATAGTGCCCCCTGCACATTTGCTGCACATTGTTAGTGCCCCTATACACATAATGACACATACAGTAGTACCCTGTTACACATACAGTATGCCACACATTATTAATGCCCTTAAACACATAATGACACACATAGTGCCCCTTATACATATGTTGCACATTATTAATGCATTTTTACATGACACACATAATGCTCCTTACACATATTCCGAACACTACTGCACAACCAACCCACTCACATGCACACAGCACTCACACTGCCGCTAACACTGTGACCTCTGCCTCTGCTTGGATACAGATGTGTTCTCATAAATATTGCCTCAGTGCTAACGTCGGGCAAATTTTTTTATGAAAATGCATCTTATTTGCATTGTTATGTGGCTAGGATGACCAAGCAGCTTCTGCTGATTAAAATGATATACAGCATGCCTTTATACTGTGTGAGACTGTGGCTGTATCTGCATATGAAATGCTACAGAATATAGGCATGCCGCATATCATTTTAATCAGCAGAAGCTGCTGATGCCCCTGGGCATATCAAATGCCCTAGGCAATTGCCTAGTTTGCCTATAGCTATGGCCGGCTCTGCGGTGAGCTAAATAGCTCAGCGCACGTCACTGGAAGGAAGGGGTGAGGGGGTGACAGCACTGCACTCCTCCCAAAGGCTAGAAGTCACTGAGATAACCAACTTTTCCACTGGGAGCTATAATAACAACAGTTCCGCTAAGCCAGTGGCCTCAATATAATGTACAGGCCGCTCTAAAACTCCCTGCCACTATACCAATAGGGTAAAAAACCCATACATAAACAAACTATTTCAAAATAAAGTTACATAAATGAGGTATTCCTCAAACATCTCATGCTCTGGTAGATCTCCTTGAAATCTTTTTAGAATCCATCGCAGTCTAAAGGGGAAAAGCATCAGCCCTGCATGGACCAGCCTCAGGCGCATTTATACTCTAGCAGGGGAAACTCACTCTCTTGGGGGGCGATTTAACTAAGAGTTTAAGCCGCAGGAAGCCGTGTGACATCACAGAATGCTGATTCCGCTCACAGCTTAATAAGTAAAATCAGCTGCCGGAATTGTCTGAAATATGCCTAATGCAAACTGCCATCTGCATGTCATTTAATCTCCTGACTGTTATAGTGGAAAGAAGCCAAGTCTGTCTATACTTACAGTAGGATGTGGCGAGGGGCAGTACAATGCCTTTTTTTATCTATATATTACACAGTCTTTATAAGGAAAGGGAATAGCCATTCACTGCACGAACACAGATGAACTGTAATTTCTAAGAATGCCATCATTCTGCCAGATTGCTCTGCAAACCTATGTGTCCTGCCAATCTATAGGCACGCTGAGCTGCTGTTTTGTGCTCCTTAAAATAACCAAGTTTATTAAATCTATACTTAATTCTCATTTGACTAATGCTGACCAAGCACTCTGCAATATCATAATCAATACAAGGCAACTGGCTTAATGTCACAATATGTGGCCATAAAATAACCACAAAGACAGATAAAACTCTGGATGGATCTGTACTGCTCATGTTGGTATGAACCTGTGGAAGATGAAAGCAAATAACCACTACTGCTCTGTATGTTTTTATCTACCATCTATCAGCCCCCATTCATGCCTGAAGTGATATGGCATTATTTCCATAAGAGAGGCGGGATCTCAACCGATGAAACAACAACTGGCCCTGTGTGTGGCCAGTGTAGCAGGCAACAATTACAAAACTTACAGTGCGAATCAATGCTTGGACCTTGAAAATGGTGGTTCAAAGGTCAATGTTGTTAATAGCAAATGTAAATATTACAGTGTGCTGTTACTGCTTCTCATTTCCCCTCCTTTCCTTTGAGTAAACCAGCTCACTTGGTTGGCAGATCACCTCAGGTGAGGAATAACGTCAATATTCATTAAGTCGACAGCATAATATTAAAATGGTCTGAATGTCACAATTTGGGATGTCAACATGTTCAGAATGTCAACATTGAAATAATGTCAGCACTGCCGGAACAGTAACATTGTGAATCTCGACAACTGTATCCCTATCCTTAAGCCTAACCCTAAAATGATGTGTCAACATTCAGACCATGTCCACATTATGGTGTTCACATCTTACAGTAAATGTCGTCATCCTGATGACATCCCAAGCAGCCCCACTGACTCCTTCCTAATGTGAATAACATAACTCACAATAAAGCTCATTTGTGATCTGCAACACCTGCCCATCAGCATTGCTTCTTAATGTGCACCCACGCCCATCTTAGGGTCTTTAAAAACACCCGTTAAAGCAATCTCCATCTAAAGATGTGTTCTCATACATCTAGCCTCAATACTCCATGCTACACGAGATACCGGCTGTGAGTGAGCCGCCATGTGCAGTGCAACTCTGCCGGTGTCGGACATCTTTTTTTGCTGAAAATGCATCTTGGTCGCACCGCACTGCAACTAGGGCGCACAAGGAGATTGGGCTGATTCATTTGCTACAGTATATGACACTTGTACATTGTGTGATATGGCATAAAGCCATAGCTGCTGCATTGTAGCACTCTGTATACAGATTCAGAGACTCAGTCGCACACAGATATACAAGTGACGCATAACAAATGAATCAGTGCAGTCTCTTGGTGTGTCCTAGTCACATCGCATTGGGACCATTATGCTTTTTAGGCAAAAATGACACCCGCCGCTAGAGTCTCACAGGACCTGGTGCGCCGAGACAGAGCTGTTTGGTGTGACTGCAGCAATGATGTATGAGGAATCATCTGTACATTTGTGGGCTTGCAGATATTCAAAAAAAAGGCCATGGTGCAATAAGTAAAAATGTCACATTAATGTAACAAAGTTACTACTGTAATAGAGCCAATGCCTTTTTTAATTACATTGTTTTCTAGTTTTCCTCCTAAGATTCTGCTTGTTTAAGCTAGTTCTTGTCAGTTTAATCACGAGAGAAAGGGAACTCTTACAGAAATCCACTTTATTGCAGACCTGCACCTGGAAGGGCCCAAACTAGTCTAATTAAATGTGTAGGGACAAGTCCCAATCTCTGGCACTAAAGGGGGGTACACACGGAGCGATGTTCAGCTGACTAGATTGCTTAGAAATTAGCGTGTAGGGATGCCGGCGACAGCGATGCGCTGTCCCGCGCGTTGCTGTCGCCGGTGCTAGATTGACCTGCATGCACGCACAATCTAGCAGGTCGCTCATTTCACCACTGGGTGAAATGAGCAGCCCCCCCGTGTTCGTCCCCCCCTCGCTCAGCACATCGCGCTGTGCTGAGTGGGGGGAGAGATGTGTGCTGAGCGGTCTCTGCTAGACCGCTCAGCACACATCTCTGGGGAAATCTCCCAGTCAGTACGGCCCTTAAGAGCCTAATTCAGACCTGATCACTGCTATGCGTTATCACTCAGCGGGCTATCAGGTCTGAACATGCGCCGGCGCCACAGTGCTCGGCATCTCTGCCCAGCAATTGCCTCTGCCTGATTGACAGGCAGAGGCGTTTGCTCGGCGGGAGGGGGCGGGCTGGTGGCGTTGGGCCGCCGTTTTGGGGGCGTGGCCCGGGCAATGCAGGCATGCCCGGATCGTGCAGGTGGCAGGCCGCGGCGGCTGCATGACGTCACACGCATCCGCTGCGACCCAGAGAGCAACAAGCAGCTCCCTGCCAGTGCGCAGTAGCTGTGCTGTTAGGGAGCTACTCTTCAGGTACAAAAGCATCGCCACTGCGCAACGCTTTTGTACCTGTGCGGCATGGGGAGGGCCTGGCATGCGGGGCAGACTAGCCCTGTGCTGTGCGTCCCCCCACATGTCAGGGTGGCTGATCATAGCCGTGCAAAATTTTGCACGGCTACGATCAGGTCTGAAGTAGGCCCTAAAATCCAGGATCTTTTGCAGGGAAAGGTGTGTCCTCCCTATAAAAGGGTGCATCCTCTCCACCCCCTTCATTTCACTTGAATACAGTGTCCTCATACAGTACATCTAGCCTCAGTACGCCACACAGCGGTAGATGCCTGGGTTCAGTGAGATGACAGGTCGCCCGCAACTCCGCTAGCGTCAGTCGTCTTTTTTTTTTTCCTGAAAAATGCATCTAAGTTGCAACACAATGTGACTTGTAGACTGTGCTGATTAATTTGATATTTGATATGCGTCCCTTGTATATCTGTGTGTGACTGAACCTGTATATGAAGCAAAACAGAACTTGGCATGGAAAAAGCCACGGGCGCTGCATCATCGCACTTCTTATGCGGAATCAGAGACTCAGTTGCACACAGATATACAAGTGTTAATCAGTACAGTCTCTGTGTGTGTCTTAGCCGCATCAACACTAGCAGTCTCACAGAACCTGGCGTGTTTAGCTCGACTGCAGCAAAAATGTATGTGGACACGTGTAATCTCATCCCACCAAACAAGAGGCCTAATTCAGACCTGATCACACCTCTGCGAATTTGCAGAGGTTTGCAATTGGATAGTCGCCGCCCAGAGAGAGTGAAATACTGCCCCGTGCAAGTCTGCGTATGCCGTGCGAAAAGCTTTGCAAACGCAGGTCAGCTGCAAATCCGTTCGCAACTTACTCACCATCTAATGATTTTTCCAGCCTGTGCAGTCTCTTCGCAGCCGAGGACTTACTCCTAAAGTGCGAAAGAAACAGGCTGATCGGGCTGCAGCTGACATCACACACCCTCCCTGAAAACGCTTGGGAACGCCTGTGTTTTTCCAGACACTCCCAGAAAATGGGCAGTTACCACCCCCAAACGCCCGCTTCCTGTCAATCAGCCTGCATTCGCCTAGCGATAAAAAAAGACGCAATATTTTTTCGCAGTTTGGCCTCGCGCCTGTGCATTACGATTCATACACATGCGCAGTCGTTTGCTAATTGGCCGCTGTGCGATTTCGCACAACAGCTATCAGGTCTGAATTGGGCCCAAATGTTCAATTCTTAGGTAACTGAGAATCACAGAGGAACTCCCTTGATCTGCCTACCTCCTCTTATCAGACAGTGCAAGGATTTCCATTCCCACACCTTAGCCTGTATATGCATGTGCTTTCCCATAGAAATGGGGGCATTAGTACAAAAGTCCAGTAGGTATGTGGCATTGCAAAATAGCACTGACACAGCAGGAAATCACTTCTTACTCTCACACTGCTACAAACCATTAATATACACTAACAGGTGTTGTCACACTTACTCTCTGCTTGTCAGGATCTACATAGCGGATTCCAAAGTAATCTTTCTCCAGCAGATTCAAGTGGTGGCACAGGAGGTCAAACAGCTGCTGGCCCTTTGCATCTCTCTGCAAGACAAGACATGAACACTTAATACAACATACAACAGCTTGGATTGAACATAACAACAGAATAAGGGCTGTAACACACACTCCGGTTTTTCCCGGATGGCAAAAAGCCGGACAAACTTTGTCCGGCTTTTTGCCATCCGGGAGAAACCGGCAGAGTCGCTCACACAGGACGGCTTTGAGCCGTGTGTGATGCTGTGCGCATGCGCAGCATCAGACACGGCTTCAGAAAAAACCGTTGTGTGTGAAAGCTCCCCTTCACACACATGGTTTACTGGCTCCAAAGACGGCCCGGCGGCCGCCCGGCCGCCGGACCTTCCAGTGGTGAGACCCGGCTGCAACCCGGCAGCCGGGCCGGGGCCGTGCAGTGTGAAGGGACCCTAGCCCTCACACTGTTAACTACAATGCCGGCACGGGAAAAAGCCGTCCGGCTTTTTCCCGGCCGGCAAAAGCCGGGTAGTGTGTTTCAGCACATAAGGGGCTAGTGGAAGAAAGAAGAAATACAGTGCAATGGTAGAAAGGCAGTACAGAATAATAGAGAAAAAGAGAACAATGAGTATGCAGAGAGATTACTGTGTTTAAATCAAATTAGCCTCTAGAAGTGCCCTGGTGGGAACCATAGGATGCCCAAATATTATTAATTTTATTATTATTATTATTATTATTATTATTACATTTTTTTATAAGGCGCCACATTAGAACAATACAGGGTATACAGAACTGAACAGTACAGAAAAAATAAAACAGAGTACAGGTAACAATTAGCACTACAGTTCTCAGTACACAATACAGGTGAGATGTAAGGAAGCAAAGGAATAATCGGTGCACTACTGGGGGGCAGACAGCCATGTGAAGGGATGAACAGTCACAAGCAAGAGGAGATGCAGGTATAGACAGTCACTGAGTAGGAGAGGGCTGTAATTTAAGTGCAAGAGAAGAGGGCTTTGAGAACAGGAGAAAAGAGGGCCGTGCTCCAAAAAGCTTACAATCTAGGGATCTAGGGACAGACAGGTGACATGAGGCACAAGCAAGCGGAAGGTTGCCTGGTGGCAGGAAGTAAGTGAGGCAGAGATGGCCAAGGCATGAGGATGGGAGAGTGACCTCAAGACTGGGTTATGCGGAAGGGTACGCAAAACCTAGGTGAGTTTTCAGTGCCCGTTTGAAGCTTTGCAACCTCGAGGAGAGTTTATTAGAGCGAGGGAGCTTGTTCCAGTGAAGGTGGGAAGCACAGGTAAAATCTTAAATTTGTGCATGGGATGCAGTGACCAGGGTAGAGGAGAGGCGACGTTCATTGAGGGCGGGGGGGGGGGGGGGGGGGGGTTTATGTACGGAGATGAGGTTGGAGATGTATGGAGCGGTGGAGATAGAGAGGGCCTAGTATGTGAGGGTGAGGAGTTTGAAGAGGATTCTGTAGGAGAATGGGAGACAAAACGGAAGTGGCAGACGTGGAGCGGTGGGAGACAAAGATAAGTCTAGCTGTGGAGATGAAAACAGATCGAAGGGGAGCAAGATGGGAGAGTAGGAGGCAAGTGAGGAGAATGTTGCAACAGTCAAGCCGTGAGATGACTAGTAAGTGGATAATAAGTTTAGTCGCACTCTGGGAGAGGAACGGCCTGATGCAAATGATGTTGCATAGCTGGAATGGTCAGGATTGAGCCAAGATTGGATGTGGGGGTGAAGGAGAGAGAGGAGTCAAGAGTGATGCCCAAGAAGTGGAGTTAGGGAACGGGGAAGATGATGGTGTTGTCGACAGTGATAGAAATATTGGGGGGTGGGGTGGAGTGGAGACTCTGGATGGCGGACAGATGATGAGTTCAGTTTTGTCTATGTTGAGCTTCAGAGAGTGCTCAGACATCCAGGAGTAAATGGCAGAGGCAACTGGAAACCCAAGAGAGAACAGAGGGAGAGAGGTCAGGAGAGGAGAGGTATAGTTGTGTATCGTCAGCATAGAGGTGGTATTAAAGGCCGAAGGAGCTTATGAGCGCACTTAAGAAAGAGATGTACAGGGAGAAGAAAAGGGGTCCAATGACAGAACCCTGGGGGACACCAATGGGGAGGTAGAGCCGGAGGCAGACACAGAGAAGGAGCGGTTAGCAAGGTAAGAGGTAAACCAGGCAAGGACAGTGCTAGAGAGGCCAATTGACTGGAGAGTGTGGAGGAGGAGAGGATGATCTAAAGTGTCAAAGGCTGCAGAGAGATTCAGCAGGATAACCAGGGCAGTTTCACTGGAGTGGAGTGGGCGAAAAAAGATTCAAGATGATCAAGGATGGAGTTGTCAGAGAGGTAGCTGGTGATATGGCTGTATACCAGCCGCTCAAATAGTTTAGAGGCATTTGAGTTAAGGTTGGGTCTTTTAAGAATAGGTAAGACAAGAGCATGTTTGAATGGTAAGGGAAAAATGTCGGCAGAGAGTCACAGGTTGAAGAGGTGAGCATGGTGGGAGAAGGCAGTGACGGAGAGGGGGCGGAGGAGGCGGGAGGGAAGAGAGCTCGGGGGCTGGTGGAGGAGGAAGAGGACACGATAAGGGCGTGGACTTCCTTGTCTGTGGCAGGGCGGAAGGAGCACAAGGTGGGATGGTAGGAGGGAGAGGATGGTGGGGGCAGTGGGGCTGCCAAGGGGAGACAGGAGGAGAGTTCACGATGGATTGCCTCAATTTTTGAGGAAAAGAAGGAGGCAAAGTTGAAGGTATTAAAGAGGTGGCATGGTATGGAGGACTGAGAAGAGATGAGTGATTGGCAAAAGGATTGCTTGGCGAGGGAGAGTGCAGAGCTGTAGGAAGAGAAAATAAACTTGAAATGAAAGAAGTCTGCCAGAGAGTGAGATTTCCTTCAGAGGCGCTAGGCAGTGCGTGAGCATTTTTGCAGGAATCTTGTCAGTTTTGAGTGTCAGGTATGGGGTTTAGAACAGCAGAGGGGGACAGAGGAGACGGGGAAAACAGAATCAAGTACAGAGGTAATGGTGGAGTTATGGTGGATAGAGGAGAAAGGAGCATATCAAGGACAGCGGTGTCAAGACCCCTTGTGCTGTCAAAACAGCTCTGAACCATTTAGGCACGGACTCCACAAGACCTCTGAGGGAGTCCTGTGGTGTATGTTACTAAGATATTAGCAGCAGATCCTTTAAGTCCTGAAAGTTGAGAGGTAGCTTGGACTTGTTTTTCCATCAAATCCCACAGATTTAGAGACCAAGTCCACACCTTGAACTCTTTGTCATGTTCCTCACATTAGTCCTGGACAATTTTTGCATTATGGCAAAGTGAATTACGCTGCTGAAAAAGGCCACTGCCATCAGGGAGTACCACTGCTATAAAGGTACTTGGTTGGCAACTATGTTTAAGTACTGTAGGTGGTATGTGTCATAGTAACATCTACTTGAATACCAGGACCCAAGGTTTACCAGCAGAACATTGCCTAGAGCATCATACTGCCTCCACCGACTTGTCATCTATTCCCATAGAGCATCCTGGTAAACAACGCACATTCACCCGGACGTCCACATGATGTTAAAGAAAATGTGATTCTTCAGACCAGGCCATCTTCTTGCATTGCTCCATTGTCCAGTTCTGACACTCATTGTTGGCACTTTTGGTAGTAAACAGGGGTCAGCATGGCCAGTGTGACCGGTCTGCAGCTACGCAGCCAGGGCCGGTGCAAGGTTTCTAGGCGCCCTAGGCAAAGCTACACAATACCGCCCCTGCCCCATCCCCCCTTTCGGAAACCCAGCGTGCGGGTCTTAGCACATACGGGAAATGTGGATAAAACCCCCAAAACTAGGTTTTTACCACATTTTCCCATTAGTACATCCCGCAGGATGGGTATGGTATACTGGCTGTAAGGATGTCGGCGGTCAGAATACCGATTCCGACTGGCTAAAACCTGACAGGGGAGTTTAGGTAAGAGAACCCTAATCCTCCCCATAACTTTCTCTCCCTGCAGCCTAAACCTGACCCTAATCTCTCCTCCAGCAGCCTAACCCTATCTCTCCCTTCCCACAGCCTAACAATCACCTCCCCCTCCTGCAGTTTAACCCTAACCACCCTGCAGCCTAACCCTAACCTTCCCCACCCCCTGTAGCCTAACCCTCACCTCCCCCTCCCGCAGCCTAACCTTAATCCCCCCCAGTGGTGCAAGTATAAAAAATGTCTTACGGGTACTGTGTGCGCGCGCCGAAGGCGCGTGCGCAAAAAAATGGGTGTGGCCAAATGCCACATGGGGCGTGGCCAATGGAAATGGGGGCGTGATACACATATGGGGGATGGGGCAGATACACGTATGACCCCAATAGTGCCAGATACACGTTGCCCCACAGTGCCAGATATACATTGCCCCACAGTGACAGATATACATTGCCCCACAGTTCCAGATACACAAATGCCTCCACTGTGCCAGATATACATTGCCCCACAGTGCCAGATACACATTACCCCACAGTGCCAGATACACATTGCCCCACAGCGCCAGATACACAAATGTCCCCAGAGTACCAGATACACAAATGTCCCCAGAGTGCCAGATACACAAATGTCCCCAGAGTGCCAGATACACATTGCCTCACAGTGCCAGATACACATTGCCCCACAGTGCCAGATACAGAAATGCCCCCAGAGTGCCAATATACATTGCCTCACAGTGTCAGATACACATTGCTCCCACTGTGTCATATATACATTGCCCAACAGTGCCAGATACAGAAATGCCCCCAGTACCAGATATGCCCCCAGTGCCAGATATCCCCCAGTGCCAGGTATATATATGCCCCCCTGTGCCAGATATGCCCCCAGTGCCAAGTATACATGCCCCCCCCCCAGTGCCAGATATCCCCAGTGACAGGTATACATGCCCCCCCAGTGCCAGTTATACATGCCCCCCCCAGTGCCAGTTATCCCCCAGTGCCAGTTATACATGCCCCCCCAGTGCCAGATATCCCCCAGTGCCAGTTATACATGCCCCCCCCAGTGCCAGTTATCCCCCAGTGCCAGGTATATATGCCCCCCTGTGCCAGATATACCCCCAGTGCCAGGTATACATGCCCCCCCCAGTGCCAGATATCCCCAGTGCCAGTTATATGTGCCCCCCCCAGTGCCAGATATCCCCCAGTGCCAGTTATACATGCCCCCCCCCCAGTGCCAGTTATCCCCCAGTGCCAGGTATATATGCCCCCCTGTGCCAGATATGCCCCCAGTGCCAGGTATACATGCCCCCCCCCCAGTGCCAGATATCCCCAGTGCCAGTTATACATGCCCCCCCAGTGCCAGATATCCCCCAGTGCCAGTTATACATGCCCCCCCAGTGCCAGTTATCCCCCAGTGCCAGGTATATATGCCCCCCTGTGCCAGATATGCCCCCAGTGCCAGGTATACATACATGCCCCCCCCCCCAGTGCCAGATATCCCCAGTGCCAGTTATACATGCCCCCCCCCAGTGCCAGATATCCCCCAGTGCCAGTTATACATGCCCCCCCCCAGTGCCAGTTATCCCCCAGTGCCAGTTATACATGCCCCCCCCGTGCCAGTTATCCCCCAGTGCCAGTTATACATGCCCCCCCCCCCCCCCAGTCCCCTGCTCACCGCTGCCGTCTGTCTGTGTGAGGGAAGGAGAGCGCAGCCTGCGCCTCTCCTTCCCCTCAGTCTCCGGCGGGTGTCTCAGTTTAATTCAGCGCCGATCCGCGAGCTCTGATTGGCTCACGGATCGCGCTGAATTAAACTGTGAGACACCCGCCGGAGACTGAGGGGAAGGAGAGGCACAGGCTGCGCTCTCCTTCCCTCACATCAGCGGCGGGTGCGGCGGGGACGGTCACGGCGGGCGGCGGGACGGCGTGGAGCGGCGGCCCGTCGGTGTGGGTACGGCGTACCCACGGCTAAATTCTTACGGGTACGCCGTACCCACCCGTACCCGCCCACTTGCACCACTGATCCCCCCCACCCCCTGCAGCCTAACCCTAACCTTCCCCACCCCCTGCAGCCTAACTCTAACCAAACTTTCGTTCGGGAACCCAGCTGTTACTGATACTGCTGTTGGCATTTTGACTGCTGTCAGGATTCCGGAGATGGCATTCGGTCCGCCAGGATGCTTAATGCTGGGATCCCAGCTACATCCCCATCACGCCCAGTGTGCTGACTCTTAGTGGGAACTCTAGGACAGGTTGCTGCTGTAATGCTGCAGGTGTACCCAGGGTGTGCAAGAACCGCTAGCCCAGGGCTGGATTAAGCCTTTGGGAGGCCATAGGACCCTAAAGACAGGAGGGCCCTCTCCGTCATGTCAGCAGCACATCCCTGGCTGTGCCTATCAGTCACCTTTCCAGAGCTTTGAGTATTTGGAAAATGCAGTCAAACCTTCAAAAACTGCAGTTTGCAAAGTTATGATTGCATTTTAGTTGTAGCCCCCCCCCCCCCCCCCCATTTACAGACACATGCAGGAGTTCCCCACGCACAATGCCAAGGACCAAGAGCACCAGTCTCTGCTCAAAGTAGTCACAGGAAGGTGCCGCTAGCCACGTACCTGCCCTGGATGGGTGTCCATATTTGCAGCGGCAGCCACTTACCTACGTGAAGCAGGGCAGGGAGTACATACTGCTGGATGTGCAGACTACAGTGAGTGTAATGTGGCCAGGGAGAGAGAGAGGGAACAGGATCACATCTGCTGTTGCTGCTAGTGCTAGCCATTACTACATGTCCCTCTGTAAACTGCAGCTCAGCCTATTCAGCTCCACAAGCTGAATGTTCAGCACCCCTCACCCCTGGCTTGGTCTGGCTTGTGCCTCCTTATGCTTAGCCCAGTACCATGCTGGGAGCTGGCTGCACACAGTATAACTTTCTAGACACTGTTTGCACTGCATTCCTCCCCCACCACCTACGAGTCTACGACCTCCGTTCACACTCACAGCACAGCCTAATAAATCATGCAGAGAGGGGCTGCCACTGATCTCCGTAGATCACAGGGGAGGAGGTGTGTACAGTGGCATCCTCACATGCTGCTTAGTGCTGGACTGCTGCAATCACTGAATAGAAAGAGGATCAAGGACGGACTTTGCTAGGGAGGAGGTAGAGGGGGCGAACGCTCCAATCAACCCTGCCTTCGACCCCCATCCCCCCCCTATCAGTTACTGCTTTTATGTTCGGGAGGGGGGCGAGGACTGCAGAGAGGAGTGTACATAAGAAGAGGCGGCTGCCAGGTAATATACACTTACATTGTCAGTGCTGCTGTGTGTGCCGGCTGATAACAGAGGGGGGGGGGGGCGGCTATGGCATCCCTGCTCCGCTCCTCATCTCTTAAGGAAGAGGTGGAGCTGAGCTAAGACAGTAATATAGGAGCACTCATCAGCAGCGTGCGGTACCGCCCTCCAGTGGCCGGCGCTCATAGGCAGCTGCCTAAAGCTGCCTAGTGGTAGCGCCGGCCCTGTACGCAGCCCTATATGCAGCAAGCTGTGATGCACTGTGTGTTTGGGCACCTTTCTATCATAGCCAGCATTTTTAATTTTTCAGCAATTTGTGTGATAGTAGCTCTTCTGTGGGATCACACCAGACTGCTAGCCTTCGCTCCCCACGTGCATCAATGAGCCTTGGGCCACTTTTGGCAGGTACTAACCACTGTATATCGGGAACAGGGATGTCAACAGCTTTGCTGGGCCCCGGTACTAGGAGGACGGTGTGGCCGACTTGGGGAGGTGTGGCCAGGTCCCCTCCATACTAGCATTTTGAAAAAAATACTGTGTGTAGCTCGGTGGTCAGAGGGGCAGATCTGGAGGATTCCCCGTCTTCCCGCTGTACATCATGCAGGGAGTGAGAACTGACAGCAACCTCTCTCCAAAGCCCAACAACTGCCCAACATGGTGCAGGTTAAGGAAGGAGGGGGTGGGGACGTAAACGGGCTCCTGCAACCCCTCCTGGTATATAGTACCACCTCTCTCCCATCTCGATGGCCGTGTTCAGGAACACTCCAAGACCTGCCATTTTGGAGACCCTCTGACCCTCTGACCCAGACATCTAGCCATCACAGTTTGGCCCTTGTCAAATTCCATTTTTCCTGCTACTAGCACATCAACTTCAAGAACTGAGTGTTCAAATGATGCCTAATATATATTAACAGGTGCCATTGCAGCAATATAATTAATGGTATTAATTTCACTTGTCATTCTTATAGATAGATAGATAGATAGATAGATAGATAGATAGATAGAATAATAAATGACACACATACACAATTACAGAACAACAAAGGTGTATCTGTAATTTAATTACAAAAACAGTATCTAAATAATTACTTTTTTGAAACAAATCACTGAGATCTTCAGTATGAGGAGTTGTCCTACAACCATTAGTTTGTGGTGAATGGGAGCAAGACAGGCTTACGATTGTTCCTGAGAGCTTTTGTTCAGGATGATTGTGTGGAAAATGGAAGTGCACAGCTTTGGGAGAGGTTGTTAATTCCAGCTAATTAAAACATGACTGTAAATAAAGTTCTGGGTGTTCTACAGACAATTTGGCCACGGATATCAATAACATTTTTCACTGTCCTGAAAGGTTAGGAAAATAGAACCGGAGAGTAAAGTGTCAATGGGATGTATGATAACAGAATATGAGCCATTTTGTATAAAATCCTGCAACCATGTACTTCTGGGCCTTTCATCAGCAGTCACAGTCAGGAAACTTGGGGGTGTGGGCTGTATGGATGCAGGTGCACTACTTTTTTGAGCCAATTAAAGTTATTGAAAGACATTAGCAAGTAGTGGCAATTACCATGATATTTATCATCACAAGTTTGCTATTCTGCCAAGGCAGATACTGTGAACGACATCATACCACATCGGCTGTGTAGCGGTCAGCCAACCGCCTGTACACTTCCTGCAGAGGCCTCCAGTGACTGACATCACAACTAGGGCAGGCACATGTAAATGCCCGCCAAAATGTGATATCAGTCACAACACATTGAGCGGACGATTGATAAGTAATAGGTGGCAGATCAGCCGGACAGCCAATCTGTCATCCTGGTGTGTACCCAGTATTACAGGGCATGCACATACATGATACAGCTAAAACTCTTTTTTTTAAATACGGATAAATATGAAATCAAATAAATAAAAGTTTTACAAAATATATTGTCAGCTAAAAAAAAATGCTTTATTCAAGGAATGAGGAATTTTTTCATTGATTATATTCTGTTAACTCCATCCTGCAATCTTTGCTAAATAAGCAGTTTGAAGCTATGGACAGCAAGTTGCCAAAAGATTTATCTTCCTTGATGTATTGCATCAAAAACACACATTTTCAATGGCCATAGGGCTTTTTACCCAATAATAAATATGTCTCCAAGTACAATTGTGCCACTCCTGTGCATCATGGAATTTTATGACTTTCCTATAATAGTTTTTCATCTTTACACCAAATTTCTTATAATGCCAAGTGCACTATATATTTGCTAACTTGCAACTTGTTTGAGATAATGAATGATTTGGAAACATAGCATCAACGGGTGTGGATCATTAGATCGACAGTGTCTAGGTCGACAATGTTTAGGTCGACAGTCACTAGGTCGACAGGGTTTGAAGGTTGACAGGGTTTCTAGGTCGACATGTTCTAGGTTGACAGGTCAAAAGTTCGACATGAGTTTTTCATGTTTTTTGTGGTGTCGTTTTCTCTGTACAGTGACCGGGAAGCCCAGTTAGTGCACCGTGTTCGCTCGCCATGCTTTGGGCAAGGTGCCTCGTTGTGCTTGGCACAGGTTACTGTTCCAATCGTAGTCCACGTGGATCGTTAAGTATGAAAAAGTTCAAACAAAAATTTTTTTTTTTTTAAACTCATGTCGACCTTTTGACCTGTCGACCTAGAAACCCTGTCTACCTTGAAAACATGTCGACCTAGTGACTGTCGACCTATAGTGGTCGACCTAAACATTGTCGACCTAGACACTGTCAATCTTCAGACCGGATCCCAGTGTCAACAGATGAGATCACATAGGACATGGGTGAAGGCATTTTACATTCAGAGTCAGATTTCTCTATTATCAAGAGAGAGGTTTTGGTGTTGGGAAGATCAGTGCTTGTGTCCACTGTTTGGTAACTAATACATTATTATCTCTGTCCACACCATGGGGGTAATTCTAAGTTGATTGCAGCAGGATTTTTGATAGCAATTGGGCAAAACCATGTGCACTGCAGGGGAGGCAGATATAACATGTGCAGAGAGAGTTAGATTTGGGTGGGTTATTTTATTTCTGTGCAGAGTAAATACTGGCTGCTTTATTTTTACACTGCAAATTAGATTGCAGATTGAACACACACCACCCAAATCTAACTCTCTCTGCACATGTTATATCTGCCTCCCCTGCAGTGCACATGGTTTTGCCCAATTGCTAACAAAAATCCTGCTGCGATCAACTTGGAATTACCCCCCATGTGATTTACTGGAGGAAATTTAAGCGCTGCATTTCTTAACAGTTATAGTGCCCATACACTTATGAGATTATCAGTACTATCCTTCCATTTCGACCACATCTGCGAGAGAAATCGAAGGATTGTATGCACATTTTAGTACCTTGAGACGCAATGCGCGGGCACGCCGCTCTCATATATCGCGTCTCAAGATATTATGTGCTGCACTTAATATTTGTTGCATCGCAGTGCGATCGCATGTGGTTTTAAACCCACATGAGATATATCGCCGGGAGAGGCCAGAGGCCGCTCCCACTCGGCGGTGAAGTGCCCATCACATGATTACCATGTGATCTATCGCATGAACGCATGATAATCACTTTGGCAGTTCAGGTGCGATTTCATCGCACCTGAACTGCCGATGCGATGCCCCGCAATGTCGCGTCGCGGGGCATCGCACAAGTGTATGGGTAGCATTACCTTCAGTATATACTTAACTGTGCCACTGGGTCTAGAACACTCTGTGTAATCTGTTGCTCCAAATTCACAGTGGACAAGCATTCAACATACTGTATGAGTTCCTTATTACGGAGAATAATACATAACATTACCGCCCTAAGGCTTATACTTATGCATGCAATTGTACAGTATTTTTACTACTTATTAATACATTGGATTTATATTTCATTTCATATTGTTGATTTGCATTCATTGCATTTTAGATGTAGTGTTTTGATGTAAGGAATAAATATCATACTATATCTGAGACAACTCTCTGTTATTATGTATTCTTAGAAGTACATTTTGATCACGATCAGCACTATCCCTTTGCATGTTTTGCTAAACTTATTTTAATGTACGTACAAGTATAATAATGACATAATATGCACTTTCTTTAATATATTGCTATTCTTATCTTAAGGCCAACAGCGGTCTATATTAAATATCAATGTTACAAAGAGGAAGAAATGGATTGTATTTAATGTGAAATGAAAACTCCATTGCATTATAATGTTCTGAGCTTGTCTCAGGCCTACTAAAACAGAGAGCAGATTGAATAATTGGAGCCTGTGGGCATAGAACTGTTCCTAAGCGCCACATTACCTACTAAGAACACCTCTTTACACTGTGCGTTCTATCACGGTGTATCACTCACATTTCTTCAGATTAATGCTCATGGGTTGATTTTTCTCATACTGTCAGTTCATTTGTCTTTGCTGATGAAAGAAAGTGAAACATTTTTTTGTACTTATGCACAGTACAGGAGAAAATATGCCTCTTCTTCCCCTAGGCACAGCGCTATTCTGCCTAATGTTAAATGTTAATTCCATCTTTGCTTAAGCATGTCATGTTTTATAAGGCTTTGGTGGCTACTGCTGGTATCAGGGGTGGAACTATATATAGGGCCTGGAGCTAGAAGAGCAATACCCTTATCTACAGGGGGAAAGGGGGTGGAAACGCATTTACAGGAAACTGCCGAGTTGGTTTTCTCTAATGATGAGGCGCTCAGCTAATAAATAAGTCCTGCTTTAATTTACTATTACTATGAATCAAATCAAACACAATTTAATAAATTATTAATACTGTTACAAGTAAATGTTTGTCTCATATGCTCTTTAAAGACTGGTGGCTACAGGGTTAAAACCTTTCTGCCTCGAACCTGCCTCTCGCTCTCTCTCTCCCTATCAATTCTAAACAAAGGACCTGCAGGGCCTGGGTTAAATTGAGCGGGCCTGATTTTATTGTGTGCATGAATGGGCTATATAATCTCATAGCAAGGAAATGGCAGTATGGTATGAGCCGAAACGCCGTTTGTGGTACTACAGTAACTTCCCGCTCTGTACTGACATACCATATCAGCTGCTAGTCATGATCTACTATGATTTATCTCAGACAAAATGCTAAGTAACAGAGGCAATTAATGGATGGGTCTTTAGTTGTACTACAAGTCCAAGCAGGCACTGCCAAGCAGAGAGGACTGTATATCGTGGCTCCACGACAAGCAGAGAGGTTTGCTCACATCTGATACAGTAAAACTCCCTAGAATATTAATTTACAATATAATGGCAAATAATGGATGATTTCCGCCGTATTTAATGGGTCCTGCGCTACAAGCGGCAGCCATATTATGTCTAATATGATATTTGCTAATGCCAGTAATTAGGCTTTTAAATATGATAGTGGTCTGGGCTTCTCTGAGCTTCTTCAACGGTATGCCTGTTTTATCTTCATTTCAGGAGCATATTTACCCTATAAAATAGCATTTACTTTAGCACATATCCCCAGAGACGTTGCACAGAAAGAAAGTGTCTGATGAAAGAACACAGATTTCTCATCAAGTCATTTAATTTCTTTATTCCCACAGCTCTGGTTTATTTGAGTCTTTCCCTGCCTGTGAAGCCAGTTCCAGCTACAGAGTCACCTCATGCTGCTGTTAATAGAATTCACCCTGACTAATTCCTGTGATAACGGAAAAACACATCACAGTGCCTCTCTCCTTATTATCACCAAACCTGTGGCCCTGCTCCAACATCCCCTCCCCATCTCAGAAGGGAATCATCAGTGGTTTTAGGAGGGAATTTAATACACAGTTAAGTCTATTATATTATATGATGTGATATTCAGAACTATGTGTTTTATTACACTTCAACTGTATATGTTTCCCACACACTGTGGAGAGAGCCAGGTTGTGACTGGATGCATTTCTGCTCAGAAGAATGCAGGCTATCGGCTAACTAGGAACTAGTGAGTGACATCACTGAGGCACACTAATACCACTGGTCCCCAGTACCTCAGCGTCACTGGTTCTTATTGATCTGACAGGCCGCATTCGCATGATATTTACTTAGCTCACAATAGCTGCATCCACTGTATGTAGTTCACAGGTATATTGTAATATACTTCAAATTTTGAAATCACAAAATAAAACAACTGTGACTTATTGCCACCTTTTCTGGGTGGAAGTAAAAATAAAAATATACATATATGCTACCGAGCAGTGTTGGAATGGGGCATAAAGGGCCCTCCGGGAGAATGCAGTGGTAGGCGCCCATGCTTAGCGGTGCGCCCATCCACCATAGAGACTTGACTAACCATTAGAGAGTGCATGGTCTGGGCCCTTTTATAAATATACATAGTAAATACTGCTAGTGCATGCATGACAATGTACAAGTTAATAACAGCACTGTACAGAATACACCATAGTCCTGTTGTAACATATGAGTAATGTATAATTCAAGAGCACAGTCTGAAACCTGAGCCCTAGAGGAGGGGGTGGGCTGTCCGACAGTGGGGTCCACCGCGGGTTCCCCTGTGCACCTTTGGTCCAGTCCGACCCTGCTACCGGGTTATATTTAAGAATGAATAAATAATAATGCAGCAAGACTAATTAGGGCCTTAGACCATACTTGACTACTTTTTAAATAGAAAAGGCAAGTATTATCACCACGTGCCCCTGCAGGCCAATGACGCGATTTGTAGGTAGGAGCCATAATGACAGGATTCCGTGTGACTGGAAGCATCAAGCCATCAGACCGCCCCCTTCCTCAGTGGTTATGGGATGCTGGTCTACAGTCCCTGTAGTGCCGGAACACTCACTAACAACCTGGGAGAGTAGGGTACTAGTATGATTTACATGCAGTTTTCTCTTCAGTGAAATTCACAGTGTTCTAAATAGAACAAGCACTGTGGGAGGTAAGAAATACATAGTCGATACATTTTTTTTTATATTTTACAGGGATACTTAAGGGGAGATTTAATAAAACCTTCTAAAAGAGCCAATTGGAGAAGTTATCCATAGAAATCAATTAGATTCTAGCTGTCATTTATCAACCACAGGATGGACAATGCCTCCACTTTATCTAGCAGGCTTGATAACTCCCCCTATTAGCCAAATCTCTGCAGGTTATATATACTCTTGGTGGGCTGTACAGCACTACAATCTATCAAATGTGTACACAGAGTTTTACAACAGTGTACCTTTCCGGTCTGAATATTTCTTTTAAACAAACATTAACTTATAGAATTATGAGCACATGAATAGGTGATGAATAGATAATTGGAACTGCATCTGACATTGAAAAGTAAGGAAATTTATTGTGCTATTGATCACTATTGAAAAAAGGGGACATTTTTGGTGACAATTTCCACTGACAAATTGTTCAAACTTGAGCAGATACATTGGGCAGATGTATCAACCTGGAGAAGGCATAAGGAAGTGATAAACCAGTGATAAGTGCAAGGTGATACACGCACCAGCCAATCAGCTCCAATATGTAAATTAACAGTTAGGAGCTGATTGGCTGGTGCGTGTATCACCTTGCACTCATCACTGGTTTATCACTTCCTTATGCCTTCTCCAGGTTAATACATCTGCCCCACTATCTGAACTATTCTAAAGATAAAAGATAATAGGGAGGCTGTGTCCACAATGTTATGTTTGCCATAATTAAGGCAGCAATCCCATATAGTTTTTTTCTCTTTAAATAGTAAATAACGTCCTTTTTAAGCAATCATCTGATGGTTCTTAATCTATCCTCCTGCAAATCATTATCTAATTTTTCTAAATCTACCTGGATGAAAACCAAATATAGTGGCAAGAGACAGAAAAGGCTCATCATAGGATGACATGTGGAAGGGGTTAAACAGAGCTCAATGGGCATTCACAACCTCTCTGACCACTTTCAGGCATATTCCATTAGCCGCAGGGTTAACCACGTTGCTAATTATCAGTAATTTACCACGCAGTGTGGGGAAAGGCTATTCAATTAAATAGCCTTTTCACCACGACAAAAATCGGGAATTACTGTGCAGAAAGAACTAAATCAAAGGGTTTTCCCCGGGTACGAACCAGCGATGGTGACTTTTTCTCAAGGACTTTCCCTCGCAGCTCATGAAGGTGGGAGGAAAAGTACACCCTCTGGGAATCCCTACTGATAGAATTGTGCTGACCCTGTAATTGGCCGCAGGAATTGAATATGTCTGTATATCGTGTGACTGTGGTTTCCCTGGTGGTCAAATAACACTGTGTAAAAACCCCAGAATAATCAGCCTGAAGAAACTGAAGAAAAAAGTTTCCTCACATAGGGGCCATTTAGCAAACAATATTTCCGTTTTCGGGGTTTAGCAGCAAATATTAAGTATCCCTTGAGTGTATTAAAGAAAGACCGCAGCAGCTATCTACCTGCTGCGATCCCTCCAATGCTGCCCACAGCCGCATCCCCTATAGGTGTCTAAGGGGGATGTGATGCTACCCGATTTACCAATATCCGAAATGCAAAGCATTCCAGATATTGGCTCTATCTTTAGATTACGGTAGCTCATTGTAGCTTATGGGCTACAAATTGGGTATGTAGTTCCTGCAGGGTTCCCCAGGAGCCCTCTGCCCGAAATGGGCGCTATACATGGTGGTCAAGCTGACCGCGCATGCACAGAAGCCCCGACACCGCACTCAGCCCATCGCAGTGACAGGATTCTTTTGGAGCTTGTGCCGGGTGATACATTTACCCAATGTGATCCAATTTTGCAATGTGATCCCGGGTGCTAATAGTCCAGATCCTTCTACAGTCTGCCACAGTAATTCATGTAACCCTTGCAAACAAACGAGACATGGAGAAGTAGTATGTTGCTTAGGCATCTAATCCCCTTCAGTATCAAATGATCACATACTGAAGATACACCAAGTGCTTTTTTACATCTAGCTGGACAAATATGTAACATGGGGCAGATGTATTAACCGGGAGAAGGCATAAGGAAGTGATAAACCAGTGATATGTGCAAGGTGATAAAGGCACCAGCTAATCAGCTCAAATATGTAAATTAACAGTTAGGATCAGATTGGCTGGTGCCTTTATCACCTTGCACATATCACTGGTTTATCACTTCCTTATGCCTTCTCCAGGTTAATACATCTGCCCCATAGTAACATAGTTAATGAGGCTGAAAAGAGGCAAAATGCCCATCGGGTTCAACCTGTATTCAGTATTAAGCTGAGTTCATTATAATGTCTCTGCTGAAGTAATGTTTTATGTCTAGTTAATGTGCTCTGTGGCATTGAAACTCATGTATTAAACTAACATTTCTTTTAGATTGTAAGCTTGTAAACAGAAACCTCTTACATATACATGTGGCAATTAAATTCATGGCGATGTGCAGTGTGACATCACCACACTGTTTGGCTGCGCACTTATCCGCCATATACGGTAGGCTTAACATCACTACTGTTTCTGTCTGAGCACCTCTATAGGATTCCAGGAAAAAGTAACGATGTTGCTGATTGCGATGCACCATTCTGAACAGTACATCAAGGCCATCACATTTAACTGAGTCGCTCCCTTTGTTTAGTAATACCCAGTAATGTTTTATTGTAAAGAGCTGCGGAGTATGGTGAAGCTATATAAATAATAAGATTTTACTTACCGATAAATCTATTTCTCGTAGTCCGTAGTGGATGCTGGGACTCCGTCAGGACCATGGGGATTAGCGGCTCCGCAGGAGACAGGGCACAAAAATAAAAGCTTTAGGACTAGGTGGTGTGCACTGGCTCCTCCCCCTATGACCCTCCTCCAAGCCTCAGTTAGGATACTGTGCCCGGACGAGCGTACACAATAAGGAAGGATTTTGAATCCCGGGTAAGACTCATACCAGCCACACCAATCACACCGTACAACTTGTGATCTGAACCCAGTTAACAGTATGACAAACGTAGGAGCCTCTGAACAGACGGCTCACAACAATAACAACCCGATTTTTTTGTAACAATAACTATGTACAAGTATTGCAGACAATCCGCACTTGGGATGGGCGCCCAGCATCCACTACGGACTATGAGAAATAGATTTATCGGTAAGTAAAATCTTATTTTCTCTGACGTCCTAGTGGATGCTGGGACTCCGTCAGGACCATGGGGATTATACCAAAGCTCCCAAACGGGCGGGAGAGTGCGGATGACTCTGCAGCACCGAATGAGAGAACTCCAGGTCCTCTTTAGCCAGGGTATCAAATTTGTAGAATTTTACAAACGTGTTCTCCCCCGACCACGTAGCTGCTCGGCAGAGTTGTAATGCCGAGACCCCTCGGGCAGCCGCCCAAGATGAGCCCACCTTCCTTGTGGAATGGGCCTTGATAGATTTAGGCTGTGGCAGGCCTGCCACAGAATGTGCAAGTTGAATCGTGCTACAAATCCAACGAGCAATCGTCTGCTTAGAAGCAGGAGCACCCAGCTTGTTGGGTGCATACAGTATAAACAGCGAGTCAGATTTTCTGACTCCAGCCGTCCTTGAAATATATATTTTCAATGCCCTGACAACGTCCAGCAACTTGGAATCCTCCAAATCGCTAGTAGCCGCAGGCACCACAATAGGCTGGTTCAGGTGAAACGCTGAAACCACCTTAGGCAGAAACTGAGGACGCGTCCGCAGTTCTGCCCTGTCCGAATGGAAAATCAGATATGGGCTTTTATACGACAAAGCCGCCAATTCTGACACTCTCCTGGCTGAAGCCAGGGCCAGTAGCATGGTTACTTTCCATGTAAGATATTTCAAATCCACCGATTTGAGTGGCTCAAACCAATGGGATTTGAGAAAATCCAAAACTACATTAAGATCCCACGGAGCCACTGGGGGCACAACCGGGGGCTGTATATGTAGTACTCCTTTTACAAAAGTCTGGACTTCAGGAACTGAAGCCAATTCTTTCTGGAAGAAAATCGACAGGGCCGAAATTTGAACCTTAATGGACCCTAATTTGAGGCCCATAGACAATCCTGTTTGCAGGAAATGTAGGAATCGACCCAGTTGAAATTCCTCCGTCGGGGCCTTACTGGCCTCACACCACGCAACATATTTTCTCCAAATGCGGTGATAATGTTGTGCAGTCACCTCCTTCCTGGCTTTTACCAGGGTAGGGATGACCTCTTCCGGAATGCCTTTTTCCCTTAGAATTCGGCGTTCAACCGCCATGCCGTCAAACGCAGCCGCGGTAAGTCTTGGAATAGACACGGTCCCTGCTGAAGCAGGTCTCGTCTTAGAGGTAGAGGCCACGGATCTTCCGTGAGCATCTCCTGAAGTTCCGGGTACCAAGTTCTTCTTGGCCAATCCGGAGCCACGAGTATCGTTCTTACTCCCCTTTGCCGTATAATTCTCAGTACTTTTGGTATGAGAGGCAGAGGAGGAAACACATACACTGACTGGAACACCCACGGTGTTACCAGAGCGTCCACAGCTATTGCCTGAGGGTCTCTTGACCTGGCGCAATACCTGTCCAGTTTTTTGTTGAGGCGGGACGCCATCATATCCACCTTTGGTTTTTCCCAACGGTTCACAATCATGTGGAAGACTTCTGGATGAAGTCCCCACTCTCCCGGGTGTAGATCGTGTCTGCTGAGGAAGTCCGCTTCCCAGTTGTCCACTCCCGGAATGAACACTGCTGACAGTGCTATCACATGATCTTCCGCCCAGCGAAGAATCCTTGCAGCTTCTGCCATTGCCCTCCTGCTTCTTGTGCCGCCCTGTCTGTTTACGTGGGCGACTGCCATGATGTTGTCCGACTGGATCAACACCGGCTGACCCTGAAGCAGGGGTTTTGCCAGGCTTAGAGCATTGTAAATCGCTCTTAGCTCCAGTATATTTATGTGAAAAGACATCTCCAGGCTTGACCGCACTCCCTGGAAGTTTCTTCCCTGTGTGACCGCTCCCCAGCCTCTCAGACTGGCATCCGTGGTCACCAGGACCCAGTCCTGTATGCCGAATCTGCGGCCCTCTAACAGATGAGCACTCTGCAACCACCACAGAAGAGACACCCTTGTCCGTGGAGACAAAGTTATCCGCTGATGCATCTGCAGATGCGATCCGGACCATTTGTCCAGCAGATCCCACTGAAAAGTTCGTGCGTGGAATCTGCCGAATGGAATCGCTTCGTAAGAAGCCACCATTTTTCCCAGGACTCTTGTGCATTGATGCACAGACACTTTTCCTGGTTTTAGGAGGTTCCTGACAAGTTCGGATAACTCCCTGGCTTTCTCCTCCGGAAGAAACACCTTTTTCTGAACCGTGTCCAGAATCATTCCCAGGAACAGCAGACGTGTCGTCGGGGTCAATTGAGATTTTGGAAAATTCAGAATCCACCCGTGCTGTTGCAGCACTACTTGGGTTAGTGCTACTACGTCCCCCAGCTGTTCTCTGGACCTTGCCCTTATCAGGAGATCGTCCAAGTAAGGGATAATTAATACGCCTTTTCTTCGCAGAAGAAACATCATTTCGGCCATTACCTTGGTAAAGACCCGAGGTGCCGTGGACAATCCAAACGGCAGCGTCTGAAACTGATAATGACAGTTTTGCACCACGAACCTGAGGTACCCTTGATGTGAAGGGCAAATTGGGACATGCAGGTAAGCATCCTTGATGTCCAGGGACACCATAAAGTCCCCTTCTTCCAGATTCGCTATCACTGCTCTGAGTGACTCCATCTTGAACTTGAATTTTTGTATGTACAGGTTCAAAGATTTCAGATTTAGAATAGGTCTTACCGAGCCGTCCGGCTTCGGTACCACAAATAGTGTGGAATAATACCCCTTTCCCTGTTGTAGGAGGGGTACCTTGACTATCACCTGCTGAGAATACAGCTTGTGAATGGCTTCCAATACCGTCGCCCTGTCTGAGGGAGACGTTGGCAGAGAAGACTTTAGGAACCGGCGAGGGGGAGACTTCTCGAATTCCAACCTGTAACCCTGAGATACTACCTGCAGGATCCAGGGGTCCACCTGTGAGTGAGCCCACTGTGCGCTGAAATTCTTGAGTCGACCCCCCACCGCCCCTGAGTCCGCTTGTAAAGCCCCAACGTCATGCTGAGGGCTTTGCAGAAGCCGGGGAGGGCTTCTGCTCCTGGGAGGGAGCTGCTTGGTGCACTCTCTTACCCTTTCCTTTGCCTCGGGGCAGATATGACTGTCCTTTTGCCCTCTTGTTCTTATAGGAACGAAAGGACTGCGGCTGAAAAGACGGTGTCTTTTTCTGTTGGGAGGGGACCTAAGGTAAAAAGGTGGATTTCCCGGCTGTTGCCGTGGCCACCAAATCCGATAGACCGACCCCAAATAATTCCTCCCCTTTATACGGCAATACTTCCATATGCCGTTTGGAATCCGCATCACCTGACCACTGTCGCGTCCATAAACTTCTTCTGGCAGATATGGACATCGCACTTACTCTCGATGCCAGAGTGCAGATATCCCTCTGAGCATCTCGCATATAAAGAAAAGCATCCTTTAATTGCTCTATAGTCAATAAAATACTGTCCCTATCCAGGGTATCAATATTTTCAGTCAGGGAATCCGACCAAACCACCCCAGCACTGCACATCCATGCAGAGGCGATGGCTGGTCGCAGTATAACACCAGTATGAGTGTATATACTTTTCAGGGTAGTTTCCAGCCTCCTATCAGCTGGATCCTTGAGGGCGGCCGTTTCAGGAGACGGTAACGCCACTTGTTTTGATAAGCGTGTGAGTGCCTTATCCACCCTAGGGGGTGTTTCCCAGCGCGCCCTAACCTCTGGCGGGAAAGGATATAATGCCAATAACTTCTTTGAAATTAGCAGTTTTCTATCGGGGTTAACCCACGCTTCATCACACACTTCATTCAATTCCTCTGATTCAGGAAAAACTACAGGTAGTTTTTTCAGACCCCACATAATACCCCTTTTTGTGGTACTTGCAGTATCAGAGATATGCAAAGCCTCCTTCATTGCCGTGATCATATAACGTGTGGCCCTACTGGAAAATACGTTTGTTTCTTCACCGTCGACACTAGATTCGGTGTCCGTGTCTGGGTCTGTGTCGACCGACTGAGGTAAAGGGCGTTTTACAGCCCCTGACGGTGTCTGAGACGCCTGGACAGGTACTAACTGGTTTGCCGGCCGTCTCATGTCGTCAACTGATTTTTGTAACGTGCTGACATTATCACGTAATTCCATAAACAAAGCCATTTATTCCGGTGTCGACTCCCTAGGGGGTGACATCACCATTACCGGCAATTGCTCCGCCTCCACACCAACATCGTCCTCATACATGTCGACACACACGTACCGACACACAGCAGACACACAGGGAATGCTCTTATCGAAGACAGGACCCCACTAGCCCTTTGGGGAGACAGAGGGAGAGTTTGCCAGCACACACCCAAGCGCTATAAATATATAGGAACAACCCTACAGAAGTGTTGTTTCCTTTATAGCAGCTTAATATATCAATATCGCCCAAAAAGTGCCCCCCCTCTCTGTTTTTTTACCCTGTTTCTGTAGTGCAGTGCAGGGGAGAGTCCTGGGAGCCTTCCTCGCAGCGGAGCTGTGCAGGAAAATGGCGCTGTGTGCTGAGGAGATAGGCCCCGCCCCCTATTTCGGCGGGCTCTTCTCCCGATGTTTGTGAGACCTGGCAGGGGTTAAATACATCCATATAGCCCCAGGGGCTATATGTGATGTATTTTTAGCCAGAACAAGGTATTATCATTGCTGCCCAGGGCGCCCCCCCCAGCGCCCTGCACCCTCAGTGACCGCTGGTGTGAAGTGTGCTGACAACAATATCGCACAGCTGCAGTGCTGTGCGCTACCTCATGAAGACTGAAAAGTCTTCTGCCGCCGGTTTCTGGACCTCTTCACTTTTCGGCATCTGCAAGGGGGTCGGCGGCGCGGCTCCGGGACCGGACTCCATGGCTGGGCCTGTGTTCGATCCCTCTGGAGCTAATGGTGTCCAGTAGCCTAAGAAGCCAATCCATCCTGCACGCAGGTGAGTTCACTTCTTCTCCCCTAAGTCCCTCGTTGCAGTGAGCCTGTTGCCAGCAGGACTCACTGAAAATAAAAAACCTAATAACTTTTTCTAAGCAGCTCTTTAGGAGAGCCACCTAGATTGCACCCTGCTCGGACGGGCACAAAAACCTAACTGAGGCTTGGAGGAGGGTCATAGGGGGAGGAGCCAGTGCACACCACCTAGTCCTAAAGCTTTTATTTTTGTGCCCTGTCTCCTGCGGAGCCGCTAATCCCCATGGTCCTGACGGAGTCCCAGCATCCACTAGGACGTCAGAGAAAAATGTTTATTAATAAATAATGACTTGTAACTAGCTCGGGTAACTTGTGGTTCTCCAGCTGTTGCCTCAAAAGTCTCCGGACATGAAGCTTTTGTTTTTCTAGCTATGCCTATTGTAATCACACAGTACATTATTTTCAAAATGAGCTCACTATAATTAGTTCACATAATCGCGCCCTGTTTTACAGCTGGAATCCATGAACAGGACAGCAAATTTACAGCTACAAAAGTGCATTGTTAGCTATTTTCCATCATCAGTGCTGCGCTTCTTACAAGTCCCCCATTGTCTTAACCTCCAACAGTCCTGTTTTTCATATGGCATTCGTATTTTCCTCTTTACCCAAAGTGGATTTGGGGCACAGTCGTGATAAAATGGGAATGGTTGTATAACTCCCCTAATTCCCACAGTCAGTTGCAGGTTTTAAATATCTGTATCTGAAATGTCTAAATGAGTATTAAAAGGGCGGTATTCAAATGATATATCACGCCCAATCTCCTTTCTAAAGTGATCCCCGTTATCGCGCATATTGCGCCCATAGTAATCCAGTTTAGCTGCGTAAAGGGTTGGGTGCCCTCACTACCCCGCGGGTAGTGAGCTGAAATTATTATACCACACCCATCAGCAGAAACAGAACTGGTGTGGAAGGGGGTGAAAAGAATTGAATACCGCCCAAAATGTGTATTTTTCTGCATGTTGATTGCAGACGTTTTTAGTCATTTAAATGGAGTATTTAAAATACAAAAAGTACACTATTATAGAACTCGACAAAGATAACACAATGGGAATTGCAGTACTCCAATTAATGCTAAGGCAGTATAGAATGTAACCAGGCTCTCTCAGCAGCAGAGTCTCCATGGAAAATATTTTTATTATATTGGCTGCTATAAATCAGGCACAGTTTGGGGCACTTCTGACTTTACCAACAGGCGACCAGAGAGCCATTACCCTGATAGAGCATTTTATAAGAATAAGTTAGACTGGCAGCATCGGCACCCTGTCTGATGCCACAAATCTAGTAATAGTACATGTCTAGATGCAAGACCATGCTTGTGCAGTATAAAGTGGGCTACTCTGATATACTGTGAAATGTAGGTGGAGTGTATTAGCCAATTGGGAGAGGTCTGATGGGGAACTTTGGGGCATGTAGGGAGGTCTGATGGGTATGTTGTGATGTCTGCGCTGCGAGGCATGTGGTGATGACTGGGAGGCATGTGGGTAGGTCTAACAGGCATGTGGGTGGTATGTGGGGAGGTCTGAGTAGCATGTAATGATGTTTGGGGGCATTTAGGGAGATTTAGGGGCATGTGTGGAGGTCTGAGAAGCATGGGGTTTGGGTTTTGTTTTTTTTTCAAATGCCAAAAATAGAGGTCCCATTTTGCACAATTGCCGCATAAAGTAGGCTGTTGTAACATAATGTGGGGGTGGCTGGGGGCATATTTGGTTGGGTCTAATGTGCCTGTGAGGTGGTATGAGGGGTACATGAGGGGCATATTGATGGGGTAATGGTTAGTAGCATTACTGCCTCACAACACTGAGGTCATGGGTTTGATTCCCGCAATGGCCCTAACTGTGTGGAGATTGTATATTCTCCTCATGCTTGCATGGGTGTCCTCTGGGTATTCCTGTTTCCTACCACAATCCAAAAATATACCCTAACCCTACCCTTTCCTATTCTACTCTATTCTTTCTTCCTCTCGCCTTTCTTTTCTAACTTCCAGTTCTAGACCTCTGTTTTCTTAAGGTTACACATGGGATCAAGCAAAATGTAAATTACCTTGTTATGTGTTTTAGGCCTTGATATGTGATTTCTTATTGTTCTGTATATATATATATATATATATATATATATATATATATATATATATCGGCCTTTCACTCCTTTGTGATTTTTGTAAAAACTAATACATAAATATTTTTTTTTTTAATACATTTTTTAACACTAGCATAAATGTGTGTGCATGTACATGCTCCACTCGGGCAGGGACTGATGTGAATGGCCAAATATTCTCTCCCTAAAGCGCTGCGGAATATGCGTGCCCTATATTAATAACTGGTAATAAATAATATGGGGAGGTCTGGAGGGCATATGGAGAGGTCTGAGAGGCATGTGAGGGGCATGTCTGGAGGTCTGAGTGGCATGTTGAGTTTTTTCCAAATGCCCATTCATTAGAAAAATGAAACAGTTCTATAGACACATACACAGACAGAGGTTGCATTAATAGTTAAAGAAGCACAACGGTACTGTATACCATGTAATACATAACAGATTTGCAGGAACGTTTCTCAGAATTCAGTATATTATTGTAGCGTGCAAAGGAATAGAGGCACATTGTGCAACAAAAACTCAGATAGTGGTTATTGTCACAGTTATAATGTAAGACTAGAATAATGGCATTCACCAGTCACAAAGAGTCTCTATGAAAGCCACAAGGAAAAGAGCGGTTTGTGCAGCAGACAAAGTGATAGTGGTTAAAATGCAGGAAAATTGCACTCAGTGTGAAATAATAAAAGAAGTGTATTATGTAACAAAGTAGCTTAAAACAGTCAATTAGTGGATCAAATTACAAGACAGCAGTGAGTGAAAGTATATTACTTTAACACAGAGATATGCATTTTTGGGGACATACACTTGTAAAGCCTGTTTTTGGGGGTTAAACTGTAAACTAGCCTTTTATTTTTTACAGAAACCCCCTCAGAAAAAATACTATTGGATGCATTTAAAATATCTGCACTTTCTGATCTAACTGGTTACTAATGTACATTCAATAACCGCTGGTTGGATACACAAATGAAACATGAATGCTACTGTACATCTGTCTACTCAGGAGGTGGGCTGAGTGAAGAGGTGGCTTATGTGTTCATCTATACTTCTGGGACCACTATTGTCTGCACACAAACAGTGATGAAGTCATCAATGTGATTCTGGTCTTAGGTGCATCCAATCCATCTAGGCCAGGATTTTATCTGGCATGACAGGGGACACACAATGTGCAATGGCCTGCCTAAAGTGGGCAACCAAATCTGCTTGTCTGTGGCCAGCAAGATAGCAGGGGGCAAATGCACGCTTTCAAAACATGTCATGTGCCACATATAACTAACTCTACTGTGTGGGATAAAACACACTTTACAGGAGTGATATCACTACCTGCCAAATAAACAGGATGACATCACTACATGCAAAATGTAACAATTAATTGGACAAGGCTTTCAGACATAATAATACCACTTACAGTATGTACTGTAACACCACTTTGTATCAGGAACTTGACTATCACATATATATTTAAGTAGACTTAGAGTATACTATCCAAAGGTATAAAAGTGCATTATGTGATGGGCACTTGGTTGTAGCAGACAAGTTGTCTGTCAGAGTAACATAGAGGAACAGCAGTGCATTGTACGTCAACACTTGGTTACAATACACAAGTATACACAAAAGAATAGAAGTACATTGTGTGATAGACATTCAGTTATAGAACACAGGTGCATTGCATGTCCGGCTCTTATATGCACAAGTACTGTATGAGTCACAAAAAGAATATACGGATACTGTGTATCAGGCACATACATGGTTAGATCACACAAGGAGCATGTATGAGAAGCACAGCCAGAAGAATTTACATGCATGTTGTATGAGTCATTTGCAGAATACTATGTATGTAACATATAGTACAGGCAGAGATGAGCACTACACGCCAGGCACTGGTTACAGCACATTGTATGCTCTGTGTCATGCACCTTGCTATAGCACACAAGGTGACAGCAAGAATGTGTAAGTGCATTGTGTGTCCGGCAATTAGTTGCACATCAGGTGGATGTGTGTGTGCCAGGCACCTGGCTACAGCACAGTGTGGTCACACACAGGCCCACCCGTGCCCTGGCTGTCCTTCGTGTCCCCCCTCTCCCCACGGTCCCTGCTGTCACCTGCACATTGCACGTATACTCCGAGTCGTCCAGCAGCCGGACAGTGCACACACACGGGAGCTCCAGGCTGCGGCTGCTCCCGCTCATCAAGCGACTTAGCATCATCCCGAAACCGGGCACACAACGGGCACACACCCGCTCCGGGTCACCGTGCGCCCGCCGGGCAGTGCTGCAGACACAGCCCGCCTCCACCGTCTGTGAGCAATCAGAATGGGAAACCACCTGAGTGACAAGCCGCAAGCCAATAGGACGGAAGGATGAGGAGAGAAAGCCCCAGTATCAGCTACTGGGTGAGAGAGGCGGCCAGGGGGCGTCACCACCACCCCATCATCGCTACAATCATTACTGGTACCCAGAGAGGACAGGGACTCTGAGCCATGTAGACACAGACAGGGGTACTGAGCCTTGTATGCACAGACAGGGGCACTGAGACCTGTATACACAGACAGGGACACTGAGCCTTGTATACACACAGGGGCACTGAGCCTTGTGTACACAGATAGGGACACTGATATATGTGTACACAGGGATACTGAGCCCTGTATACCCAGACAGGAACACTGACCCTTGTATACACAGGGGCACTGAGCCTAGATACACAGACAGGGACCTGATATACGTGTACACAGATATACACTGATATATATATATATATATATATATATATATATATATATATATATACATACACACAGAGAGGGATACTGAGCCCTGTATAAACAGATAGGGACATTGACCCTTGTATACACAGACATAGGCACTGAGACCTGTATACACAGACAGACAGGGATACTGAGCCATATACACTCAGACAGGCACGCTGACCCCTGTATACACAGACATGGACACTAATATATGTATACACAGATATACACTGATATATGTATACACAGATAGGGACACTGAGCCCTGTATACACAGATAGGGACACTGAGCCCTGTATATACTGTACAGATGAGAACACCGAGCCCTGTGTACACAGTCAGGGAAACTCAGTCCTGTGTACACAGAGAAGGACACTGAGCCTTGTATACACAGACAGGGACACTGAACCCTGTATACATAGACAGGGACACTAAGTCCTCTATATACAGACAGGGACACTGAGCCCTGTATACACAGACAGGGACACTGAGCCCTGTATATACTGTACAGACGAGGACACTGAGCCCTGTATATACTGTACAGACGAGGACACTGAGCCCTGTGTACACAGTCAGGGAAACTCAGTCCTGTGTACACAGAGAAGGACACTGAGCCTTGTATACACAGACAGGGACACTGAGACGTGTATACTCTGAGAAGGACACTGAGCCTTGTATACACAGACTGGGACACAGCCCTGAATATATGGAGAGGGACACAGTCAGGGATGCACAGTCAGGGACACTGAGCCCTGTATACACAGACAGGGACACTGAGCCATGTATATACCAACATGTACACTCAGCCATTTATACAGGGAAAAAGAGGATAATATATTATCAGAGAGCGCATATAATTTTATATCAAATTTATTACATATAAAAATAAAAATAATCACAATTATAAACACATATACACATTAAATTAAAATAAGGATAAAGATAAAAACTCCCCCTACTGCAGCGGGTAAAACCTTAATAGATGGACACTTCCACCGCATCCAGATTAATATTCGCAGTAAGGAATACTCCTATAATAAAGTCCAGATCAAGGTGTCAGTCCTGGAATAAAGGAACAACTAATACATTAGAACGTTTTGGTATAGCTGTGAGCATTTGCACATGCTCTCTGAGATCCCTGTATATACGGGCCGGGCGGCCGGCTTTCAACTCCCGCTAATTAGAGCCGCAAAGCAGCCAGGTGTATTCGCTGTTGAACTTTAGTGTCCGTGCATACATACAAGGCTTGTATGTCTACTCCCGCTTATACAGGGACTCTGAATTAGGCATACACCAGCTGTGCAAGTGGGCGGGTACAGGTGGCTATGGCGTACCCTTAAAAATTTAGCCATGGGTACGCCGTACCCACACCGACGGGCCGCTGCTACTCGCTGCTGCTCCCCTCCCTCCCTCTGCTGCTCACCGGTGCCGCTGCTTGAGGGGAGGAGAGCGCAGCGTTCGCTCTCCTGCCCTTCAGTGTCTTCCTTCAATTCAGTGCCGGCCCGTGAGCCAATCAGAGCTTTGATTGGCTCATGGATGGCGCTGAATTGAAGGAAGACAGTAACATCCACACCGACTGAGGGGCAGGAGAGGCGCAGGCTGCGCTCTCCTCCCCTCACACACAGGATCAAGACACCAGCAGTAGCAGCAGCAGCGGTGAGCAGCAGGGGAAGGGGGGCATGTATACCTGGCACTGGGGGGCATATCTGGCACTGGGGGCATATCTGGCACTGGGGGGACATGTGTATCTGGCACTGTGGGCATATCTGGCACTGCGGGGGACATGTGTATCTGGCACTGGGGGCATATCTGACACTGAGGGCATATCTGGCATTGGGGGGACATGTGCATCTGGCACTGGGGGCATTTCTGTATCTGGCACTGGGGCATATCTGGCACTGGGGGGATTTCTGTATCTGGCACTGGGGGGGGGGCAATGTATATCTGACACAGTGGGGGCATTTGTGTATCTGGCACTGTGAGGCAATGTATATCTGGCACTCTGGGGGCAGTTGTGTATCTGGGACTGTGGGGCAATGTGTATCTGGCACTGTGAGGCAATGTATATCTGGCACTCTGGGGGCATTTGTGTATCTGGCACTGTGGGGCAATGTGTATCTGGCACTGTGAGGCAATGTATTTCTGGCACTCTGGGGGCATTTGTGTATCTGGCACTGTGGGGCAATGTGTATCTGGCACTGTGGGGGCAATATATATTTCTGGCAATCTGGGGGCATTTGTGTATCTGGCACTGTGGGGCAATGTGTATCTGGTACTGTGAGGCAATGTATATCTGGCACTCTGGGGGCATTTGTGTATCTGGCACTGTGGGGGACATGTGTATCTGGCACTGTGAGGCAATATATATCTGGCACTCTGGGGGCATTTGTGTATCTGGCACAGTGAGGCAATGTATCTGGCACTGTGGGGCAATGTATATCTGGCACTGTGGGGCAATGTATATCTGGCACTTTGGGGCAACGTGTATCTGGTACTGTGAGGCAATGTATATCTGGCACTCTGGGGGCATTTGTGTATCTGGCACTGTGGGGCAATGTGTATCTGGCACTGTGAGGCAATATATATCTGGCACTCTGGGGGCATTTGTGTATCTGGCACAGTGAGGCAATGTATCTGGCACTGTGGGGCAATGTATATCTGGCACTTTGGGGCAACGTGTATCTGGCACTATTGGGGTCATATGTGTATCTGCCCCTCCCCCCATATGTGTATCACGCCCCATTTTCATTGGCCACGCCCCATGTGGCATTTGGTCACACCCATTTTTTGGCGCACACACAGTACCTATAAGACATTTTTTTCTACTTGCACCACTGGCATACACAGACAGAGACACTGAGCCCTTTTATGCACAGACAGGGATATTGAGACATGTTTGAGGTGTGGCTATTTTCCATCGGTCAGGGCCATGCTGTAGCTCATTATCTGTCAGCTGTCTCAATAGTGCCATCATTTCCATTTTACCTCAGTAACTGATGCAAAATGGGATCCCTTGAGTATAGATTTTACTTTAGGGAAAATAAAGAAGTCACACTGTGCAAGGTCTGGGGAGTACAGTATGTTCTAGCTCTGCAGTCTGTTTCTCGGCCAAAAACTGCTTTACAGAAAGAGCTGTGTGGGCTGGTGCATTGTCCTGATGGAGGATGAAACCATTTTTCCACAGCTCTGGCCTCTTTCTTCTGATTGTTTCCTGCAAAGTTTCTAGAACATGTTTGTAGTAATGTTGATTCACTGTTACTCCTTCTGGTACCAAGTCTGACAAAATAACACCTGTGATATCAAAGAAAACAAGTAACATGGCTTTGAATTTGGAGTTGCTTTGACATGCTTTTTTTTTTTTTTTTTTTTTTAAATTAGATTTTTATTGAGAGTTTATACATCACAAAATATAGAAAAATGGGGGGGGGGGGGGATACAGAAAGAAGAAAAGGGAACTGGGGGGGGGGGGGCGGGAGGGGAACAAATACACTGATACAAGGCGGCTAGGCATTCCGCCTATTGAAAATTAACATGCGCACATAGACGTATATAAACACAGAAACATATATAAACGTATACTAGTCAGTAAGCAAATACAACAAACATTCGAGAATAAGAAAACGGAAGAGGATGTCAGGGGTCTATTGTGGTACCATGAGACCTATAAACACACCAGGAAGACCAGCGGAGCGAATGGTTCGTTTGGTGGTTGGAGAATGGTAAGCCCGCAGTCTCAAATTCGTAGTGAGATTGAACCGCACGTTCAACCGCTATTACAGTTGGAATTTGAGCCCTACGCCAATATTGAGCAATCAGTAATTTGGATGAAATCAGGATATGGCCTATCACATATTGATCGGCTGGAGTAATATAACCTGGGAATATATGAAGGAGGGCCAATTTAGGTAGTGGGACGATACGGAAACCTAATACATTAGAAATAAGAGTAAATATCGCTGACCAAAAATTTGTGAGAGCTGAGCAGGACCAAAACGTATGGAGCAAAGTACCAACATTATTACAATTGCGCCAACACATGTTGGAGCTGGACGGCCAAATGGAATGGAGTCTGGACGGGGTTAGATATAGGCGATGGAGAAGCTTGTAAAAAAGTTCCAAATGGGACATACATCTAGATGAATGAAAACACGTATAAAATACCCCCCGCCATTCATCTTCAGAAATTGTGCAAACAAGATCTGTCTCCCATTTCCTCAGGGAGTTCAGTTTCAGGGGGGAGTAGAGACAAATTATGAAATTGTACCAGCGACTTATACCGCCTTTAGTATTGGTCCTATCCAGTAACACTCGCAAATGTTTAGGGAGGGGGGAAGCTCCGTGGGGAGTCGGTGTAACACTATGGAGCCAGTGAAGCAGCTGTAAATATTTGCAGAAATCCCTTTGTGGAAGGGAGAATTTAGATTGGAGCTGACTAAACTGTAAAAGGGCATTATCCTTGAATGCTCCGCCAAGCGAGGACAGGCCATGGGATACCCATACATCTAAGTTTAAATTCGGGATGAAGGAGGCTACACCAATGAAAGACAAATCCGTCGTTGGGAGATGGACATCCTTCATTTTAGGGACCAGTTCAAGCCATGCCTTACGTGCTGATAACGCCACAGCGGAGCGTGACACAAGCCCCTTTCTAGAAGAACCCAGGGTTTGGGGACATCTTCAACCATCCAAGCACCGGTTTGGGAAAGGATACATGCTATATGATAGGACCGAATATCAGGGAATGCTAACCCCCCTTCTGACTTGGGGAGTGACAGTGTGGTCCGGGCTAATCTGGGTTTTTTCCCCTTCCAGACATATTGAACAAACGCTGAGTTAAATTTAGCATATAAGACTTTAGGGATCAAAATCGGAATCGTCCTAAACAGATACAATAACTTGGGGAGTACCATCATTTTTAAAGCCGCAATGGGGCCCATCCAGGTCACGTGATACATCATCCAGTCAGACAATAACAGGGAAATGTTACGTAGAAGGGGCAAATAATTACTGGATACAAGGTCCGAGACCCTCGGAGTAATCTGGATCCCCAGATATTTTATACTCCTATCCTACCAGGCATAATCATATTGAGCTTTCAACAAATGTAATTGAGATGGAGGGAGATTAATTGGCAATGCCTCCGTTTTGGAGGCATTCAACTTATAGTATGAGACCGAGGAATACTCCTCTAAAGTCAGTTGTAGCTGTCGTAGTGATGTGTCTGGATTTATCAGAGTAAGGAGGACATCATCAGCAAACAGGCTAATTTTGTACTCACGGCCATGAACGACTGGACCTTGCACTGATCTGTTGGATCGAATAGCCTCCGCCAGGGGTTCTATCGCCAGCGCGAAGACCAACGGGGATAATGGACAACCCTGACGTGTGCCATTGGTAATTTGGAACGTAGAAGAGAGGATACCGTTCACGAAAACTCTGGCCGTTGGGCTCGAGTAAAGTGCTGTTATAGAGGAAAGAGCCCTGCCCCCTATTCCCAGCCTCTCGAGGACCGCAAAGAGATATCCCCAGTGAAGCCTATCAAATGCCTTCTCCGCGTCCAGCGAGAGCAAAATGAGCGGCCGCGAGGACGTGGAGGAGGCATCCAACACATCAATGATCCTCCTGGTATTATCTGGGGCCTGTCTGCCCTGAACAAACCCGACCTGATCACACTTCACCAGAGTAGGGATTAGTGGGTTTAGCCTATTTGCTATCAGCTTCGCATAGATCTTCACATCGGTATTGAGCAGGGCTATCGGGCGATAGTTGGCCACCAAAGCCGGGTTTTTTCCCTGTTTAGGGAAAGTGACAATCCTAGCCTCCAGCATTTCTGAGGGAAAGGTCCCTAATGCGGAGGCCTCATTAAAAACCGAAATAAGCACCGGGATTAGCATCTCCTGGAAGCGAGTATAGAACCTATTAATATAGCCATCCGGGCCAGGGGCTTTATCCACAGGGAGGGCTTTAATAACCCGTCGAAGTTCACCTTCCGACCAGGGGAGCGACAGGGATTGAAGATCTGATGGCTTTAGACGTGGAAGGGACAATTTGTCTAAGAATGCATCAATGTCCGCAGGTGTTGGTTGAGGGGTCATAGGGTCGTTCTTTAAGTTATACAGAGAAGCATAATATGTGGCAAAGGCTGATGCTATGTCCACCGGGTTTGTCACTTTTGTGCCGTGCAGATTATTAATTACCTTCACCCGATCCCTCGCCGTTTTTGCTCTCAGTTTCCTGGCCAGCAATCTGCCTGCTCTATCAACCTGTACATAAAACCGTTGTTTCAATCTAAACATATTCTTGTGAACCTCTGCCAGCGCGAGAACGTTCCACTCCTCCCTAAACTTAAGAAGTTCCCGGTAGAGGGATTTATCTGAGGGGGCAGATTTGAGCCTGTTCTCGAGAACCGCCAACCTGTTCTCCACGTCCTTCTGGAGGGCCTCCCTTTGCTTGCGCAGCCGGGCTGACGCTTGTATTGCTGACCCGCGGAGAACCGCTTTGAGGGCACACCAGTGCGTAAAGACAGACGTGTCGGCCGGATCGTTAGTGGCTAGGTACATGGTGAGTGTTTGAGCGATAGAGTCCCTGGTCTGTTTATTGGAAAGGAGATGGTCGCCGAGAATGAAGAAGGATCCCATCTAAGGAATAGGGCGGAATGATCGGACCACGCAACTGGCAGGATAGTAGCTTTTTTAATCTGTTGGAGGGTCCATTTATCCGAGAACATCAGATCGATCCTGGAGAACGATCCATGTACCGGAGAATAAAAGGTATAGTCCCTACCGGTGGGGTTTTTGGCTCTCCAGACATCGTACAATTCGTATTCGTGGGTTAAATGTCTAAACGCTGCGGAATGATCACATTTAGATAAAGCTTTCGGGTGACGGTGCTTGGATGTTTTATCTAAGGTTGGATCGAGCACCATATTGAAGTCTCCTAAAAGAAGCAATGATCCCGTTAAGCAGGACTGGAGGACGTTACAGAATTTCCGGAGAAAGGGGATCTGTTTGGAGTTGGGGGCATAGACTACTGCTAAGGTGACGGGTTTATCATCTAGCTATATCAGATACCTGCCATCGGAGTCAGAAAGTTGTTTAGTCAATATAAAATTACAGGATTTGGACAGTAAAATGGCCACCCCTGCCTTTTTGCTCGGGCCGTTGAACATGTAACATATCGGAAACTTATTATTATGAAACGTAGGGGGGGAAGGGGACATGAAGTGGGTTTCCTGTAGGGCGACAATGTGGGCTTTTAACTTAGCAAAGTGGGAAAGCGCTAGTTTTCGTTTATTCGGGGAGTTCAGACCCTTGACATTCAGAGAAAGAATATTAATCATTGGAAAACATAACAAAATTGCACCTCGACACTGACCAGTAATGAGAAACTAAAGCAGGAGCGTACATATGATCGCATGCAGAAAAACATATGTTAATACCTGTTACCTTGTGCTGTCGTGTAATAACCGTAAATTGAGAATAGGAGAAGGAACTGGGGAGGGGTAGAGCAAATAGGGAGAGAAGAGGGATTAGAAAAAGGAGACAAACCATGCACCTTAGAGGTGCAACCGTAGGCCACCAAAAGCGGCGGCACATTGGGGGAGGTGGCAACCATAGCCGCCACCACCACTCTAAAAACAAAACAGTAGGTACGGGATACCGTACAGCCGAAACTGGAGTCACTCTGTGTTCCGCCCCCGACCAAATCACCTCGAGGACGGGACACGGAGAGAGACACATATTCATAAAACACATAGCCTAGCCTCTACTAACTGTTACATCAAAAGAGAGAGAAAAAAATAACACCCTGGCAATTTGGAGAACAGTTATTAAACAAACGAACCAGAAATGAAGTACGAGTAGAAAAGGAACATGAATTTACTCACGTATACAGACCCTACATGAGGTGATAATGTCAATTGGAGTCCGTACTTCAGTTTGCCAATAAAAGTCCCTGTTTGACAGACTGGGACAACTCGGGTCTGCCCACGGAAATAGCTGGGCCATTAAACACAGGGGATAACGATAATCATGATGATTTACGTACAGTTGACCATTCTTGAGGTTTTCCGGCAGGGGCGGATCCAGAAGAAAATGATAGGGGGGGCACCATGGAAGGGGAAGTACATTTGCGTGCGGCTTCGGTGCATGTGAGGTGGCGCTTCTTATACAATGCCCACAGTTGTAGCGCTCATTATGCAATGTCCACTGTACTGGTAGTGCCCCTTATATAGACCCCACAGTAGTGGTGCCCCTTATGCAATGCCCGTATTGCCCCCAGTAGTAATGTTGCCTGTAGTAATGCCCGCAGTCATATAGTGAGTGTGGCCAATTAAAATGCGACGTGATACACAGACATATGCCCCCAATAGTGCAGTGCCAAATCCACAGTTGCCCACACAGTGCCAGATCCACAATTGCCGCCACAGTGCCAGATCCACAAATGCCCCCACGCCCCCACAGTGCCAGATCCACAAATGCCCCCACAGTGCCAGATCCAAAAATGCCCCTACAGTGCCAGATCCAAAAATGCCCCTACAGTGCCAGATCCAAAAATGCCCCCACAGTGTCAGGTATACAAATGCCCCCACAGTGCCAGGTAAAGAATTGCCCTCACAGTGCCAGGTAAACAATTGCCCTCACAGTGCCAGGTATACAAATGCCCCCACAGCAGGTATACAAATGCCCCCACAGCAGTACTGCAGCTGCTTACCTGTGCTGCTGCTGCTGCTGCTGCTTCTCTGCCCGGCTGGCTCTGAGGGTGTCAGGAGGAGAGCGCGGCTATGTCTGGCGTGTAGGAATTCAAATTAGCTGCCAGTTCATGAGCCAATCAGAGCTCGCGGACCGGCGGCTCCTGATTGGCTGCCGGTCCGTGAGCTCTGATTGGCTCCCGAACCGGCGGCTGGATTGAAGTCCGCAACACGCCGCCAGATAGCCGCGCTCTCCTCCTGACAGCTGAGACACGCTGCCGCCGGACTGAGCGGCAGCATGTCTCAGTGACACAAGCGGGGGGGACGGATGGGGCCACAAATGACAGGGGGGGCACGGGCCCGAGTGCCCCCCCCCTGGATCCGCCACTGTATTCCGGGTGCGTTCGGGCGGTCATTGGAAATCTCCTCCAAGTTCCAGGAGACCAGAACCCGGGAGCCTTCATCAGGAGAAGTGATGATCCGAGTGTTGCCATTTCGCCTGACAATCAGACGAGTGGGGAAACCCCAGCGGTACTGAATATATGCCCTTCGGAGAGCTCTTGTGATTGGGGCAAAGGACCTCCGGAGTGCCAGCGTAGCCGCCGACAAGTCCCCAAAGACTTGAAGATCTCCCAATATTGAGCCAGCACTATCCGTATTTCTTGCGGCTTGGAGAACCCGTTCTTTAACATGGAAATAATGGAACCGCATGAGAGTGTCTCTGGGTGCTTCCTTCGGGGCTGAACGTACCTTGGGTAGTCGGTGGATACGATCCAGTAGGAAATCTGAGAGATGATATGTAGGTAATAATTTCGTGAAGAGATCAACAACAAACTCTGGTAATTCGGAATTTGACACAGACTCCGGGATCCCTCTAATCTTCACATTATTCCGTCGCGATCTGTCCTCAAGGTCCCCGACCTTACCACGGAGTGCCGTCACCTCCACTTGCAGGTCCTCATGTAGAGAGATGAGGTCGTTGTGGGATTTGACCACCTCTTCTAGTTTGTGTTCTAGGTGGTCAGTTCGTTGACCCACCGCATCGACGGATTGCTGGCAGCCTTGTAGTGCTAATTTAAATTCCTGCAAAATGTCCGATTTGAAGGAGGCTAGGAGTTGCTTCATCGCGCCAATCGTCAACGGGGCATCATCGCCCAATCCGGGTGCAGTGACTGAAGCCGACAAAGATCGGTCGGCAGGGCTATGAACTGCAGCAAGTGGTTTGGACGCCATATCTGTCATGGGCTTGCCCTTGCCTCCTTGTGATGAAGGCGACTGCTTGAAGAAGCTTACCGGGGGTACCCCGGATGAATCTTTCTGGCGTTTAGGCGGCATTACGTATCGGAGAAGGGAGAGATCCCTGGATGTTGGGAACAACAGACCCGGATATGGTGCTATGTTTATTTATTTTATTTATTTATTAACAGTTTCTTATATAGCGCAGCATATTCCGTTGCGCTTTACAATTAGAACAACAGTAATAGAACAAAACTGGGTAAAAACAGACAGACAGAGGTAGGAAGGCCCTGCTCGCAAGCTTACAATCTATAGGGAAATAGGCATAGATACACAAGGATAGATGCTACCTATTGCATAATGGTCCACCAGATTGCTAGGTTCTTAATGGGTTGTATGATGATACCCCACAAAGTTATCCAAGTGTCAGGAGGGTGTGAGACTAAAGAAAGACAAGATATGTGATGTTATGAATATTCTACAGAGGATGTAATTAGATAGGTGTCAGATGTGCTATCCCGCACCTGGAGTGTCACATTAAATATTTATAAACATATTGAGCGGTGGTGGCGTAAATACATCAATCTACCACGGGGTCATCACATCCGTTTGTCACAGCCGGTCCTGATGAGCCTGCATCCACTGAGAACCCGCAGCTAGTTACGTATTATGGCCCTCATTCCGAGTCGTTCGTTCGGTATTTTTCATCGCATCGCAGTGGAAATCCGCTTAGTACGCATGCGCAATAATCGCACTGCGACTGCGCCAAATAATTTTACAATGAAGATAGTATTTTTACTCACGGCTTTTTCATCGCTCCGGCGATCGTAGTGTGATTGACAGGAAATGGGTGTTACTGGGCGGAAACACGGCGTTTTAGGGGCGTGTGGATGAAAACGCTACCGTTTCCGGAAAAAACGCAGGAGTGGCTGGAGAAACGGGGGAGTGTCTGGGCGAACGCTGGGTGTGTTTGTGACATCAAACCAGGAACGACAAGCACTGAACTGATCGCAGATGCCGAGTAAGTGTGGAGCTACTCTGAAACTGCTAAGAAGTTTGTAATCGCAATATTGCGAATACATCGTTCGCAATTTTAAGAAGCTAAGATTCACTCCCAGTAGGCGGCGGCTTAGCGTGTGTAACTCTGCTAAAATCGCCTTGCGACCGATCAACTCGGAATGAGGGCCTATATACCAAACACACTGAGTGGGTAGGGCTTGCAATTGTAACCAGTGGCCACTAGATGGTGCTGTTCCAGCATAAAGTAAACTGATACAGAGAAGGGTGGTCGTTTCAGGACGGAGAGCTTCACAATCTGCTATATAGTGGCCCCCAAAGGGGTGTCAGGGCCCTAACAGCGGTGGGGTGGTCCCAGACCCGGTCCAGCCAAAGTTCAGTGCCTCCCACAGCACCCAGGTACTGAAAGCTGACACTGACAGGGGGATCCAAGATGGCCGCCGTCTCTCCTGTGGGAATGTCCTGCTGCTGCTGTCCTTCTCTGCCCGGCGCCCTCCGGGCTTATTACAGTAGGTGCCGCTCTGGGGGGGTCTGGGGAGGCTCACAGGGTGAGCTGGAGGCTTGAGGAGGCTGGAGGAGGTCCCGCGCCGCCCCCCCCGAAGGAGCGTCCGCGCCACGGAGCTCCGATCGCGGGTGCGGGAATCACGCGAGGCCCCGGCTTCCGGAGGTGTGTAGGACGCAACCTGCGGGAACAGGCCGGGCTGTTCCCCGGCTCCGCAGCCCACAGCGCCCGGCACAGGGGGTCCCCAGGGGTGGAGAGAGGGCCGATTTGGGGGGTCACAGGCAGTATAGGCCCTATAAAAGAGTGCAAACTGGGAGCCCAGCAGATACACGTATGCACTCCTCCACAGCTAGGCCTCGCCCCCCTGACTCTTGACATGCTTTCTTCATTATTGGTGAAGATGGTATTTTCTAGTGATGTGCACCGGACATTTTTCGGGTTTTGTGTTTTGGTTTTGGATTCGGTTCCGCGGCCGTGTTTTGGATTCGGACGCGTTTTGGCAAAACCTCACCGAAAATTTTTTGTCGGATTCGGGTGTGTTTTGGATTCGGGTGTTTTTTTAAAAAACCCCTAAAAAACAGCTTAAATCATAGAATTCGGGGGTCATTTTGATCCCATAGTATTAACCTCAATTACCATAATTTCCACTCATTTTCAGTCTATTCTGAACACCTCACACCTCACAATATTATTTTTAGTCCTACAATTTGCACCAAGGTCGCTGGATGACTAAGCTAAGCGACCCAAGTGGCCGACACAAACACCTGGCCCATCTAGGAGTGGCACTGCAGTGTCAGACAGGATGGGCGATTTAAAAAATAGTCCCCAAACAGCACATGATGCAAAGAAAAAAAGAGGCGCACCAAGGTGGCTGTTTGACTAAGCTAAGCGACACAAGTAGCCGACACAAACACCTGGCCCATCTAGGAGTGGCACTGCAGTGTCAATCAAGACAGGATGGCACTTCCAAAAAATTGTCCCCAAACAGCACATGATGCAAAGAAAAAAAGAGGCGCACCAAGGTGGCTGTTTGACTAAGCTAAGCGACACAAGTGGCCGACACAAACACCTGGCCCATATAGGAGTGGCACTGCAGTGTCAATCAAGACAGGATGGCACTTCCAAACAATTGTCCCCAAACAGCACATGATGCAAAGAAAAAAAGAGGCGCACCAAGGTGGCTGTTTGACTAAGCTAAGCGACACAAGTGGCCGACACAAACACCTGGCCCATATAGGAGTGGCACTGCAGTGTCAATCAAGACAGGATGGCACTTCCAAAAAATTGTCCCCAAACAGCACATGATGCAAAGAAAAAAAGAGACGCACCAAGGTGGCTGTTTGACTAAGCTAAGCGACACAAGTGGCCGACACAAACACCTGGCCCATCTAGGAGTGGCACTGCAGTGTCAGGCAGGATGGCACTTCAAAAAAATTGTCCCCAAACAGCACATGATGCAAAGAAAAATGAAAGAAAAAAAAGGTGCAAGATGGAATTGTCCTTGGGCCCTCCCACCCACCCTTATGTTGTTTAAACAGGACATGCACACTTTAACGAACCCATCATTTCAGCGACAGGGTCTGCCACACGACTGTGACTGAAATGACTGGTTGGTTTGTGCCCCCACCAAAAAAGAAGCAATCAATCTCTCCTTGCACAAACTGGCTCTACAGAGGCAAGATGTCCACCTCATCATCATCCTCCGATTCCTCACCCCTTTCACTGTGTACATCCCCCTCCTCACAGATTATTAATTCGTCCCCACTGGAATCCACCATCTCAGGTCCCCGTGTACTTTCTGGAGGCAATTGCTGCTGGTGAATGTCTCCACGGAGGAATTGATTATAATTCATTTTGATGAACATCATCTTCTCCACATTTTCTGGAAGTAACCTCGTACGCCGATTGCTGACAAGGTGAGCGGCTGTACTAAACACTCTTTCGGAGTACACACTGGAGGGAGGGCAACTTAGGTAGAATAAAGCCAGTTTGTGCAAGGGCCTCCAAATTGCCTCTTTTTCCTGCCAGTATACGTACGGACTGTCTGACGTGCCTACTTGGATGCGGTCACTCATATAATCCTCCACCATTCTTTCCATGGTGAGAGAATCATATGCAGTGACAGTAGACGACATGTCAGTAATCATAGGCAGGTCTTCAGTCCGGACCAGATGTCAGCACTCGCTCCAGACTGCCCTGCATCACCGCCAGCGGGTGGGCTAGGAATTCTTAGCCTTTTCCTCACACCCCCAGTTGCGGGAGAATGTGAAGGAGGAGATGTTGACGGGTCACGTTCCGCTTGACTTGACAATTTTCTCACCAGCAGGTCTTTGAACCTCTGCAGACTTGTGTCTGCCGGGAAGAGAGATACAACGTAGGTTTTAAATCTAGGATCGAGCACGGTGGCCAAAATGTAGTGCTCTGATTTCAACAGATTGACCACCCGTGAATCCTGGTTAAGCGAATTAAGGGCTCCATCCACAAGTCCCACATGCCTAGCGGAATCGCTCTGTTTTAGTTCCTCCTTCAATGTCTCCAGCTTCTTCTGCAAAAGCCTGATGAGGGGAATGACCTGACTCAGGCTGGCAGTGTCTGAACTGACTTCACGTGTGGCAAGTTCAAAGGGTTGCAGAACCTTGCACAACGTTGAAATCATTCTCCACTGCGCTTGAGTCAGGTGCATTCCCCCTCCTTTGCCTATATCGTGGGCAGATGTATAGGCTTGAATGGCCTTTTGCTGCTCCTACATCCTCTGAAGCATATAGAGGGTTGAATTCCACCTCGTTACCACCTCTTGCTTCAGATGATGGCAGGGCAGGTTCAGGAATGTTTGGTGGTGCTCCAGTCTTCTGTACGCGGTGCCTGAATGCCGAAAGTGGCCCGCAATTCTTCGGGCCACCGACAGCATCTCTTGCACGCCCCTGTCGTTTTTTAAATAATTCTGCACCACCAAATTCAATGTATGTGCAAAACATGGGACGTGCTGGAATTTGCCCAGATGTAATGCACGCACAATATTGCTGGCGTTGTCCGATGTCACAAATCCCCAGGAGAGTCCAATTGGGGTAAGCCATTCTGCGATGATCTTCCTCAGTTGCCGTAAGAGGTTGTCAGCTGTGTGCCTATTCTGGAAAGCGGTGATACAAAGCGTAGCCTGCCTAGGAACGAGTTGGCGTTTGCGAGATGCTGCTACTGGTGCCGCCGCTGCTGTTCTTGCTGCGGGAGGCAATACATCTACCCAGTGGGCTGTCACAGTCATATAGTCCTGAGTCTGCCCTGCTCCACTTGTCCACATGTCCGTGGTTAAGTGGACATTGGGTACAACTGCATTTTTTAGGACACTGGTGAGTCTTTTTCTGAGGTCTGTGTACATTTTCGGTATCGCCTGCCTAGAGAAATGGAACCTAGATGGTATTTGGTACCGGGGACACAGTACCTCAATCAAGTCTATAGTTGCCTCTGAATTAACAATGGATACCGGAACCACGTTTCTCACCGCCCAGGCTGCCAAGGCCTGAGTTATCTGCTTTGCAGCAGGATGACTGCTGTGATATTTCATCTTCCTCGCAAAGGACTGTTGGACAGTCAATTGCTTACTGGAAGTAGTACAAGTGGTATTCCGACTTCCCCTCTTGGATGACGATCGACTCCCAGCAGCAACAACAGCAGCGCCAGCAGCAGTAGGCGTTACACTCAAGGATGCATCGGAGGAATCCCAGGCAGGAGAGGACTCGTCAGACTTGACAGTGACATGGCCTGCAGGACTATTGGCTTTCCTGGGTAAGGAGGAAATTGACACTGAGGGAGTTGGTGGTGTGGTTTGCAGGAGCTTGGTTACAAGAGGAAGGGATTTAGTGGTCAGTGGACTGCTTCCGCTGTCACCCAAAGTTTTTGAACTTGTCACTGACTTATGATGAATGCGCTGCAGGTGACGTATAAGGGAGGATGTTCCGAGGTGGTTAACGTCCTTACCCCTACTTATTACAGCTTGACAAAGGCAACACACGGCTTGACACCTGTTGTCCGCCTTTGTGTTGAAATAATTCCACACCGAAGAGCTGATTTTTTTTTGTATTTTGACCAGGCATGTCAATGGCCATATTCCTCCCACGGACAACAGGTGTCTCCCCGGGTGCCTGACTTAAACAAACCACCTCACCATCAGAATCCTCCTTGTCAATTTCCTCCCCAGCGCCAGCAACACCCATATCCTCATCCTGGTGTACTTCAACAGTGACATCTTCAATTTGACTATCAGGAACTGGACTGCGGGTGCTCCTTCCAGCACTTGCAGGGGGCGTGCAAATGGTGGAAGGCGCAAGCTCTTCCCGTCCAGTGTTGGGAAGGTCAGGCATCGCAACCGACACAATTGGACTCTCCTTGGGGATTTGTGATTTAGAAGAACGCACAGTTCTTTGCTGTGCTTTTGCCAGCTTAAGTCTTTTCTTCCATCCTCATGTGAAGCTGAACCACTAGCCATGAACATAGGCCAGGGCCTCAGCCGTTCCTTGCCACTCCGTGTCGTAAATGGCATATTGGCAAGTTTACGCTTCTCCTCAGACGCTTTTAATTTTGATTTTTGGGTCATTTTACTGAACTTTTGTGTTTTGGATTTTACATGCTCTCTACTATGACATTGGGCATCGGCCTTGGCAGACGACGTTGATGGCATTTCATCGTCTCGGCCATGACTAGTGGCAGCAGCTTCAGCACGAGGTGGAAGTGGATCTTGATCTTTCCCTATTTTAACCTCCACATTTTTGTTCTCCATTTTTTAATGTGTGGAATTATATGCCAGTATCAATAGCAATGGCCTACTACTATATTTACTGCGCACAACTGAAATGCACCACAGGTATAGAATGTAGATGGATAGTATACTTAATGGATGACGACACAGAGGTAGGTACAGCAGTGGCCTACGGTACTGCTATATATAGTATACTGGTGGACACTGTCAGCAAACTGCAAAACTAAAATGCACCACAGGTATAGAATGTAGATGGATAGTATACTTAATGGATGATGACACAGAGGTAGGTACAGCAGTGGCCTACCGTACTGCTATATATAGTATACTGGTGGACACTGTGTCAGCAAACTGTAAAACTAAAATGCACCACAGGTATAGAATGTAGATGGATAGTATACTTAATGGATGACGAGTGACGACACAGAGGTAGGTACAGCAGTGGCCTACCGTACTGCTATATATAGTATACTGGTGGACACTGTCAGCAAACTGCAAAACTAAAATGCACCACAGGTATAGAATGTAGATGGATAGTATACTTAATGGATGACGACACAGAGGTAGGTACAGCAGTGGCCTACCGTACTGCTATATATAGTATACTGGTGGACACTGTCAGCAAACTGCAAAACTAAAATGCACCACAGGTATAGAATGTAGATGGATAGTATACTTAATGGATGACGACACAGAGGTAGGTACAGCAGTGGCCTACCGTACTGCTATATATAGTATACTGGTGGACACTGTCAGCAAACTGCAAAACTAAAATGCACCACAGGTATAGAATGTAGATGGATAGTATACTTAATGGATGACGAGTGACGACACAGAGGTAGGTACAGCAGTGGCCTACCGTACTGCTATATATAGTATACTGGTGGACACTGTCAGCAAACTGCAAAACTAAAATGCACCACAGGTATAGAATGTAGATGGATAGTATACTTAATGGATGACGACACAGAGGTAGGTACAGCAGTGGCCTACCGTACTGCTATATATAGTATACTGGTGGACACTGTCAGCAAACTGCAAAACTAAAATGCACCACAGGTATAGAATGTAGATGGATAGTATACTTAATGGATGACGACACAGAGGTAGGTACAGCAGTGGCCTACCGTACTGCTATATATAGTATACTGGTGGACACTGTGTCAGCAAACTGTAAAACTAAAATGCACCACAGGTATAGAATGTAGATGGATAGTATACTTAAGGGATGACGAGTGACGACACAGAGGTAGGTACAGCAGTGGCCTACCGTACTGCTATATATAGTATACTGGTGGACACTGTCAGCAAACTGCAAAACTAAAATGCACCACAGGTATAGAATGTAGATGGATAGTATACTTAATGGATGACGACACAGAGGTAGGTACAGCAGTGGCCTACCGTACTGCTATATATAGTATACTGGTGGACACTGTCAGCAAACTGCAAAACTAAAATGCACCACAGGTATAGAATGTAGATGGATAGTATACTTAATGGATGACGACACAGAGGTAGGTACAGCAGTGGCCTACCGTACTGCTATATATAGTATACTGGTGGACACTGTCAGCAAACTGCAAAACTAAAATGCACCACAGGTATAGAATGTAGATGGATAGTATACTTAATGGATGATGAGTGACAACACAGAGGTAGGTACAGCAGTGGCCTACCGTACTGCTATATATAGTATACTGGTGGACACTGTCAGCAAACTGCAAAACTAAAATGCACCACAGGTATAGAATGTAGATGGATAGTATACTTAATGGATGAACACAGAGGTAGGTACAGCAGTGGCCTACCGTACTGCTATATATAGTATACTGGTGGACACTGTCAGCAAACTGCAAAACTAAAATGCACCACAGGTATAGAATGTAGATGGATAGTATACTTAATGGATGACGAGTGACGACACAGAGGTAGGTACAGCAGTGGCCTACCGTACTGCTATATATAGTATACTGGTGGACACTGTCAGCAAACTGCAAAACTAAAATGCACCACAGGTATAGAATGTAGATGGATAGTATACTTAATGGATGTCGACACAGAGGTAGGTACAGCAGTGGCCTACCGTACTGCTATATATAGTATACTGGTGGACACTGTCAGCAAACTGCAAAACTAAAATGCACCACAGGTATAGAATGTAGATGGATAGTATACTTAATGGATGACGAGTGACGACACAGAGGTAGGTACAGCAGTGGCCTACCGTAGTGCTATATATAGTATAATGGTGGACACTGTCAGCAAACTGCAAAACTAAAATGCACCACAGGTATAGAATGTAGATGGATAGTATACTTAATGGATGACGAGTGACGACACAGAGGTAGGTACAGCAGTGGCCTACCGTAGTGCTATATATAGTATAATGGTGGACACTGTCAGCAAACTGCAAAACTAAAATGCACCACAGGTATAGAATGTAGATGGATAGTATACTTAATGGATGATGAGTGACGACACAGAGGTAGGTACAGCAGTGGCCTACCGTACTGCTATATATAGTATACTGGTGGACACTGTGTCAGCAAACTGCAAAACTAAAATGCACCACAGGTATAGAATGTAGATGGATAGTATACTTAATGGATGACGAGTGACGACACAGAGGTAGGTACAGCAGTGGCCTACCGTACTGCTATATATAGTATACTGGTGGACACTGTCAGCAAACTGCAAAACTAAAATGCACCACAGATATAGAATGTAGATGGATAGTATACTTAATGGATAACGACACAGAGGTAGGTACAGCAGTGGCCTACCGTACTGCTATATATAGTATACTGGTGGACACTGTCAGCAAACTGCAAAACTAAAATGCACCACAGGTATAGAATGTAGATGGATAGTATACTTAATGGATGACGAGTGACGACACAGAGGTAGGTACAGCAGTGGCCTACCGTACTGCTATATATAGTATACTGGTGGACGCTGTGTCAGCAAACTGCAAAACTAAAATGCACCACAGGTATAGAATGTAGATGGATAGTATACTTAATGGATGACGACACAGAGGTAGGTACAGCAGTGCACTCTGCACTGTACTCCTCCTATATAATATTAATTATACTGGTGGTCCCCAGTCCCTACAATAAAGCAGCACACTGAGCACAGATATGGAGTGTTTTTCAGGCAGACAACGTATACTGGTGGTCACTGTCAGCAAAACTCTGCACTGTACTCCTGCTATAGCTGCTCCCCAGTCCCCACAATTAAGCAATGTGAGCACTCAGCACAGATATATTATGCAGCACACTGAGCACAGATATGGTATGGAGCGTTTTTTTCAGGCAGAGAACGGATAAAAACTGGTGGTCACTTATCAGCAAAACTCTGCACTGTACTCCTCCTAACAGCTGCTCCCCAGTCCTCCCCACAATTAAGCAATAAACCAATCAACTTCTACAATAAACGGAGAGGACGCCAGCCACGTCCTCTCCCTATCATCTCCAATGCACGAGTGAAAATGGCGGCGACGCGCGGCTGCTTATATAGAATCCGAATCTCGCGAGAATCCGACAGCGGGATGATGACGTTCGGGCACGCTCGGGTTAGCCGAGCAAGGCGGGAAGGTTCGAACCTGCCTCCGACCCGTGTAAAAAAGGTGAAGTTCGGGGGGGTTCGGTTTCCGAGAAACCGAACCCGCTCATCACTAGTATTTTCTCTGACGTCCTAGTGGATGCTGGGCACTCCGTAAGGACCATGGGGAATAGCGGGCTCCGAAGGAGGCTGGGCACTCTAGAAAGATCTTAGACTACCTGGTGTGCACTGGCTCCTCCCACTATGACCCTCCTCCAAGCCTCAGTTAGATTTCGTGCCCGGCCGAGGTTGGATGCACACTAGGGGCTCTCCTGAGCTCTTAGAAAGTAATAGTCTTAGATTTTTTTATTTTCAGTGAGACCTGCTGGCAACAGGCTCACTGCAGCGAGGGACTAAGGGGAGAAGAAGCGAACTCGCCTGCTTGCAGCCGGATTGGGCTTCTTAGGCTACTGGACACCATTAGCTCCAGAGGGATCGACCGCAGGCCCAGCCTTGATGTTCGGTCCCGGAGCCGCGCCGCCGTCCCCCTTACAGAGCCAGAAGCAAGAAGATGGTCCGGAAAATCGGCGGCATGAAGACTCTGTCTTCACCAAGGTAGCGCACAGCACTGCAGCTGTGCGCCATTGCTCCTCTCACACACTTCACACTCCGGTCACTGAGGGTGCAGGGCGCTGGGGGGGGCGCCCTGAGGCAGCAATAAAAACACCTTGGCTGGTTAAAATACCTCAATATATAGCCCCAGGGGCTATATATGAGGTAAATACCCCTGCCAGAATTCCATAAAAAAACGGGAGAATAGGCCGCGAAAAAGGGGCGGAGCCTATCTCCTCAGCACACTGGCGCCATTTTCCCTCACAGCTCCGCTGGAAGGAAGCTCCCTAGCTCTCCCCTGCAGTCTACAAAGGGTTAATAAAGAGAGGGGGGGCACTAAATTTAGGCGCAGTATACATTATATATAAAAACATAACTTAGTTAGTCCCTGCATTATATAGCGCTCTGGTGTGTGCTGGCATACTCTCACTCTGTCCCCCCAAAGGGCTTTTGTGGGTCCTGTCCTCGTTTAGAGCATTCCCTGTGTGTCTGCGGTGTGTCGGTACGGCGGTGTCGACATGTTGAATGAGGAGGCTTATATGGTGACGGAACAGAGGCCGATATATGTGATGTCGCCCCCTGTGGGGCCGACACCAGAGTGGATGGATAGGTGAAAGGTATTAACCGACAGTGTCAACTCCTTACATAAAAGGGTGGATGACGTAACAGCTGTGGGACAGCCGGCTTCGCAGCCCGCGCCTGCCCAGGCGTCTCAAAGGCCATCAGGGGCACAAAAACGCCCGCTCTCTCAGATGGCAGACACAGATGTCGACACGGAGTCTGACTCCAGTGTCGACAAGGTGGAGACATATACACAATCCACTAGGAATATCCGTGACTTGATCCCGGCAATAAAAAATGTGTTATACATTTCTGACTTTAACCCAAGCACCTCTAAAAATGGGTTTTAGGTTTGGGGAGAAAAAACAGGCAGTGTTTTGTTCCCCCATCAGATGAATAAATGAAGTGTGTGAAAAGCGTGGGTTCCCCCGTTAAGAAACTGGTAATTTATAAAAAGTTACTGATGGCGTACCCTTTCCCGCCAGGAGGATAAGTTACGTTGGGAGATATCCCCTAGGGTGGATAAGGCGCTCACACGTTTGTCAAAAAAGGTGTCACTGCCGTCTTAGGATACGGCCACTTTAATAGGTACCTGTTGATAAAAAAACAGGAGGCTATCCTGAAGTCTGTATTTACACACTCAGGTACTAGACTGAGACCTGCAGATAGTGCTGCTGCAGCGTGGTTGGTGACCCTGTCAAACAGGGATACTAGTTGGCAAACATAAAAACATATTAAAGACGTCGTCTTATATATGGGGGATGCACAGAGGGATATTTTGCCGGCTGGCATCCAAAATAAATGTAATGTCCATTCTGTCAGGAGGGTATTAGAGACCTGTCACTGGACAGGTGATGCTGACTTAAAAAGCGCATAGAGAGCCTTATAAGGGTGAGGAATTATTTGGGGATGGTCTCTGGGACCTCGTATCCACAGCAACTGCTGGGAAGAAATAATTTTACCTCAGGTTTCCTCACAGACAAAGGTACAGTCCTTTCGGCTTCAGAAAAGCAAGCGGGTCAAATGGCGCTTCCTTTCTGTACAGAGACCAGAGTAGAGGGAAAAAGCTGCACCAGTCAGCCTGTTCCCAGAATCAAAATTCTTCCCCCGCCTCCTGTGAGTCCACACCATGACGCGGGTGCTCCACAGGTGTAGCCAGGTACGGTGGGGGGCCGTCTCAAAAATTTCAGCAATTAGTGGGCTCGCTCACAGGTGGATCCCTGTTTCTTTCAAGTAGTATTTCAGGGGTACAAGCTGGAATTCGAGATGTCTCCCCCCCAGCCGTTTACTAAAATATGCCTTGCTGACAACTCCCTCAGGCAGGGAGGCTGTGCTCGAGGCAATTAATAAGCGGTATTCCCAGCAGGTAATACTCAAGGTGCCCCTACTTCAACAAGGACGGGGTTACTATTTCACACGGGTTGGGGTACCGAAACTGCATGGTTCGGTGTGACCCATTTTATATTTAAAATCCTTGAACACATACATAAAAAAATTCAAGTTCAAGATGGAATCGCTCAGGGCGGTTATTGCAAGCCTGGACGAGGGGGATTACATGGTATCCCGGGACATCAAGGATGCTTACCTGCATGTCCCCATTTACCATCCTCGCCAGGAGTACCTCAGATTTGTGGTACAGGATTACCATTACCAAGTCCAGACACTGCCGTTTGGACTGTACATGGCACCGAGGGTGTTTTATCAAGGTAATGGCCGAAATGATGATACTCCTTCGAAAAAAGGGAGTTGTAATTATCCCGTACTTGGACAATCTCGTTATAAGGGCGAGGTCCAAGGAGCAGTTGGTAGTCGGGGTAGCACTATTTTGGAAAGTGCTACAACAGCATGGTTGGATTCTAAACAGTCCAAAGTCACAGCTGGTTCCTATGACACGTCTACTGTTCCTGGGGATGGTTCTGGACATAAACCAGAAATAGTGTTTCTCCCGGAGGAGAAAGCCAAGGAGTTGTCATCTCTAGTCAGAGACCTCCTGAAGCCAAAATAGGTAGCGGTGCATCATTGCACGCGAGTCCTGGGAAAAATGGTAGCTTCCTACGAAGCAATCCCATTAGGCAGGTTCCATACAAGAACTTTTCAGAGGGACCTGTTGGACAAGTGGTCCGGATCGCATCTTCCGATGCATAGGCTGATAACCCTGTCTCCAAGGACCAGGGTATCTCTACTGTGGTGGCTGCAGAGTGCCCATCTTCAAGAGGGCCGCAGGTTCGGCATACAGGACTAGGTCCTAGTGACCATGGATTCCAGCCTTTGAGGCTGGGGGGCAGTCACACAGGGAAAAAACTTCCAGGGACTTTGGTCAAGTCAGGTTATTTCCCTACACATAAATATTCTGGACCTGAGGGCCATTTACAATGCCCTGAGGCCGGCAAGGCCTCTGCTTCAAAACCAGCCGGTACTGATCCAATCAGACAACATCACGGCAGTCGCCCATGTAAACCAACAGGGCGGCACAAGAAGCAGGATGGCGATGGCAGAAGCCACAAGGATTCTCCGATAGGCGGAAAATCATGTGTTAGCACTGTCAGCAGTGTTCATTCCCGGAGTGGACAACTGGGAAGCAGATCTTCTCAACAGACACAACCTCCACCCGGGAGAATGGGGACTTCCTCCAGAAGTCTTCCAATAGGATTGTACACCATTGGGAAAGGCCACAGGTGGACATGATGGCGTCCCGCCTCAACAAAAAGCTATAAAAGATATTGCACCAGGTCAAGGGACCCTCAGGCGATAGCTATGGACGCTCTGGTAACACCGTGGGTGTACCAGTCGGTTTATGTGTTCTCCCCTCTGCCTCTCATACCAAAGGTACTGAGAATAATAAGAAGGCGAGGAGTAAGAACGATACTCGTGGATGGCCAAGAAGAGCTTGGTACCCTGAACTTCAAGAATTTATATCAGAGGACCCATGGCCTCTGCCACTCAGACAGGACCTGCGGCAGCAGGGGCCCTGTCTGTTCCGAGACTTACCGCGGCTGCGTTTGACGGCATGGCGGTTGAACGCCGGATCCTGAAGGAAAAGGGCATTCCGGAGGAAGTCATTCCTACGCTTACTAAAGCCAGGAAAGAGGTTACAGCAACTCATTATCACCGCATATGGCGAAAATATGTTGCATGGTGTGAGGCCGAAAGGGCCCCAACAGAGGAATTTCAACTAGGTCGATTTCTGCATTTCCTGCAAGCAGGAGTGACTATGGGCCTTAGATTGGTTTCCATTAAGGTACAGATCTCGGCTCTGTCGATTTTCTTTAAAAAAGAACTAGCTTCAGTACCTGAAGTTCAGACATTTATAAAAGGAGTGCTGCATAGTCAGCCCCCGTTTGTGCCTCCTGTGGCACCTTGGGATCTCAACGTGGTGTTGAGTTTCTTAAAGTCACATTGGTTTGAGCCACTAAAAACCGTGGATCTGAAATATCTCACGTGGAAGGTGGTCATGTTATTGGCCTTGGCTTCGGCCAGGCAAGTATCAGAATTGGCGGCTTTATCATGTAAAAGCCCTTATCTGATTTTCCATATGGATAGGGCAGGATTGAGGACTCGTCCCCAGTTCTCCCTAAGGTGGTGTCAGCGTTTCACCTGAACCAGCCTATGGTGGTGCCTACGGCTACTAGGGACTTGGAGGACTCCAAGTTGTTAGACGTGGTCAGGGCCCTGAAAATATATGTTTCCAGAACGGCTGGAGTCAGAAAATCTGACTCGCTGTTTATCCTATATGCACCCAACAAGCTGGGTGCTCCTGCTTCTACGCAGACTATTGCTCGTTGGATTTGTAGTACAATTCAGCTTGCACATTCTGTGGCAGGCCTGCCACAGCCAAAAATCTGTCAATGCCCATTCCACAAGGAAGGTGGGCTCATCTTGGGCGGCTGCCCGAGGGGTCTCGGCTTTACAACTTTGCCGAGCTGCTACTTGGTCAGGGGCAAACACGTTTGCAAAATTATAAAAATTTGATACCCTGGCTGAGGAGGACCTGGAGTTCTCTCATTCGGTGTTGCAGAGTCATCCGCACTCTCCCGCCCGTTTGGGAGCTTTGGTATAATCCCCATGGTCCTTACGGAGTTCCCAGCATCCACTAGGACGTCAGAGAAAATAAGAATTTACTCACCGATAATTCTATTTCTCGTAGTCCGTAGTGGATGCTGGGCGCCCATCCCAAGTGCGGTTTATCTGCAATACTTGTACATAGTTATTGTTAACTAAATCGGGTTATTGTTGAGCCATCTGTTGAGAGGCTCTATTGTTTCATACTGTTAACTGTGTTTCATATCACGAGTTGTACGGTGTGATTGGTGTGGCTGGTATGAGTCTTACCCGGGATTCAAAATCCTTCCTTATTGTGTACGCTCGTCCGGGCACAGTACCTAACTGAGGCTTGGAGGAGGGTCATAGTGGGAGGAGCCAGTGCACACCAGGTAGTCTAAGATCTTTCTAGAGTGCCCAGCCTCCTTCGGAGCCCGCTATTCCCCATGGTCCTTACGGAGTGCCCAGCATCCACTACGGACTACGAGAAATAGAATTACCGGTGAGTAAATTCTTATTTTCCAGTGCATGGACTAGCATTTTGTCTCAGGATCATACCGGAAGATCCATATTTCATCACAGGTAATAACTTTATCTAAAAAATTCGAATCCGCTTGAATTTGTTCCAAAATGTCTGTACAAATTCGCTTTAGAATTTTTTTTCTACCTGGCTGTGAGAAGCCTTGAAGCCATCTTAGCACAAATGTTTGCTATGTTAAGATCTTGATGCAAAACATGCCTAACAGTTTCTTTATCAGTGTTTACTATTTCTGCTATCATTCGGATGCTGAGTCGACAGTCAATTCGAACACATTTTCTAAAATTTTTCCATATTTGTTTTCTATGTGCATGGCCCCCAAGGACGTTCATTATCTTGGACATCCCCACGACCATGACTAAAACTTTTGTGTCACTGAAACACACATGCACGTGACATACAAACTGGCCTGTAAGCCTCGGTTAGCACACAGAAATATTTGGGGGCGTTTTGTTCAGTTTAACAAAAAGTTTTGGGGGGAATGTAATAGGGTGTGAGAATCAGAAAGTGAGAGATTTGGGAGATTTTTTTTAAAAGTGGCAATCGTTTACATGGCAAAACTAGGTTGATTTTGCCATGTAAGTGATTGCCACTTTAAAAAACAAACAAAAAAAAAACAGGAGAAATCTCCCAATACATCTCACTTTCTGATTCTCACACCCTATTACATTCCCTCCTTTGAGTTAACACATTGGCCCTCATTCCGAGTCGTTCGCTCGGTAAATTTCTTCGCATCGCAGTGATTTTCCGCTTAGTGCGCATGCGCAATATCCGCACTGCGACTGCGCCAAGTAATTTTGCTATGAAGATAGTATTTTTACTCACGGCTTTTTCTTCGCTCCGGCGATCGTAGTGTGATTGACAGGAAATGGGTGTTACTGGGCAGAAACAGGCCGTTTTAAGGGCGTGTGGGAAAAAACGCTACCGTTTCCGGAAAAAACGCGGGAGTGGCTGGAGAAACGGGGGAGTGTCTGGGCGAACGCTGGGTGTGTTTGTGACGTCAAACCAGGAACGACAAGCACTGAACTGATCGCAGATGCCGAGTAAGTCAGAAGCTACTCTGAAACTGCTAAGAAGTTTGTAATCGCAATATTGCGAATACATCGTTCGCAATTTTAAGAAGCTAAGATTCACTCCCAGTAGGCGGCGGCTTAGCGTGTGCAATACTGCTAAAATCGCCTTGCGAGCGAACAACTCGGAATGACCTCCATTGTTCTGCTTTTGAACTAATCATTTTTACAACGCACGGGAAAAAGACAATTTTGTCGAATGCTGTGTGACAGCAAACTATCTGTGCGAGAGGGGGAAACTTGGAAAACCGCTTTGGAATAGTTTGAGGTCAGTGTTCCCCCACTCCCTTTTAACTTACACAGTATGGTTTAATAATAGTCTTGTTATTTAATAGCCACACCTCGTATATATACAAAGGGACTTTGAAGCGAAGCATGTATACACAGGACAAAGAGCCAACATTGAGACAAACATCATAGTGTTTATGTTAGATATATAAATCGTATCTAAATATAAGATTATGCTTTAATGATGTTTGGTATGCGCTATGAACAAGAGTTTTATCCAGTGAGTTGTCCACATGGGACAGAGTGAATATTATCATGATGTCAATCTATGCTATTGCTACTTTTATGCATTAGTGCCCCTCTTTAGTATAAGATTATCAAACACTGGTATTGTGCCCACTTATGCTGTACAGTTGAGGGAGTCTGGGACATAATTGCACGATAGCACCTCTTGAAATCTTTAGTATTAGGGTGTGCAGTCCAGGCCCCCCTTTTTTCCTCTATATTTGTGTATATATTGTACACTGGAAGGCAAGGCTTCCTTCCTCTGGTATTGGCACCCCTCCCATTTACCCTCAGGTGTTTTAATTAGCTAGGTTCCTGCATTTCAGATCACACATTGAAATGGCACTATTTGGAGGTAAGTCCTGTATAAATTTATATAATGTGATAGTATTAGGAATGTTAGGGACCCATGTGATGAAGTCACCTGGCCGCGGTACATGGGCCCGCATATTTGCGCAAATGTGTGCTAAGAACTTAAATTATACTCAATTTTAATTGTGAGAGTTTATTTAAATTATTTTTACTATCAGTGTTCTTAGTGCTAGGAGTGTGCATCTGCATCTCTCTTCCTCCAGCATAGTATTAGAAGCCTCGGCATAATAGCACCTCTTGAAATCTTTAGTATTAGGGTGTGCAGTCCAGGCCCCCCTATTTTCCACATAATTGTCATATCATACAAGTTAATTGTTTGAAATTCTACAAAGAAGGGTTATCCTGTTATTTACACTCAATTATAAAGTGACATCTGTTGTTTTAAACCGTTATTGCTACAAGTTTTATATTTTGCCTGTTTAGATGTTTATTTTTAGAGATACAAATACAATTTGAAAATTTTAAAGTACAGTAGCTAAAACCCATCTCAGCACCCATTTTTTAGTTCTGTTTTTCCATGCTCACCTTACATGTTGGCATAGGGGGGTCATTTAGGTTCCGTTGGAGTTGCTATCACTGCTGCTTCCTTGGATGTATGATAATGCAGCAGGAGGCGTCTATCACAAGCAGACGTCTCCTGCTGCAGTAGTGATCCAAGCATCAGATCAAAGCACCCACCATCGAATGGATGTGGCACCCACGGTGCCGCTCATGCCAAATATCGCTGATGCCAGGAAATCTCCGTTCTATGATGTAGATCACTGGCCTCTTCACACCCCCTAAACATTCCAAACGGAGCCCCTCGCTGCCCACAAAACGGCATCAGACTGTCAATCAATGACAGTCGGATGTCGGCCTGCGTCCTGAAGGGTCCTGCGCATGTGTAAAGTACCAAAAAATGGTACTTAACAACGAAGGGGGCAGGTGCAATAGCACGTGAATGACCGTCTGTGTGAAATTTGGTCATTTTTCTTTATTTATAAACTGTCAAAATATTCTACATGGATAAATACAAGCACAAAAAGAAAACCTAAACAAAGCCAACACACAGGTTCAATGCCTTTTCTGGACGCATTTACCAACTTGTCAGCTAATGACCAATTAATTTTCCTCAGATTATCAGCGGTAACTGTGGAGCCCTACATACTGTAATAGTAGGCAGGGCTGCCATCAGGGGTTGCTGGGGTCACAGCTGTCCCGGGCCCAGCCTCTCTGACAGAAAAGGGAGTGCACGGGCTGCTCATGCTGCCGCCCGCCTGCCACTGTCCGCAGCGCTGTATTGAAAATGTCCCTTACAAAATGGCCGCCACCTCAGAGGAGACAGTTATTAAAGGTACTAGAGGAGGCGCCTCTAGTATCTTTAATAACTGTCTCCTCTGAGGTGGTGGCCATTTTGGGAGTGATGTTTTCTGTAGTTTTAATTTGAAACATGCAGACAGGCAGATGCTAACAACTGGGGTGGGGAGGAAATCCCCTAGAAATTAGCAGAACCCTTGACAACGAGCAGGTACTATTATAATTACTGTGTGGGGCATAATATGATGACAAGGGTATTAATCTGGGGCATAATATGGTGTCAGAGGTATTACTGTGTGAGGCATAACATGGTGCCAGGGGCATTACTGTATGAAACATAATATGGTGACAGGGGCATTACTGTATGCGGCCTAATATGGTAACAGGGACATAACTGTGGGGGCTTAATATGGTGTCAGGGGCCTTACTGCGGGGCTTAATATGGTGCAAGGGGCATAATATGGTGTTTCTCCATATAAGCAGCATAGAAATGTATGTTTAAAAAATCTATATATATATGTATGTATATATTCCTGATGAAAGGTGCTAATAAACGCACCTAAAATGTTGATAGCAAAGCTTGTGTAGCTGTCTGCATTATTTACAAATCCGTGGACTGCCGCCTGTTTTTCTTCTATATACTGCATGGCTCCCTGTTGGTCCATGGGAAGGTGCCCAGGTATTGCAGCGTTTATGTGGAGTGCCAGTCAAATTGTATTGTGTCATACCTCCCAACTGTCCAAATTTTCGCGGGACAGTCCCGTTTTTTTGAGTCTGTCCCGCTGTCCCTCCTGTGGGCCACAGTGTCCCGCGGTGGTGGTGGTGGTGGGGGGCAGTTGGGAGGTTCCTGATCACTCACTGCTCTGCTCAGGTAAGAGCAGAGAAGCAGTGAATAGACGCTGTGCACATGTGCACAGCGTCTTTTCCAGTGAGGCAGAGGGACTGGGGGCATGGCCAGCAGCTCACAGAGCGCTGGCCATGCCCCCACTGTGACGGAAATGGAAGGCGTGGCTCACGATCACGTCATTCACGTGAAGCCATGCCCCTTTTCATTAGACCATGCCCTCTTTTCAACACATAGGGTCCCGCTCTCAAGCCTCCATATGTTGGGAGGTATGTTGTGTACATGTATGTGTGTGTATGTATGTATATATATATATATATATATAACATTTTTATTATATTTATATATTATTATTATTTTTGTAGTCCTGAGACCCACAATTCTGATGGCAACCCTGACAGCAGGACCCCTTGTTTTAATAATAATAATAATAATAATAATAATAATAATAATAATAATATATTTTATTTGTCATTAACAAAACAGCAATGAGATGTCAATGAAATTTCGATATGAACATTCTGTGCAATGGGACAAACAATAAACATATTTCATTAAAAATAAATTAGCGCTAATCCTTTTGTTCGTTTAACAACCGGACAGCTGTTGGAAAAAAAAACTATTTAACATGCGCTTTGTGTGTGCATGTACACACAAAAAAACGTTTTAGGGATGGCAATCTTTCAAAGACCAAATAATTTGGATGACTTACATCAGCTAATATGCATCTGGCTTTTCTTAACACTTTTTTTTACATAAAAATCCGTCAGACAGGGCAAGGACACCCCAATAATCTTACTAGCAGTTCTAACCACACGTTCTAGGGCAATTCGCTGAGCTACTGTACAATTCCCAAACCACACTATGATCCCATAAGACAGAACACTCTCTATAATACGTCGATAAAACCTAACTAAAGTAATCGTACTCAGACAAACAGCCTTAATTCTCCTTAAAAAGAAAAGGTGCTGCTGTGCCTTCTTAATCAAAAAAGTACAATTTAAGGACCAATTTAGGTCATTAGCAATATACATGCCCAAGAATTTAAATGAAGCCACCTCCTCAAATGGCTTACCATCTAAAAATATAGGAAGTAACGGTCTACTACTACCACGTCTAAAATCCATTACCATTTCCTTTGTTTTGGATATATTTAAAATCAAACAATTTTCTTTACTCCATTCTAATAAACGTAAAATGTCATATCTGTAGGATACCTCGTCATTTACACTTATCAGGCCAACAACCGCTGTGTCATCTGCAAATTTCACCACTTTAACAGAATCAGAAACTGAAAAACAATCATACGTAAATAACGAATATAATAGTGGGCTCAAGATACACCCCTGTGGAACACTAGTTCCTATCCGAACTTCACCAGACACAGATTTACCTAACTTCACTACTTGAGGCCTATCAGTAAAAAAAATAAAAAATCCAATTGCACGTAAACCCGTTTAAGCCTAAATTAAAAAGCTTAAAAAGAACTAAGATCCGCAAATAAAATTCTAACACATGTCCCCTTCTTTTCCAAGTGGTTCTGTGCCTGATGTAAAACAGTCAAAGCTGTATCATCCGTAGACCGGTTCTGCCTGTAGGCAAATTGAAAAGGATAAAAATTGGCGGGAAAATTAGATTTGATATGACATAACATCAGGCGTTCGAAGCACTTCATGACTAATGACGTTAACGCAATAGGTCGATAATCGTCTAAGCATTTGGGTGTGCCCTTTTTAGGTACAGGGATAATTTCTGTAAACTTAAAATAATTTGGAATTTTACAGACCTGTAATGAGATATTAAATACAGGTTGAGTATCCCATATCCAAATATTCCGAAATACGGAATATTCCGAAATATGGACTTTTTTGAGTGAGAGTGAGATAGTGAAACCTTTGTTTTTTGATGGCTCAATGTACACAAACTTTGTTTAATACACAAAGTTATTAAAAATATTGTATTAAATGACCTTCAGGCTGTGTGTAGAAGGTGTATATGAAACATAAATGAATTGTGTAAATGTACACACACTTTGTTTAATGCACAAAGTTATAAAAATATTGGCTAAAATGACCTTCAGGCTGTGTGTATAAGGTGTATATGTAACATAAATGCAATCTGTGCTGAGATTTAGGTCCCATCACCATGATATCTCATTATGGTATGCAATTATTCCAAAATACGGAAAAATCCCATATCCAAAATACCTCTGGTCCCAAGCATTTTGGATAAGGAAGACTCAACCTGTATTAGCGTAAAAATCCCAGCTAGTTGATCACTGCATTTTCAGAGGATTTTACCTTGAATCCCATCTGGGCCGGCAGCTTTACCTTTGCTGACACCTTTAAGACACTTCAGAACATCTTGTTCATCCAATACTACAGGGATCTCACCAGATCTAATCTCAATAGCTTTGGCAATAGTCAAATTTTTCCTATCAATCTAGAATAAAAGACATTGAGATCATCCGCCAAAGTACTATTTACTGCACTAGACTCCTCCTTTTTTGGTTTATTATCGGTAATGTCTTGCAGGCTCCTCCACATACTCTTAGAATCGTTACACTGTTTAAACCCATCCTCCATTCTATTTGAAAACTCAATTTTTGCCTTTGATATCCCTCTCCTCAAATCAGCCCTTGCTACTGAATGAATAGGCGTCTTTATCCCCCATTTTAAAAGCCCTATCCCTAGACTTTATTAGAGAACGTACTTCAGCATTCATCCAGGGTTTCTCATTTGCGTAGACTATAAAACACTACTTAGTTGTTACACTCTCTACACAGCAATTTATATAACCTATCACCATAGTCGCTAATACGCTAATAGGTCAATATCTATGGACCCGCTCCTCATGGACTCCTTGATTAACAACTCCCAATTTGTGAATGCTAAGGTGTCCTGGAGCCTCTCTACAGCATTATCTGGCCATACAATAATAGATCTTTTAGTAGGCCTAACATGCCTAACCAAGGGTTTATACATAGGAATCAAAAATAAAGAAGCATGATCTGATTTTCCAATATGCGGGAGAACAACAGTCTCGTAGGCAAGGACCATATTAGTGTACACTTGGTCCAAAGTATTTACACCATGTGTGGGTACCTGAACATACCGTATTTATAAAATTTTGGTAGGACCGATTGTAAATCAGTCCGATTAAAATCCCCAGCTATAATAAAAGCAGCGTCCACATATTTTGACTGTAAACCAGTTAATAACATATCATATAAAGTGTTGAGTGCATAACCCACATCAGCCTGCTGACAGATATAAACAGCCATTACTATAATAACTGAATATTCTCTGGGAAGATAATAAGGCCTACATTTGATTAACAAATATTCTAATTCCTCTGAGCAATAGGTTTCAATAAGAACAGCATTAGAACACCACTAATTATTCACATAAATACAAACCCCACCGCCTCTATTTTTCCCTGATGCAACAGTCCTATCTGCTCTAAACAAAGTCCTGTCCATAAGATCCAAAGCAGTGTCAGGAACAGTCTCAGTCAGCCATGTCTCAGTAAAAATGAAAAGAAAACCATTTCTCAGACAACGCTTATTAGCTATTTCCAGTTGAATGTCATCCAATTTATTTGCCAGAGAACGAACATTAGCCAGGAATAAACTAGGCAGAGGAGGCTTCATAGGGCAAAGCTGTAATCTTACTTTGATACCTGCCCTCTTACCACGCTTCTGCCGTCTCTCCCTGCATGGGCACCATATCTAGCCTCCCACAAGGTCAGACCCCCAGCGGGAATCTCTATGTCTCGGTCCATAACCAGCTCTCCTATGATGGTGATGGTATGAGTAGCGGCCACAATGTCCTCCTCTTCCCCAGCTGCAGGCAACCTCCTCCAGCAGCTGCGCCCTAGCCCATCCAGCTCCCCCTCCTTCACCGGGGAAACCAGCCTCTCCTGCATAGCAGCCGTGGCCGAAAGCACATGACCGCTTCCCGCAGCAGTAGCAGGGTCAGCGGGAGCAGCGGCCATGACTGGAAGCACATAGTCGCCTCCTGCAGGGCCAGCGGCACCATCAGCCCCTGCTCCAGCGGCTGAAAGCACATAGCCGCTTCTTGCAGGGCCAACGACATCATCAGCCCCCGCTCCAGCTCCGACACTGCACTACCATACAGGGCCCCCGATGCCACACCGCCGTACCGTGGTCCCAGCAAAATTTCACGGGGGTAAGTGATCCTTGTCATACCGCTACCCCAAGTGCACAATATCATAAGAATGATACAGGTTACTGTTGTACCAGTAGTACAGGAGCACCGATCCGCTGTGTCTAAGTGCGCCACCATCTTCCAGCTTCTTGCTTCTGAGGGTTACTCAGGTGTGCCGCTATATAGTAAGCAGCATGTAGTACACTGTGCGTCAGGATCTCCATGTTCCATAATGGTAGCAGGCATAAAGAGAGAGGTCTCCTCTTTCAAGTATGTCAATTAAATTTACCAACATGATTTTATGTCTAAGATCTCTAACCTCTATTAACAGATGGAAGAAAACAGAATGGTTCTTAGAGTAACCTAAGGCCTGCATTAAATTATTCTCGATATGCAGCTGTGAACATAACGGAAGAATATGGGGGCAGATGTATTAACCTGGGGAAGGCATAAGGAAGTGATAAACCAGTGATATGTGCAAGGTGATAAAGGCACCAGCCAATCAGATCCTTACTGTTAATTTACATATTGGAGCTGATTGGTTGGTGCCTTTAACACCTTGCACATATGCATATCACTGGTTTATCACTTCCTTATGCCTTCTCCAGGTTAATACATCTGCCCCATAGTTCCCCACATCAACAACTTTCTTGCAGAAAATTGATGATGTTGGTTGTCGCAAAGTGCCACTGTTCTTCAAACGCCAACAGCATCATTTGGTCGTCGTAGGTAATTGATTTGTCTTATTCAGGACAACCACCACTTAATGCAACCTGACCTCTCCATAGTAAATAAGGTGTTAATTTTCACTGCACTGATGCCGCACATGCAAAGTGAGTGCTAAAAGTATGTACAGTATACAGTACAACCGGAAAATATTCACAGTGCTTCACTTCTTCTACATTTTGTTATGTTACAGCCTTATTCCATAAATGGAATACGTTAATTTTTTCCCTATATTGACAACGTGAAAAAAGTTTGTTTTTAGATTTTTGCTAATTTATTAAAAATAAAAAACTAAGAAATCACATGTACATAAGTATTCACAGCCTTTGCTCAATACTTTGTTGATGCACCTTTGGCAGCAATGACAGCCTCAAGTCTTTTTGAATATGATGCCACAAGTTTGGTACACCTACCTTTGGGCAGTTTCATCCATTCCTCTTTGCAGCACCTCTCAAGCTCCATCAGGTTAGATGGGAAGCGTCGGTGCACAGACATTTTCAGATCTCTCCAGAGATGTTCAATCGGATTCAAGTTTGGGCTCCTGCTGGGCCACTCAAGGACATACACAAAGTTGTCCTGAAGCCACTCCTTTGATATCTTGGCTGTGTGCTTAGGGTCGTTGTCCTGCTGAAAGATGAACTGTCGCCCCAGTCTGAGGCCAAGAGCGCTCTGGAGCAGGTTTTCATCCAGGATGTCTCTGTACATTGCTGCATTCATCTTTCCCTCTATCCTGACTAGTCTCCCAGTTCCTGTCAATGAAAAACATCCCCATAGCATGATGCTGCCACCACCACGCTTCACTGTAGGGATGGTGTTGGCCTGGTGATGAGCGGTGCCTGGTTTCCTCCAAACATGACGCCTGGCATTCATGCCAAAGAGTTCAATCTTTGTCTCATCAGACCAGAAAATTTTGTTTCTCATGGTCTGATAGTCCTTCAGGTGCATTTTGGCAAAATCCAGGCAGGCTACCATGTGCTTTTTACTAAGGAGTGGCTTCCGTATGCCACTCTACCATACAGGCCTGATTGGTGGATTGCTGCAAAGATGGTTGTCCTTCTGGAAGGTTCTCCTCTCTCCACAGAGAAATGTTGTAGCTCTGACAGAGTGACCATCGGGTTACTGGCCACCTCCCTGACTAGGGCCCTTCTTGCCGAACGGCCAGCTCCAGGAAGAGTCCTGGTGGTTCCGAACTTCTTCCATTTACGGATCATGGAGGCCACTGTGCTCATTGGGACCTTCAAAGCAGCAGTCTATTCACCACTGCTCTGCTAAGCTCCGCCCCCCGCCCCCCCCCCCCAACACTGGAGACCAAAAAAACTGACTGTCCTGTTAAAATCGGAACAGAGGGGAGGTATGTATAAGGAACAGGGGCGTCAGAACATTTTTAAGTTGGGGTGGCAAGATATAATCTCATTTCGGCCCCCTAAATTGCTGAATCGCTAAATTTCACCCCCTCATAGTTAATGCCTCATAGTTAATGAAATGTGATCGCCGACTGCACTTAGGGGTCTATTTACTAAGCCTTGGATGGAGATAAAGTAGACAGAGATAAAATACCAGCCAATCACCTCCTAACTGTCATTTTTCAAACCCAGCATGTGGCATGGCAGTTAGGAGAGGATTGGCTGGTACTTTATCTCTGTATCTCTGTTGACTTTATCTCCATTCAAGGCTTAGTAAATAGACTCCACAGTCATAGAGTGTGAATAAAACCTGTGGCAAGTGCAGTGAGCCACTGCGCCCGCAGCATGGCGAGCGCAGCAAGCCCGCAAGGGGACTCTCTGCGCTCACCCCGCTGCTGGTATTCTGGCAGCTGGGATGCCGCTATCAGTATACAGACAGCCAGCATTCGGAATATCATTACCATCCCATAAGGATATATGGATGTAGCCACGCTCATCATTACCGTAAGCGCTGCACTGTGACTGTGGTGACTGCCTTCGGTGCCTTGTGAGGACTGAGGAGTCCTCAGACCTGGGGGTGGAGTCACAGAGGAAGTGGAGGTGGTACCAGGATATGAGAAGAAGGAGGCACAATAGAAAAGAGCCCAGGAGTTCCAGGAATGGAGGCGCTGCGGTCAGCAGAGGAGGAGCTTGGGGCCAGTGCATAGCAGCAGTACGTCGCTTTATAGGTGAGGCTGGCCGCTGTCCGGGAGTCCGGGACCATCAGGGAGTAGGAGGGGCCAGTGGCAGAACTTATGAGTGGTGGGCCCAGGTGCAAAACTTTGCTGTGGGCCCCCCTCCTCCACCCCACCCCAAGTTTACAATATGCCATATGGCAATGGGTTACAGAGAGAGGTACATGGTGACAGGGATGAGGCAGAGGGTGATGTGCAGAGACTGACAGGGAGACTAAGAGTTGGTGAAAGGGAGAGATAATGGGTGACAGGAAAAGGGTGACTGGAGAGGATGAGAGGGAGAAGCAGTGGGTGACAGGGAGAGGGTGACTGGGAGAAGGTGAATAGGAGAGGCAGAGAGTATGAGAGATCTCTGTAGGAGGGAGTAAAGGGGGTAAATTAGTTTAAAAGGGTCACTGGGACATGAAGGGAAAGTATCAGTGGGCGAGACAGGCAGAAAAGAATACAAGCAACATTAACATCAAAGCTGAGTAAAGAGAATGCTAATTAAAGAATTTACTAAAGGGATAAAAGAGAAATAATGTCAGGAAAGAAAAAGGAGAGGGAGAGAGGTGAAGAGGAAGGGAGAGAGGTGTAAGGGAACAGAGAGAGAGAAACGGGGAGAGGAGGAGACAAAGGGAAAGAGAAAGTTACGGAAGGAGAGAAAGAGAGATGGGGAGACAGAAGGAGATAGAGAGAGGGGAGATGGAGGCGTAAATTTACTAACGCTTCTAAAAATGAGAAGTGGTGATGGACAGGTAGCGCCATTGAATCTGGGAGGGAGGAGCTAAGAGCTGCCCCTCCTCCCTCTCCGGCCTGGACCCGAACAAAGACTGTGTGCAGCGGCAGGGTCACCACAGGCTCTGGTGCGCTGGCGGTGGGCAGTGCAATGCTGGCAGTGGAATGAGTCATTGTGACTCATTATAATGCCAGCGGATGAGGGCCCCTTCACTGTGCTGGGCCTCGGTGCACCGGCACTAGGTCTGCCTCTGGGAGGAGCTAAGCATCATTATGCACAGTGCTCCTGCGGGAGGCTACATTCATTGCACGGAGCGGAGGATGTAATGTGCAGTCAGGTGATAGACCGCACATTACATCCTTAAAATTAAAATAAAATAAATAAATAAATCCTCTGCTCTGTGCAGTGAATGTAGCCTCCAACAACAGCATTGTGCATACATGATCGGCGCCTCTCTAAGTTTTGGGGGTCCTGCCCCGTTGCCCCCCCCCCAGTTCCAACGCCCCTGTTAAGGAATATTCAAGATTGTAAAAATAAAACCACATAATGGTCTATGAACTAAGCCTTGGGAAGTGATAAGGTAGAGAAAGATAAAGTACCAGCCAATCAGCTCCTAACTGCCATGTAACAGGCTGGGTTTTAAAAATGACAGTTAGGAGCTGGTTGGCTGGTACTTTATCTCTGTCCACTTTATCTCCATCTAAGGCTTAGTAAATAGACCCCTTAGTACATGTGCTTCAATGTATCAAGTCACTTTAGAAAGTATGGGTGAAGAAGCCATAGAGTAGAGGAAACAGCATCCAACAAATCTCCCAAATAGAGGGAGTGTAGGTATGTACGGTGACCACGCCTGTTCCAACACTCGGCAATGTACATGTTATGTTGTGCTGATTGTGATTGCTATGTGCAAGCTCATGCACTGTATGCTAAATTCATATCCATGTGCATGCAAGGCACCCATATGACTGAGTCTGTGCCTCTGGGCCCCAGAGCAACTGCTTGTGCTTCCAGTGTTATTGATATGCCCCTACTCGGGTACGTGGCATAAACGAGAAGATGTACATACAGTGCTCCAGCTCCTTCATGTTGGATGGTTTCCGCTTGTGAACAGCAATCTTCAAGTTTGACCACAGATTCTCAATTGGATTGAGATCTGGGCTTTGACTAGGCCATTCCAACACATTTAAATGTTTCCCCTTAAAGAACTCGAGTGTTGTTTTAGCAGTATGCTTCGGGTATTGTCCTGCTGGAAGGTGACCCTCCATCCCAGTCTCAAATCACAGGCAGACTGAAACAGGTTTTGCTCAGAAATATCCCTGTATTTAGCACCATACATATTTCCCTAGAGTTGAAACAGTTTACCAGTCCCTGCTGCTGAAAACATCCCCACAGCATGATGCGGTCACCACCATGTTTCACTGTGGGGATGGTGTTCTTGGGGTGATGAGATGTGTTGGGTTTGCGCCAGACATAGCGTTTTCCTTTGTGGCCGAAAAGTTAAATTTTAGTCTCATCTGATCAGAGCACCTTCCTCCATACATTTGGGGAGTCGTCCACATGCCTTTTTGGCAAACTCAAAACGTGCCTTCTTATTTTTAAAACTAAGTAATGGCTTTTTTTCTGGCCACTCTTCCATAAATCCCTGCTCTATGGAGTGTACGGCTTATTGTGGTCACATGCGCAGTTACATTAGTCTCTGCTGTAGAACTCTGCAGCTCCTTCAGGGTTACCTTTGGTCTCTGTACTGCCTCTCTGATTAATGCCCTCCTTGCCCGGTCTGTGAGTTTTGGTGGCCGGCCCTCTCTTGGCAGGTTTGTTGTGGTACCATGTTCTTTCCATTTGAAGATGATGGATTTGATGGTGCTCTGGGGGATCATCAAAGATTTGGATATTTTTTTATAACCCAACCCTGACTTGTACTTCTCAACAACTTTGTCCCTAACTTGTTTGGAGAGCTCCTTGGTCTTCATGGTGTGATGCCTCTTGCTTAGTGGTGTTGCAGCCTCTGGGGCCTTTCAGAAAAGGTGTTTTTATACTGACAGATCATGTGACACATAGATTGCACACAGGTGGACTTCATTTCACTAATTATGTGACTTTGAAGGTAATTGGTTGCACCAGAAGTTCATAGCAAAGGGGGTGAATACATATGCACATGCCAATTTTCTAATTTTTATTTATAAAAATTCTTCTTTATATAAATTTTTCTCATTTCACTTCACCAACTTAGACTACTAACTTTGTGCAGATCCATCACAGAATTCAGATTAAAACAAATAAAAAATTATAGGTTGTAATGTAACAAAATAGGTACTGTGAAAGGCCAAGGGGGGTGAATACTTTAACAAGGCACTGTAGAATGAAATGATAGTTAGCTATATAGCTAGCTCTTACTTTGCCTGTTATGTAAAGCAAAGGATGAGTAACAGTAACATATTAAATTACACAGCTCTTCTTGTTTGAATGGTGCAGATTAAATGATGGCTGCATACTTTTCTATTTAATTAATACAGGCCATAGATGGAGCGCATCTGTAAGCTATATATGAATATACGTGCACAACATAACGGGAGGTCTCTAAGGAGCTTAATTTATTTATAAGTTGGACTTTATGAATTGAGTGCAGTGGTTTAGTGCTCTTGTAATTGTGCTTGTCCACTTCATTGATATATCTCATCCAGCTTCTTATTTAGTGTATCCAGCCTGTATTTAGCTAGGAGCAATAATTTTGGGTATCCTATACTGGTCACAATCTTGACTCCCAGAACCAGCTCTTACTCTACAATTTATTGCACAAAAATAGGCACATGGGCCCTCATTCTGAGTTGATCGCACGTAGCAAATTTTTGCTGCTCCTGCGATCAACTTGACGCCACCTATGGGGGAGTGTATTTTAGCATACCAGGGCTGCGTTCGCTTGTGCAGCCCTGCTATGCTAAAAAAGTTTCCTGCAAAACAAGACTAGGGTCAGACTTACTTACCCTGTGTGACGGATCCAGCGACGAAGGTCCCGGAATTGACGTCAGACATCTGCCCTCCAAACGCCTGGACACGCCTGCATTCACCTCACCACTCCTGGAAAATGGTCAGTTAACGCCCCGGAACGCCTCCCGTCTGTCAGTCTTCTTGCGATCGCCGCTGCAATCACTTTTTCCGCTGGCGACAACGACGCGCTTGCTCAATGCGGCTGCAGCGCATGCGCAGTTCCGACCCGTTCGCACCGCTGCAACAAACTGCAGCATGCGAACGGGTCGGAATGACCACCATGATGTCATGAAATTACACGTGAGCTGGACCTATAGTTACTACACATATTTGTAAAAGACTCTTCACTACTAAGAATACAAACATTGGTGCTTATTCATTTATTTTATACAGCTGATTATTAAGGGCATTAGGGATAAAGTACACTTTGATGACAATGGGCCTGATTTCGAGGTGGAAGCTAATCGTGTCACTGCTGTGTCTTCGTACGCAGTGGATCTAAGAAGATATGCAAATGCCACAGCTGCTGGCATTTGTACTGAGACGCCCGCATTTGGCATTTGTACCAAGACGCACACCTCTGGCTTCCCAGATCAGCCGCTTGCACACAAATATGTCACACCATCGGCTTCTGACCAGCCCTATGCCTGCTCAGAATGTCCATCGCAAGTAAGAAGTAAAAACATTGGTTACCCAAGCAAACATTAGCTTTGTGTCCACCATTGAATGAGGCCCAATATTATTATATACAAGTATATGTGTCCCATCACAAGTGTTTCTCCCTCACTCACAAGGCCATGAATGTATGCTGCTGCGCCAGGTGGGTGCACCTGTCACCTACCATGCTCTACCTGCTCACCTGGTGCTGAACTTGGCATTGTTAGTGTATTAAAAATGATGTCTTTACTCTGGCATGTGCCATGCTTATTAGGTCTGCCAGGCACGGAGCGTGGTGATTACAGTCTTCAGCTTTACAGAATAGATATGACAAGTAAGCTACTACTTATTTACTTAATTAGAACATTGAGTGTATCTGTTTGCAGGTAACTATGACTAGTGGCGACATTTTTGCCTTGTAATTTTATCAGTTATCACCAGTATTAAAAGCAATAATATGAATTAACTGGACAATTTACCATGACAGTCATACTGGGACAGTGCATCCAGTAAGCTGTCCCAGTGATGACTGTGACCCATTGACAGTTCCCTTACACTGGGGAAGGAGTAAACTTCCAGATTTTGACCTGTGGTTTGTACTGTGCATGCACGGCCATCACAGCTTTCACAGAGAGCCATGGCAAAATAAATAAAGAGATCTTTTAGCAGACCTGTTTGGAATCACACAACAGTTTAAGTGTAGTATATACATTGCTATTCATTTCATACAAAAAAAAAAACTGTTTTAAATTGGTCAATGGTGCTTAATAACCTAGCACTGGGCTCCTTCCTGATTCTAGGAACTAGCAACACGTCTAAATTTCTTCCTATGGCTCTGCGGGATGGGATTGGAATGCAGGCTAACGACCGTGGCATCCAGATGATCAGAATCACGAAAGGGGATTCTTACCTTCTCCCAATGGCCCCCTAACCCTAACCATCCCTCCTCGTAGTTTAACCGCCCCCCAAACCAACCCCTCTCCCCCCCACAGCCTAACCATAACCCTCCCGGTGGTGCATAAGCCTAACCCCCCTTCCCCCAGCCTAAACCTAACCTTCTCCCTCCCTGCAGCCTAACCCTCCCCTGGGGTGCCTGAACCTAACACCTCCTCCCTGCAGCCTATCCCTAACCCCCTGGTCGCGCAGCCTGACCCTAGCTCTCCCCCCACAGCCTAAACCTAACCTCCCCCACCCACCCCACCTGCTGCTTACCTCTCCAATGGTCCGGCAGTGTATCGATCAGGATCAGGATCTCGGTGTCGCAATGCCGGCATTCTGATCAGTGTCGGGATTCCAGTGTAGGGATTTTGACACCCGGGATCCCGACCAGGGTCGGATTTAGGGGGGGCGAAGGGGGCGACCGCCCCCCCCCTAACACAGTCATAGCCACGCCCACTTTTGAGTAGAAGAGAGCTCTCCGGGGAGAGCCTGAGGCAGAATTATGTGCTGCAGCCCATACCACAGCAGCACAGAGGAGCCAGGAGAGCAATGGTTACAGAGCATTTGCCCCTCACTTGCTGGTGGCTAATAAATACAATTACCCCTCAGCACAGTCACATGTACATAGAACAATCACAAAGCTCTATCTCAGTCTCACTCAAAAAGTTCAGTCAGAATTGAGAGAGGAGGAAGGGAGGAGTTGGGACTGGAGAGGGGAGGAGTCAAGATTAAACAGTAAACCGCCCCCCCTAAAAGAAAAGTCTAGATCCGTCCCTGATCCCGACTGACGGGATCGTGACAGGATCCCAGATCTGCATAGCCTAATCTTGTAATTGACGTTCTTTACACACTCCTCCTCTCCTCATTTGTTCCAACTGCTGCCTTACATCCAGTGAAAACACATTCTTCAAGGACAAGCTGACACTAAGGACTACACCAGTCACATCAATGAGTATAAACATCTGAGGTAAGAGACAGCCTGTTCCATAGACATCCAAAGCACAGAAGAAATGTCTAGAGACGTAATGACAAAAGCAATCTTCTGCTTATATCTTGCCTAAAGGGAATACATTGTACATTATAAATTCCAAATGTTAAGCTCTTAAAGTGCACCCGACACGCGGATCACAGAGTGAAAGCAAGGAGCCTTATCAGGGGCGTATTAAGAGAGAAAGGGGCCTGTGTGCAGTCTCCGCCTGGACCCCCTCCTCTGTAGCGGCAGCACAGTAGACTATCAGCACTAGGAGCACTAGTAGACTCTAGTGCTGTCCCAGAGTCTACTGCCCCATGCAGGTCTCCAGGGAAATGGTGCGGTGTCCAGTTTCCCTGCAATCTATGGACCATGCATAAAATGCCGTGAAAATGTCCGCCATGCCATAGTCCCCATGACTTTTGCAGCGCTGCTGCTGCAAATGTGGTACTCCGGAGAGGTAAGTATTGAAGAATAGGATGCAGGGTGTGCAGTGTGGGCCCCCATGGGCACCGCACATCCTGCACCCATCATAGTAATACCACTGAGCCTTACATGTCACCAGTAGAAAGAGAGTTACATGTTCCAATGAAATGTGCCTCAGTGACATCACTTGTTCCTAGTAAGGTGACAGGCTGCTGTATCTTTTGGCTGTCAGTGGTGCACTTTCAGGGGGTATGGGTTGATTACTAGGCTTGTCTGGGTGACTAGTTGGGGGCCTGAGATAGCCACTGATGAAGAGCAAGCTTCCTTCTCTCCATGGCTCTCACCACCACTTTGCAGGGGCACGCACAATATTCAGAGTGAATGTTTTCTTTCAAGAGCAGGTGTGGCTATGACAATGTGCCTGGTCACTTCCCCCTCCTGTACCGATACTGGGGCTAAAATAAAGGTCTCTGCTGCCCTGTTATCATTAACATTTGTTGATCCCACAAAATGACTGTCTCCACTGCGTATAGGCAAGTCCCAGGGGGCGTGATGTGATGAGAAGAGGAGATGAGGGAAGCAAGCTACTGTTTTCAGGCAGGACACATAGGGGGTAATTCAGACCTGATCGCATCAGCAAATTTGTTAGCTAATGGGCAAAACCAAGTGGACTGCAGCAGGGGGGGGGGGGCAGATATAACATGTGCAGAGAGAGTTAGATTTGTGTGGGTTATATTGTTTCTGTGCAGGATAAATACTGTGCTTACGCAGCACCAACCTGAATTACCACTGATTAAACTATACATTGACAGACATCGATCCGACCGTGTACCTGGGGGCAAGGCAGCACAGGCAGTGTTGTCGGAGGGTGCTCTAATCCAGTGCCGTCACATCATCAGCCAGCCCCCAGGAAGAGGTGTTTTGAGACACCCATGCGCACCCGTGAAGAAGACACTGCACATGCCTATGGTACTACACCATGTAACATAGTTAATGAGGTTGAAAAGAGGCAAAATGCCCATCGGGTTCAACCTGTAATCTGTCTTAAGCCGAGTTCATTATAATGTCCTAACTGAAGTAATGTTTTATGTTTAGTTACCAACTGTACATCATGTTCCTCCCAGATTAAAAATGTCAATATTTTAAATGTTATAACCTTGGATATCTTTTTCAGTCAAAAATTGATCCAGTCCGTTTTTAAATGCGGATATAGAGTCCGCCATTACCACCTTCACTGGCAGGGAATTCCAGATCCTTATTGCCCTAACAGTGAAGAACCCTTTCCTACGTTGAGTATGGAATTTTCTCTCCTCTAGCCTCAGCGAGTGACCTCGCGTCTTATACAGAGTTCTTTTAATAAACAATTCCTCTGATAACTCTTCGTAATTTCCCTTTATATATTTGAAGATATTGATAATGTCTCCTCTTAGACGCCTCTTTTCTAGTGTATACAATTTCAACCTAGTAAGTCTTTCCTCATACTCTAGTCCCTCTAGCCCTTTAATCACTTTAGTAGCACACCTTTGAATCCTTTCGAGTTCACAGATATCTTTTTTATAATGTGGTGCCCAAAATTGAACACAATATTACAGATGCGGACGTACCAATGATTTGTACAGCGGCAGGATTACACTCTCGTCCCTTGTCTCAATTCCCCTTTTTATGCACCTTACTTGCCTTTTTTTGCTGCACTTTGACATTGTGTACGGTTGTTTAGCCTATTATCAATGAGTACCCCCAAATCTTTTTCCAATACTGTTACCCCTAGATTTTCCCCATTTAATATGTAGGTTGCAAGTTTGTTTTTAGTCCCGAAGTGCATAACTTTACATTTTTCCCATTTTCCATTTAGACACCCAGATTTCAAGTTTAGATAAGTCATTCTGTAGAGACTCCACATCTATTTCCGAATTAATTACCTTACACAATTTAGTATCATCTGCAAAGATTGACACTGTGCTTTCCAGGCCTATTTCCAGGTCGTTGATAAATATGTTGAACAGTAGTGACCCAAGTACGGACCCTTGTGGTATTCCGCTGACTACTGGTGCCCAGCTGGAGGACATCCCATTGACCACTACTCGCTGTACCCTGTTATCCAGCCAATTACTTATCCATGTACAAATAGTTTTTCCTAGGCCAAGCTCCTTTAATTTGTTGATCAGTCTCCTGTGAGGCACTGTATCGAAGGCTTTTGCAAATCTAAGTATACCACATCCAGTGCTTTTCCTTGGTCAAGATTAATGCTCACTTCCTCATAGAAGCTAACTAAGTTAGTTTGACATGATCTGTCTCTTACAAACTCATGCTGGTTCTTGCTAATAAACTTAGCGGCATGCAGATACTCCTGTATGCTATCCCTTAAAATTCCCTCCAATAATTTCCCCACTATAGATGTCAAACTAACTGGTCTGTAATTTCCTGGATAATTTTTAGATCCCTTTTTAAATAATGGCACTACCTCAGCTATACGCCAATCCATTGGTACCATGCCTGATCTAATAGAACTATTGAAAATCAAGTATAGGGCTCTTGCTAGTTGTGACCTAAGCTCCATAAGAACCCTCGGGTGAAGTCCATCAGGTCCAGGTGATTTATAAATCTTAATTTTGCTTAGTCTCTCCCGGACTATTTCCTCACTTAAACAAGTATCTAGCCAGGAATCATTGCTTTCACTATCGTTATGCACTACTCCCACCATCATTTCTTCTCTGGTGAACACCGATGAAAAATATTTGCTCAGTATTTCCGCTTTTGTTTCGGCATCATTTATCAATACTCAAAAGTCATCTTTTATTGTACCTACGTTCTCCTTTCTTAACCTTTTACTGTTTATGTATTTGAAAACTTTTTAGGATTGGTTTTGCTCTCTATAGCGATTTGCTTTTCATTTTCAATTTTAGCTGCTCTTATTGCTTTTTTGCATCTTTTATTGCATTCCTTGTAGTACTGAAATGATTCCTCCATTCCATTAGATTTAAATGCTTTGAAAGCATGCTTCTTATTATCCATTTCTTCCTTGACCTTCTTATTAAGCCACATCGGTTTGAGTTTGCTACTCCTGCGTTTACTGCCCATGGGAATGAATTTGTCAATATTGCTATTTAACAACCCTTTCAACGCATCCCACATTTCCGTAGTGTTCTTGCCATGAGACAAATCTTCCCAGTCAATGTCGTTAAGTGCACCTCACAAGTGTCACAAGTGCATATGGCAGTGCTGGTGTGTTTTTAGGACAAGTAATTCCCCACACCTTAGTCACCATGAGTAATCGTGGGCTCTGGTAGGCACACTTCTTGGGGCCCCCTAGGTTATGCATGCAGCCTATGGGGATGTGAATGCTTGCCATCCAAGTGGGCTGTGCAGCTTCATTAAAAGTCAGTGCTGCACATACAACCTAGGAAAAGTGTGACCCCCCATACCAATGTGAAGCTATTTGTACATGCAGTCATTTTACCCAACCTATAATATGTCACCAATAGGTCCAGAGCCATGATCGCCACTACCAAGGGTGGCCTGGGTCCAAGTTGTTTGCACCTGATCCAACCACCTCTCAGCCTCCCTGCTCAATCCTTGTTCATCAGTACACATACAGTTCCAGGGTGTTCTGACATTTCTCCCATGACTCCAGAATTCAAGGCACAGCACTGTGTATCCTTAAATGCATAATACTTAGAGTATTAACTTCAGAATCAGAATCAGCTTTATTGGCCAGGTGTACTCATGTACACTAGGATTTTTTTTGCGGTACAGTACATCGCCAAGCAGCAACATGAAGGGGCAATACATAGCATAAGAAGGGGAAAAACGTAGCATACATTACAAACATTACACATATGAGTTCATAGCAGCTGTACGTTAGACTCAACATATTACACATATTAAACATGTTAGACTTTTTATATATTGTAGGAAGAAGCTTTAATGGATCTGGACAACTTTGTGGGAATGGACCTGTTGGAAGCGGTTCAAACAGTTTGTGACCTGGGTGCTGCATATCTGCCACGATTGTCTCTGCTCGCTTCCTGACCCTTGACTGGTATAATTCCTGGACAGAAGGGAGGTCAGCCCCAACGATATTTTCAGCTGTCTTCACCACCCTTTGCAGCCTCTGTCTGTCACTCTCATTGGCAGCTCCATACCAGACTGTGATCGAGGAACATAGGACCGATTCTACGATAGCTGTGTAGAAGATGAGCAGCTGTTTCTGCGAGATGTTGAATTTCCTGAGTTGCCTCAGAAAGAACATCTGCTGCTGGGTCTTCTTTACAACAGTGCTTATGTTGGGTCCCCATTTGAGGTCTCGGGAAATTTTTGACCCTAGGAATTTGAAGGAATCGACCCACGAAACCACGCTGTCAGCTATTGCGAGTGGTTGCATGGCATGGGGTTTCCTTCTGAAGTCCACCACCATTTCAACTGTTTTGAGGGGATTCAGGTCAAGGTTGTTCCTGCTGCACCACTGCATTAGCAGATTTGTCTTTGTCCTTGATTAAGCTGATGACGATGGTGTCATCTGCGAATTTTATAATTTTTACGCGTTGCTCGGCCGAGGTGCAGTCGTTGGTATTTAGAGAGAAGAGCAGGGGGGAGAGGACACATCCTTGACTTCAATACATAATGCATAGTACATAGAGGGCAACCAATTTTTTAAATATATGTTGGTACTATAACTGCCAACACTAAAGATTTCCAAGGGATAGTTCTGAGTTTCATCATCCAAAAGGGCTGTGGCCTTGTCAGAGTATGCATGGCCAAAATGGGTATAATTTGGGGACATCAGAAATGTGACCTATTTTGTCCCATAATTCCAGTAAGAAATGTTGGCTGGTATCATTGTGATCATTGTTTATTTATAACATGCCATAAAATTCAGCAGTGTGTTATGTAATTCTGTACAATATAATAATAATAATAATAACAACTAGCTGATGTGGCCGGTTTCAAACGGGTAAAGGTTTGCTGGGTGGAACATTTTATCCCTCTTCACTCACTTAGGAGTCTTATTTTGAAAAATCCCTGCTTAGTGGGTGGCTGCAAATAACTGTCACAGTTTCCAGACCACCCAGCAGGTGCACAGGGAGAGTTCACCAACTGTCACATTTCCCAGAGCATAATGGTGATGCATTGTAAATGGCAGGCAGACGTTTTGCCACATAACTCCGAAATGAAGCAACTAAGTCAACGCCAATATTTTTTATTATTATTATTATTATTATTATTAATAATAATAATAACAGTAATAATCATCTGCTTATTACCAGAGTGCATTGGGAAAGTACAGCAAATATTCAGGCCAGAAAGATTTTCTCGACCAACAATGTGGAGCCAATATTTAATTAAAATAAAAAATAAAAAAAAGTTGCTGAATAGTTTTTTTTTTCTATTTGCCAGACCCCATATTGTTGATAAAGTAACATAAAATTTCTAACAACTTTCATCATTTGTACTATGTACATACAGTATTTAAAATAATCTGTTCTCTGATGTCATATGTCATTATATACTTTTCTTTACATAATATCACATGTCAGGCAGGGCATGATTAAGGGTTTCAGACACCCTAGGCTAACACACCACCACCACCCTACCCACACACAACCCTTACCTGCCCAGACAAGAAACATTTTTAGTGGAACATATGTATTGTTACATTTAATCATTAATTTCACTTCTATGCATCTCCCTTTAGATCTTTAGTTTATACAGTATGTGCTCCCCCTCTAAGGCATGCAGTCTTCTCTCTGAAATCAAGGGTAGATTGTGTGTCCGTCTACATCCAATATCCATGGAGACAGGGATGGACTGGCCCACAGGGGTATAGGGGAACAACCGGTGGGCCACACTGCCTGTGGGCCCACCTCCTCCTCTAGGGAACAGGTTCCAGACTGTGCATCAAGATTATACATTATACATATGTTACCTTATACTGTACATGACTATGGTGTATTCTCTACCGTGTATTGCTGTTTTTAATCTGCTACATTACCATGCATGTACTAGAAGTATTTACTATATACACTATATGGACAAAGTATTCGTACTCCTGACCATTACACTAACACAGTGGCGGTTCTAAAGAGGCGCAGCCACAGTCACCCCACCCACTCTCGCCACCTGCCGGCTCAGTTAAGCGTGCAGGACCTTGGGTGACCCAAACCTCTGGACCTGGGAACACTCAGGAACATTAGCAGATTTCCAAGGAGGCGGAGCCCTAGCCTTTGAGAGTCAGACTTGTCTCTTGGTGGAGGGGATGTGAGGAGGCCACCAGTGAGGGAGACAGCGAAGTCTCCTCCACGGAGGTAAGACACGGTGGGAGGGGAGGGAGACCCCGGCTTTGCTTACTCAGTTTGCGGGGTCATAGGCGGCAGGTAGCTTGTGGCATTTGTCCCACAGCTCATACCCTGGTAACTCTGTACTTAGCCGCTCCATACTCTGCCAATTGCCAAGCATCAGCTCCCACCAAGGGGTAGTGGGGACTGTGCATGCATGGCATAGCAGGTGGCTGGGCTCGCTGCACACCCACCCCCATCCGAAGCTCTCCCCGTGCCCCCGAATTGCAGCAGCTGCAGAGGGTCCACATCCTCCTCCATCCTCGCAGCGCGCAGGCTGGGTGCCAGGAGTGGAAGCTGCAGATTATGTCACACAGTACCCCTATATTATTTGCCACACGGGTTGCGGTCGTTAGGTCAACATACATTAGGTCGACATGCATTTGGGTCGACCACTAAAGGTCGACATGCACTAGGTTGACAGGGTGTCTAGGTCAACAGGTTAATTAGGTCGACATGTGCAAGGTCGACAGGTCAAAAGGTCGACATGAGTTGGGAACAGTAATCTGTGCCGAGCGCAGCGGTAGCAGAGCGAGGCACCTTGCCCAAAGCATGGCGAGCGAAGTGAGCCATGCGAGGGGACGCGGTGCACTAATTGGGGTTCCCCGTCACTGTACAAAGAAAACGACACCAAAAACAGTCAAAAAACCCATGTCGACATTTTGACCTGTTGACCTTGCACATGTCGACCTAACGACCCTGTCGACCTAGACACCCTGTCGACCTAGTGCATGTTGACATTAAGTGGTTGACCCAGTGCATGTCGACCTTATGTGTGTCGACCCAACGACCCATACCCATGCCATACCCATGCCACACAGTGTCTCAAAATTATATGCAACACAGTGTCCCCGTATGATATGCCACACAATGCCCACTAATTATACGACATACAGTGTCCCTGTATTATATGCCACAGTCTCTCCGTATTATACGCCACACAGTGTCCCCGTATTATACACCCCATAGTGTCCCCGTATTATACGCCACACAGTGTCACCATTTCTCATACGTCCTAGAGGATGCTGGGGTCCACTTCATGACCATGGGGTATAGACGGTTCCGCAGGAGCCATGGGCACTCTTAAGACTTTTCAATGGGTGTGAACTGGCACCTCCCTCTATGCCCCTCCTCCAGACTTCAGTTTTAGGAATGTGCCCAGGCAGACTGGATGCACTCTGAGGGGCTCTACTGAGTGTCTCTGAAAAGACTTATGTTAGGTTTTTTATTTTCAGGGAGAACTGCTGGCAACAGTCTCCCTGCTGCCCACACACACAGGCACTGCAGGGTGCAGGGCATGGGGGGAGGGGGGAGGGGGGGGGGCGCCCTGGGCAGCAAAATATCTAAACTGGCTAAAAGGGGGCATAAGATGCCCAGGCACAGCCCTACTCCCGCCAGCATAAATATAAAAACTCTCTGAGGTAAAAACGCGCCATTGCGGGGGTGGAGCTTCTTCCTTAGGCAGCCAGCACACTGCTCAGCGCCATTTTCTCTCTCTCCTCAGGCTGCAGAGACATCGCTGGTCCTCCTCCACTTCTGACTACAAGTATCAGGGTGCAAAACGAAGGGGGGGGGGGGGCACAACCGAATTTGGTGCTTTACAAGTGTGTTTACTGTGTAAAACAGCGCTGCATGTCAGTGGGCATTTTGTGTTCACAGGCATTAGATACTGGCGCTGGGGTTGTGAACTGGCTGCTCCTAAACTGTGTCCCTCTGACAGATTTTACTGTGGGTCTGTCCCCTATAAGTCCCAGTGTGTCTGTGTGTGTGTTGTGCACGTGTGTAAGACATGTCAGAGGCAGGGAGTTCTTCCCCGGAGTAAGCCATTTTAGGGACACAGACTTGTAATGTGGTGGCGCTACCGGCACACCAAGAGCCTGCATGGGTGAAAGAAATACGTGATAGTATGCATCATATCAATAGGAGGTTAGATAAGTCTGAATCTCATGTAGAATGCTGGAGAAAGTCGGTGGAAGATTTTTCAGGGTTCTGTTCTTCCACCCGCAGGCGACTCCTCTGGGTCACATAAGAGACCGTTTGCAAATATTGTAAAATACCGATACCGACACGGACACAGATTCCTGTGTCGACGATAGTGACTACAGGGAAATAGATCATAAATTGGCGAAATATATACAATATATGATTGTGGCTATAAGAGAAGTTCTGGAGGTTACTGAATCCACTCCTGTACCTCAGGAGAAGGCCTATTTCTATAAAGAAAAGAAATCTAAGGTTACTTTCCCTCCTTCCCATGAGCTTAATACTCTCTTTGAAGGGGTGTGGGTGAATCCCAAAAAGAAATTTCGTATTCCCAAGAGGATTCAGATGGCTTATCCTTTCCCTACAGAGGACAGGAAAAAGTGGGAGTCACCCCTGGTGTTAGACAGTGCACTGTCCAGGTTGACAAAGAAAGTAATTCTTCCTGCACCTGGGACAGCTTCACTAAAGGAGCCGGCAGACCGCAAAATGGAGACTACATTAAAATCCATTTATATTGCCAATGGTACGCTGCTCAGGCCCACAATTGCTTGCGCGTGGGTGAGTCGCGCTATTGAAAAATGGTCAGAAAGCTTGTCATCAGAAATTGACACGATTGATAAAGATGAGATACTCCTTAAGTTAGGGAATATCAAAGATGCTGCCGCATACATGCTAGAGGCAATGAAAGATATTGGACTCTTGGGTTCAACAGCCGCTACCATGGCAGTATCGGCTCGGCGGGCGTTGTGGATTCGCCAGTGGAACGCGGATGCAGATTCCAAAAAGAATATGGAGGCTCTCCCGTATAAAGGTGAGGCCTTATTTGGTGATGGACTGGATGCCTTAGTCTCAGCAGCTACCGCAGGTAATTTGACTTTTTTGCCTTTTGCTCCTGCACCAGCGAAAAAGACACATCACTCTCACATGCAGTCCTTTCGGCCCAATAAATACAAAAAGGCCAAAGGTTCTCCCTTCTTTGCAGGTAGGGGAAGGGGAAAGGGAAAGAAGTCCTCCACAACTTCAGGATCCCAGGAGCAGAAGTCAACCCCTACTACTGCCAAATCTACAGCATGACGCAGGGGCTACCTAGCGGGAGGCCGCTCGGGTGGGGGCACGTCTCAAACTGTTCAGTCAAGGTTGGATTTAATCTGGCCTGGACCCCTGGGTTTTTACAAATAGTGTCCCAGGGGTACAAGCTGGAGTTTCAAGACGTTCCCCCATGCCGATTTTTCAAATCGACCTTGCCAGCTTCTCTTCCAGAGAGGCAGTAACAACGGCGATTCAAAAATTATGTCAGGATCAGGTCATAGTCCTGGTACCTGTGTCACAGCAAGGGGAGGGGTTTTATTCAAGCCTCTTTGTAGTTCCGAAGCCGAATCTAAAAAATCTGAATCTCTACTTGAAAAGGTTCAAGTTCAAAATGGAATCACTGAGGGCATTGATTTCCAGTCTGGAAGAGGGGGACTACATGGTGTCAGTAGACATAAAAGATGCTTACCTGCATGTTCCCATTTATCCTCCTCACCAGGCTTATCTGAGATTCGCGGTTCAGGATTGCCATTACCAATTCCAGACGTTGCCTTTCGGTCTCTCCACGGCGCCGAGGGTATTCACCAAGGTGATGGCGGAAATGATGGTCCTCCTTCATCAAAAAGGAGTCAGTATAATCCCTTATCTGGACGATCTCCTGATAAAGGCGAGATCCAGGGAGCAGTTGCTACAAAACATCACACTCTCCCTGTTCATACTCCAACAACACGGTTGGATCATAAATTTCCCAAAGTCACAGTTGGAACCGACGACAAGATTGGCTTTTCTCTGAATGATTCTGGACACAGAGGTTCAGAGAGTATTTCTTCCGGTGGAAAAGGCTCTGGAAATCCAGGAAATGGTGAAACAGATATTGAAGCCAACAAGTGTGTCGATCCATCAGTGCATTCGGTTGTTGGGGAAGATGGTGGCGGCTTATGAGGCCATACAGTTTGGCAGGTTCCATGCCAGAGCATTTCAGTGGGACCTGTTGGACAAGGGGTTGGGTTCCCACCTACACATGCACCGGAAGATAATCCTGTCATCGAAAGCCAGGATTTCGCTCCTGTGGTGGCTACACAGTTCTCACCTACTAGAGGGACGCAGGTTCGGGATTCAGGACTGGCTCCTGGTAACCACGGATGCAAGTCTCCGAGGCTGTGGCGCTGGGGGAAAGCTTCCAAGGAAAATGGTCAAGTCAGGAAGCCTGCCTTCACATAAACATGCTGAAATTGAGAGCCATTTACAACGGCCTTCATCAGATGGTACATCTTCTTCAAGTTCATCCCGTCCAGTCGGACAATGTAACAGCAGCCGCGTACATAAACAGGCAGGGCGGAACGAAAAGCAGAGCGGCAATGGCAGAGGTGACAAAGATCCTCCTCTGGGCAGAAAGACGTGTACAGGCTCTGTCGGCGATTTTCATTCCGGGAGTAGACAACTGGGAAGCAGACTTCCTCAGTAGACACGATCTCCATCCAGGAGAGTGGGGTCTCCACCAAGAAGTCTTCGCAGAGGTGACAAGTCTTTGGGGAATTCCTCAAGTAGACATGATGGCGTCTCGTCTCAACAAGAAGCTTCAGAGATATTGTTCCAGGTCGAGAGACCCTCAAGCAATAGCAGTGGATGCGCTGGTGGCCCAGTGGGTGTTCAGGTCGGTGTATGTCTTCCCTCCACTTCCGCTGATCCCAAAAGCTCTCAAGATAATAAGAAGAACAAGAGTTTGTGCAATCTTCATTGCCCCAGACTGGCCAAGGAGGGCTTTGTACACAGATTTTCAGGAGTTGCTCATAGAAGAGCCTCGGCCTCTTCCTCTTTGCGAGGACATGCTACAGCAGGGGCCATGCGTGTATCAAGATTTACCGTGGCTACGTTTGACGGCATGGCTGTTGAGCGCCGGATCCTAGCCCGAAAGGGTATTCCCAAGGAAGTCATCCCCACTCTTATTCAGGCCAGGAAAGGAGTAACGTCTAAACATTACCACCGTATTTGGAGAAAATATGTGTCTTGGTGTGAATCCAAGAAAGCTCCTATGGAAGAATTTCAGCTGGGACGTTTTCTCCATTTTCTTCAGGCTGGTGTGGAGGCGGGCCTTCGATTGGGATCAATCAAGGTCCAGATTTCAGCCTTATCAGTCATTTTCCAAAAACAATTGGCCTCTCTTCCAGAAGTTCAGACCTTCATGAAAGGGGTGCTGCACATCCAGCCTCGATTTGTGCCTCCAGTGGCACCATGGGACCTTAACGTGGTGTTGCAGTTCCTTAAATCGGATTGGTTTGAACCTCTACAAGAGATAGAGATTAAATTTCTCACTTGGAAAGTGGTGATGCTTTTGGCCTTGGCATCCGCAAGGCGGGTGTCTGAATTGGGGGCCTTGTCTCACAAGAGCCCTTATCTGATCTTCCATGAAGATAGCGCAGAGTTGAGAACTCGCCAACATTTTCTTCCAAAGGTGGTTTCATCTTTCCACATAAAACAACCTATTGTGGTGCCAGTTGCTACTGACACCTTCACTGAGTCAAAGTCTCTTGATGTGGTGAGGGCTTTGAAGATTTATGTTGTTGGAACAGCTAGGATACGGAAAACAGAGGCTCTTTTTGTCCTGTACGCTCCCAACAAAATTGGGTGTCCTGCTTCCAAGCAGGCTATTGCAAAGTTCTACAATTTTGACACCTTGGCCGACGAGGACCTCAAGTTCGGTCAATCGGTGCTGCAGGGTCATCCGACTCTCCCGCCCGTACTGGAGCTTTGGTATAAACCCCATGGTCATGAAGTGGACCCCAGCATCCTCTAGGACGTATGAGAAAACAGGATTTTAATACCTACCGGTAAATCCTTTTCTCCTAGTCCGTAGCGGATGCTGGGCGCCTGTCCCAGTGCGTACTTTACCTGCAGTTTTGTTTGTTACACAAGTTGTGTTATATTAGTTTCAGCATGTTGCTGTAATTGGTTCATGCCTGTTGGCGTGTGTTATGTTGAAGGCCATGTGTGCGGCATGGTTGCGGTGTGAGCTGGTATGTATCTCACCATTAGTTTTAAAGTAAATCCTTTCCTCGAAATGTCTGTCTCCCTGGGCACAGTTCCTATAACTGAGGTCTGGAGGAGGGGCATAGAGGGAGGAGCCAGTTCACACCCATTGAAAAGTCTTAAGAGTGCCCATGGCTCCTGCAGAACCATCTATACCCCATGGTCATGAAGTGAACCCCAGCACCCTCTACGGACTAGGAGAAAAGGATTTACCGGTAGGTATTAAAATCCTGTTATTATACGCCACACAATGCCCCCTAATTATTTGCCACACAGTGTCCCCGTAACGTATGCCACACAGTGTCTCCCCATTTTCATGTATTTTTAGTGGATCTAGCTTCTTTCAATGTATTTTAGGCGGGTCTGGCATTTTTTTTAAATGTCATTTATGTGGATCATTGCACTAAACTAACATATGTATATTTGTAATTTAACCTAAGGAAATGTACTATCTATTTATCTATCTATCTATCTATCTATCTATCTATCTATCTATCTATCTATCTATCTATCTATCTATCTGTCTATCTATCTACGGCAAATACCACTGACTCAATACAAAAACGAGATTTATGGTAAGAACTTACCGTTGTAAAATCTCTTTCTGCGAGGTACACTGTGCTCCACAGGGAATGACATTGGGGTATAGAGTAGGATCTTGATCTGAGGCACCAACAGGCTAAAAGCTTTGACCTTCTTCCCAGAATGCATATCGCCGCCTCCTCTATAACCCCGCCTCCATGCACAGGAGCTCAGTTTTTGTTAACCAGTACAATGCAGTAGCAGGTAAAGAGACGACAACCGTTCGTAGCCACATACACCACATTCTCACGACAGGAAAAAGTGTCAGCGGCTAATGCCATACCAACCCAAAGAAGCTAAGTGCATCAGGGTGGGCGCCCTGTGGAGCCCAGTGTACCTCGCAGAAAGAGATTTAACAACGGTAAGTTCTTACCATAAATCTCGTTTTCTGCTGCGGGGTACACTGGGTTACACAGGGAATGACATTAGGGATGTCCTAAAGCAGTTCCTCATGGGAGGGGACGCACTGTAGCGGGCACAAGAACCCGGCGTCCAAAGGAAGCATCCTGGGAGGCGGAAGTATCGAAGGCATAGAACCTTATGAACGTGTTCACTGAGGACCACGTAGCCGCCTTGCACAGTTGTTCAAGGGTCGCACCACGGCGGGCTGCCCAAGAAGGTCCAAAAGACCGAGTAGAATGGGCCTTGATGGTAGCAGGAGCTGGAAGGCCAGCCTGTACATAAGCATGTGCAATCACCATTCTAATCCATCTGGCCAGGGTCTGCTTGTGAGCAGGCCAGCCACGTTTGTGAAAACCAAATAGTACAAAGAGAGAATCAGACTTCCAAAGGGATGCAGTTCTCTTCACATAGATACGGAGAGCCAGTACCACATCCAAAGACCGCTCTTTGGAAGACAAGTCAGGAGAGGCAAAGGCCGGAACCACGATCTCCTGATTAACGTGGAAAGAAGACACCACCTTAGGTAAGTACCCGGGACGTGTTCTAAGAACCGCACGGTCACGGTGAAAAATCAGATATGGGGACCTACAAGACAAGGCACCCAGATCCGACACCTGTCTTGCAGAGGCAATAGCCAGCAGAAACAATACCTTAAGAGAAAGCCACTTAAGGTCTGCAGATTCAAGGGGCTCAAACGGAGACCCTTGCAGTGCCTCCAGAACCACCGACAAGTCCCATGGAGCCACAGGCGGGACATAAAGAGGTTGAATTCGCAATACACCCTGAGTGAACGTATGAACATCAGGTAAAGTTACAATTTTTATCCGGAACCAAACCGACAAGGCAGAAATATGAACCTTGATGGAGGCCAGACAAAGGCCAAAGTCCAGGCCCTGTTGTAGAAACGCCAAAAGTTTGGCCGTACTAAACTTGTAAGCGTCATGATTGTTAGTGGCGCACCAAGCAAAGTAAGAATTCCAGACCCTCTGAGAAATCCGAGCAGAAGCCGGCTTCCGGGCCTTCAACACAGTTTGAATGACCGCCTCAGGAAATCCCTTAGCCCTCAAGACGGAAGCTTCAATAGCCACGCTGTCAAAGCCAACCGGGCTAAATCCTGATATACACAGGGGACCTGAACGAGGAGATCTGGGCACTGCGGGAGTAGAAGGGGACGCTCTATCAAGAGACCCTGAAGGTCTGAGAACCAATGCCGTCTGGGCCACGCGGGAGCGATTAGAAGTAGGATTCCTCCTTCTTGCTTGAACTTCCTTATTACTCTGGGCAGGATTGACACCAGAGGGAACACGTATGGCAGCGGAAAGTTCCATGGAATTGCCAGAACATCCACGAACACTGCTTGATGATCCCTTGTCCTTGCTCCGAAGACCGGAACCTTGTGATTGTGTCAGATGCCATCAGGTCCACATCTGGGAGGCCCCACTTGTCCAATAGGAGTTGAAATGGGTGGTCTTCAGTATGCCGGCTGTCAGGATCCCGGCGCACAGTATACCGGCGCCGGAATCCCGACAGCCGGCATAACGACACTTATTCTCCTTCGTGGGGGTCCACGACCCCCCTGGAGAGAGAACAAAACAGCGTAGCGCGCCACCGTGCCCGCAGCGTGGCGAGCGCAGCGAGCCCACAAGGGGCTCATTTGCACTCGCCACACTGTCGGTAAGCCAGCGGTCGGCCTCCCGGCGCCGGTATGCTGGTCGCCGGGAGCCCGACTGTCGGCATACCATACCACACCCGTTGAAATACTTCTGGATGTATGTCCTGATGACTGAGGAAGTCCATTTTGCAGTTTAGGACCCCCGGAATGAACACTGCCGATATGGCTGGCAGATGGCATTCTGCCCACTAAAGAATTCTTGATACTTCCCTCATTGCCATGCGGCTGCGAGTACTGCCTTGATGATTTATGTACACCACCATGGTGGCGTTGTCCGATTGTACTTGAACAGGTCTGTTCTGTATTGAATGCTGGGCCAAGGTCAGAGCATTGAACATCGCCTGCAGTTCCAGAATGTCTATCGGGAGGAGAGACTCCTCCTTGGTCCACCGACCCTGAAGAGAGTGTTGCTCCAACACCGCACCCCAACCTCTCAGACTGGCATCCGTCATAAGAAGGACCCAGTTGGAGATCCAGAACGGACGACCGCTGCTCAATCGTTGGTCCTGAAGCCACCAGCTCAGTGACAGACGGACCTCCGGAGATAAGGAGATCAAGTGAGACCTGATCCAGTGAGAAAGGCCGTCCCACTTGGCAAGAATCAATTTCTGTAGAGGGCAGGAATGGAATTGAGCGTACTCCACCATGTCGAAAGCCGAGACCATGAGACCTAGCACTTGTATCGCCGAATGATAGGAAGATAGGAAGTATTGAATACTGTCCTGAAGTTTCAGGACCTTCTCCTGAGACAAGAATAACCGCTGGTTGTGAGTGTCTAACAATGCCCCCAGGTGCACCATGCTCTGAGCAGGGACCAGGGAAGAATTCTTCCAGTTGATGAGCCACCCGTGGGCTTGCAGAAACTGGAGTGTCAGATCCAGATGGCGTAGGAGAATTTATGGGGAATTCGCCAGGATCAACAAGTCGTCTGGATACATTAGGATCCTGACCCCTTGACAGCGGAGTACAGCCGTCATTACCGCCATGACTCGCAGAGCCGTGTTCAAACCAAAAGGTAATGCCCGAAATTGGTAATGGAGGTTGCCAACCACAAACCTCAGGTACTGCGTATGCGACATTGCAATGGGAATATGCAGGTAAGCATTCTGTATGTCCAAGGAGACCATATAATCCCCAGGTTCCAAGGCCAAAACAATAGTGAAGAGTTTCCCATCGAAACTTGGAGACCCTCACAAATTTGTTCAAGGACTTGAGGTTAAGAATGGGCAGACAGGACCCATTCGGTTTCGGGACTAGGAACAGCGGTGAATCGCACCCCTTACCTCTCTGAGCCAGAGGCACCTGTACTACCACTCCTGTGTCCAGGAGGGACTGTACCACCGAATGAAGAGTTTTTGCCTTCACCTGATCTGAAGAAATGTCTGTCAGGCAAAATCGATGAGGCGGACGATTCTTGAAGGATACGGCGTAACCTCAAGTGACGACTTCCCGTACCCAGGTATCGGAAGTGGTCTTCAACCATTCCTGGGTAAACCCTAGAAGATGGCCCCCCACCCTGGGATCCCCCAGAGGGAGGCCCGCCCCGTCATGCAGCAGGCTTGACCGTTTTGGAAGCAGGCTGACAGGCAGCCCAGACCCGTACAGATTTGGGCTTAGTGGGTTTGGAAGTGCGAGCCTGTTTCGTGTACGTCTGACACTTTGCTTTCCCTGAAGGACGAAAAGGAGCGAAAGGAAGTACTCTTAGCCTTCGGTACCGAAGGAGCAATACTAGGTAGACAAGCAGTTTTAGCAGAGGCTAAGTCAGCCACTATCTTGTTGAGGTCTTCTCCGAAAAGAATGTCTCCCTTAAAAGGGAGCACCTCCAGGGTTTTCTTAGAGTCCAGATCCACAGACCAAGACCGCAACCAGAGAATCCGGCGAGCCAAAATGGACATAGTAGAAGCCTTGGCTGCCAGAATACCAGCATCAGAAGCCACCTCCTTAATGTAATGAGAAGCTGTGACAATATAAAAAACGCTTCAACAGCCTCTGCAGCCCATTTCGCTGCAATGGTGGGCCTATGCGCAGCACCAGTTAGGGTGTAAATCGCCTTTAAACAACCCTCCACGCGCTTATCCGTTGGTTCTTTCAGAGACGTGACGGTAGTTACAGGCAGAGCTGAGGATACCACCAGCCGCGCCACTTGCGAATCCACTGGCGGGGGTGTCTCACAATTTTTACTTAGCTCCGCCGCAAGGGGATAGCGAGCCAGCATCTTTTTGTGAGGCGTGAATTTCTTTCCTGGATTTTCCCAGGATTCCTGACGTACAGTATGTCAACTAAATGGTCAGAGTGAGGCAAAACCTGTTTAACCACTTTCTGACGTTTAAATCTGTCCGGTTTCTTAGGGGTAGTATCAGGCTCTGGGTCATCAGTAATTTGAAGAATTATCCTGATAGCCTCCAACAAGTCAGGAACATCCACCTGTGAAACAGATTCCCCATCACAATTATCAGTATCAGTGTCTGTGGTGTCAGTATATACGCCATCCTCATCAGACGAGGTGTCTGGGACGTTGGTGGATTGTGAGGAAGTAATAGCCCGCTTAGAGGACCCTTGGTCTGAGGCGGACGAGGGTGAGATTTCTGTTTAGTCAGTGATTGGTTAAATTGCTGTAACTGAGTGGACAGTTGATCTGCCCATGGCGGATTAACCGCAGGGACCATAAGCAGTTGCACCAGCACAGGAGGTCCCATAGGCGACGTAAGTCTAGTTACCAGCGTATTCAATAACGTGGAGAAAGTAGCCCAAGGTGGGTCATTATGCAACCCCCGTTGGTACGGTCCCACTGGGGGGTAAGGAACCCCCAGAACCTGAACCCTCTCCTGCTATGTTTTCCTCTAATGTGTCTGCAGCGTCACCACCATGCAATGTGGGATCAGCCCCAGCTCCGTCGCCTCTTGTAGCTGACATGTCTGAAAGCTCAATTCAAGGCAACCCAGTACAATATCAGCAGCACAACACCTGACAAGAACCCCCTGTGTAGTGTATTAGCACAAACAGAGAGTTCCAGAGGTATATGGTGACTAAAAATCACAGAGAAAAATACACAATAAGTATATCTTGTGAAACACCTATATTAAGTAATAATCCTGATGCACTTAGCCCCCTCAGGTTACAGAATATAGGGATAGCAATCTGAGTGAGATACACGAAATGCAGGTCACACAGCAGCTATATTCACACACACATAGTCACATTGTACAATGCAGAAATTATGACATGCAATAAAACTGCACTGGACTAGCAATACATAGTAATACTAAGTATAGCTATACACTTAATAGATATAACAATGCACAGTAAAGACTGGATGTATATAACAGGGTACTTGTACTAAATAACCCTGACTAAATGCACTTTTTCTTAACTAACACTGTCAATGGACATGTAGAATACTTACGTGTCCTGTAAAATGCACAGCGCTGACATGCAGGCGGCTTTACAGTGGAGGATTTGCCCAAACAGTCCCAGGATCAGCTCAGCTTGTCCTAATGGCGCCCAAACGCTGACAGGGAGTGAGGGAGAGAGAGATATGCAGCTCCAGAGCGGGAACATATACTCTAAATGGCGCCCTGGGGCTGGGGGAGGGGCTACAGGTCAGAGTCTTATCCCCTTGCTGGACTTCACCACCGGGTACTGCGGGCCTTAGCAAACAGATTTTTGAGAGAATCCGACCTGTGCCCTTACCCTGGTGGTCTAGTGGGGTCCCTGTACTGCCACAGTGTCCACGCCAGGGCGCAGCCCGCCTCCCACCAGCCGTGCCGGATCGCGCCTGGGGGACCCACTTACCTCCTCCCTGAATGTGGCCACGCGATCCTGGAGAGCTACGGTGGTGTATGTGTGCCTGACTGAAGGAAACCGGAGCCTCCGCTGTAAGTACTCGGCAACCAGGGCGCGGGAGTATACAGTGCCGCTGGGGGAGGTGATGGAGCTGCAGCAGGAGATGTCTGACTGATATCTAACACTCACAGTGTCTCTGCTGCAGCCCTTGAAGTCTTCATTTTTCACTTAAAAAAGCTCTTCTGAGGGCTGCTGGAGCAGACCACCTGTTGTATGCCTGCACTGCATGGCACCAACTACAAAACTGAGCTCCTGTGCATGGAGGCGGGGTTATAGAGGAGGCGGCGCTATGCATTCTGGGAAGAAGGTCAAAGCTTTTAGCCTGTTGGTGCCTCGGATCAAGTTCCTACTCTACACCCCAATGTCATTCCCTGTGGAGCCCAGTGTACCCCGCAGCAGAAATCTCATGAACCATAAGGACTAGGAACTTGAAATGTGGACAGTAGCTTGCTTTTGTGACGTAGGCACCCACTAAGAAGGGATTTTTCAAAATTCCACCCATAAATGGATAAAAAGGGGTGAGTTGATTATTGGGAATTCCCCCCTCATAGAGGAGGGCTAAGACAGCCCACCCAGCCGGGGCTATAAAGAATGCAGGGTGCCGGCAATACCAAGTCGCAGAGGAGCGAGAACGCAAACTCTGTTCCTGGATTTCCTTGCCAGTGCTAGTTGCAGAGCAGTCCATTATTCAAATAGGGGAGCCACATCAACTGCCACCCTTGAACACTGTCAAATATCACTGGTGTGTCTCCCCTGTTTGAATAATGGACTTCTCTGCCACTGGCAAGGAAGTCCAGCCGTATGGTTCAGGAGATTTTGTGATGAGTCAGTGGTATTTGTCTTTTATATACAGTATATAGATTTCAGATATAAGTACTTAACCAACCTATTTCCAGTCAGGAGAGGATAGTGTCACAATTATCAGAGGTTAACCTGTCACTTGAACTAAACATTGCAGAACCTCTCAGAGAGCAATAGGAGGAAAGGAGATATATATATTTTGACTCTTAAATGCATTAAAGGAAAGCTTGATAGTCAGCAACTGCTTATCTGCTGTGTAAAGGGTACCGACATCTCTCCCAGTGACCTTAAGTGTTGTGCAAAAATATTTACCTTTTGACCTCAAAGGAGGAGCCCTAAGGAGTAAGGAGACCTAGGGCCCTTTGAAATAGAGTTAGCCTATCCCTGCAAACCTTACATATTTAACATAAAGCGGGCGGAGCATGGACTGTCGTCCCAGCATTTATAGCACTAGCAGGGCAGCATCAGAGGCAGGACGGGGCAGAAAATGAGGCAGATTATTCTCCTCAGCTCCAGCCTTTTGACAGCATCAATCCGGAGGAAGGCCCTTCCGGAGGTGTGGACTGACAAAGATTGGCAGCGACGGGCTGAGCATGTCCTGTTGTAAGTCTAATTGCTAATCTTCTGTGATAACCTAACTAGTTAACTTTAGGTACAGTATATCATGTTGTCCAGAAAATAAGACATAGAGACTACAGATACACACGTACAATAAAATCCGTTTATTGTTTTGGTGTGTTCTCGGGCTGTTCATGGAGGGGTACTTTGATGCTACCAGTTCTCAACAACATCCTACCACAAGTGAGCCTATTTTAAAAGCAGTATTAAATTTGGTTAAATACCAACGCTTTTCATCTCATTGTGATTATACTTGAAATTCTGTAGCGAAGCACGGGTATTCAGCTAGCATATATATGTGGATGGGGGCAGTGGGATGGGGGGCGCCAAAGGAAACTTTCGCCCTAAGCTCAGCAAAGTCTAGAACCAGCCCTGCACCAATAGGGACTGTAATCCCATTGTAGTTAAATACATATACTTTAATATGGAGTTGGTCCACCTTTTGCAGCTATAACAGCTTACACCAGTGCAGGTTGAGTATCCCTTATCCAAAATGCTTGGGACCAGAGGTATTTTAGATATCGGATTTTTCGGTATTTTGGAATAAATGCATAACATAATGAGATATCATGATGATGTTACCTAAATCTAAGCACAGAATGCATTTATGTTACATATACACCTTGTACACACAGCCTGAAGGTAATTTTAGCAAATATTTTTTATAACTTTGTGCATTAAACAAAGTGTGTGTACAATACATTCACACAAATCATTTGTTTCACATACACCTTATACACACAGCCTGAAGGTCATTTAATACAGTATTTTTAATAACTTTGTTTATTAAACAAAGTTTGTGTACATTGAGCCATCAAAAAATAAAGGTTTCAGTATCTCACTCTCGCTCAAAAAAAGTCCGTATTTCGGAATATTCCGTATTTCGGAATATTCCGTATTTCGGAATATTTGGATATGGGATACTCAACCTGTATAGGTAAAAAAAACAATATTACACTCGTGCACATCGTTGAAGAAAGGCTGCTGGATTCAGGTGTGGATTTCACCAATCCCTCAAAAACAGATAAACCAAAAAGAAATTGATTCCTGCGCACTCTCCCAAAGGTAAATAAAACGTGATTCTTCAATAAATTATAATCTTCAATTGATTCATATAGCACAGTTAAGCAATAATGGTTTGTCTATCTTAGACAATTTACAGTTCATAGAACCTGTTCGCTGTCTCCATAACCAAGTCCAATCAGTCAGTAGTACAGATCACTTTATCACAATTGGTTTCCAGTTCCTTCAGTCTCGGAAATACATCCACTGGGTCAAATTCCTTCACCTTTGTTCTATCAACTTCTACTTGGAAACGGCCTTCATAATCCACAGCTTGATTGTCCACCTCATTGTTGTTTTTTAGCACTGCCAATATAATATTCGTCTGTTTGTCCAGCACAAAGAAAAGCAGGAGATGATAAAACCCCAACTTTGGTCTCATTGCGATGCTCCTCTGAAATGAAGGCTTCCCATATTGTGTTGCTGATGTTTGTAATGCTGTGAGGAGAGTGCGCAGGAATCAATTTCTTTTTAGCTTACACCAGTGGTTCCCAAACTTTTTTGAATCATGGCACCCCAGAGTATCAGATTTTTGTTTCAGGGCATCCCTGGGCCAAAAGCTTCTTATTGAGAAATGTAAAAATAAATATTAAATTAAGTAAATTGTGTTTATATGTCATCCATATGTTCAATTGTGTGGTGAGGGACAAGATTTACTTCTGTTTGTCCACATATTTTATTACATTGACTATAAATAATTTGAATTGGTCCTGGACCACCAACCCAGGGCACCCCTGCATGTGTCCTGAGGCACACCAGGGTGACACGGCACACAATTTGAGAACCGCTGGCTTACACTCTTCTTGGAAGGCAATCCACAAGATTTTGGATTGTTTCTGTGGGAATTTGTGCCCATTCATTCTGTAGAGCATTTTTGAGGTCTGGCACTGATGTTAGATGAGTAGGCCTGGCTCGCAATCTCTGTTTCAGTTCATCCCAAGGGTGCTCGATGGGTTGAGGTCAGGGCTCTGTGCTGGCCAGTCAAGTTCTTCCACACCAAACTCATTAAACCATGTCTTTATACAGTGCATCCGGAAAGTATTCACAGCGCTTCACTTACAGCAAACTGGAATAAATTAATTTTTCCCTCAACATTCAACACACAATACCCCATAAGGACAATGTGAGAAAAGGGTTTTTTTTTAGATTTTTGCAAATTTATTAAAAATATTTTTTTTTTTAAATATCACATGTACATAAGTATTCACAGCCTTTGCAATGAAGCTCTAAATTGAGCTCAGGTGCATCCTGTTTCCACTGATCATCCTTGAGAAGTTCCTACAGCTTAATTGGAGTCCACCTATGGTAAATTCAGTTGATTGGACATGATCTATACAAGGTCCCACACTTGACAGTGCATGCCTGAGCACAAACCAAGCATGAAGTCGAAGGAATTGTCTGTAGACCTCTGAGACAGGATTGTCTCGAGGCACAAATCTGGGGAAAGGTACAGACAAATATCTGCTGCTTTGAAGGTCCCAATGAGCACAGTGGCCTCCATCAAAATGGATGTTCGGAACCATCAGGACTCTTCCTAGAGCTGACTGGCTGTCTAAACTGAGCGATGGGGGAGAAGGGCCCTAGTCAGGAATATGACCAAGAACCCGATGGTCACTCTGTCACAGCTACAGCATTCCTCTGTGGAGAGAGGAGAACATTCCAGAAGGACAACCATCTCTGCAACAATTCACCAGTCAGGCCTGTATGGTAGAGTGGCCAGACGGAAGCCACTCCTTAGTAAAAATCCCATGGCAGCCCGCCTGGAGTTTGTCAAAATGCACCTGAAGCACTCTCAGACCATGAGAAACAAAATTCTTTGGGCTGATGAGACAAAGATTGAACTCTTTGGCGTGAATGCCAGGCGTCCTGTTTGGAGGAAACCAGGCACCGCTCATCACCAGGTCAATACCATCCCTACAGTGAAGCATGGTGGTGGCAGCATCATGCTGTGGGGATGTTTTTCAGCAGCAGGAACTGGGAGACTAGTCAGGATAGAGGGAAAGATGAATGCAGCAATGTACAGAGACATCCTGGACGAAAACCTGCTCCAGAGCGCTCTTGACCACAGACTGGGGTGACGGACGGTTCATCTTTCAGGACAACGACCCTAAGCACACAGCCAAGATATCAAAGGAGTGGCTTAAGGACAGCTCTGCGAATGTCCTTGAGTGGCTCAGCCAGAACCCAGACTTGAATCGGATTGAACATCTCTGGAGAGATCTGAAAATGGCTGTGCACTGACGCTTCCCATCCAACCTGATGGATCTTGAGAGGTGCTGCAAAGAGGAATGGGCGAAACTGCCCAAAGATAGGTGTGCCAAGCTTGTGGCATCATATTCATTAAGACTTGAGGCTGTCATTTCTGCCAAAGGTGCGTCAACAAAGTATTGAGCAAAGGCTGTGAATGCTTATGTACATGTGATGTCTTAGTTTTTTATTTTTAATAAATTTGCAAAAATCTCAAAAACACTTTTTTCACATTGTCATTTTGGGGTATTGTGTGTAGAATTTTGAGGGGAAAAAATTATTTATTCCAGTTTGGAATAAGGCTGTAACATTACAAAATGTGGAAAAAGTGAAGCGCTGTGAATACTTTCCGGATGCACTGTAGTCCTTGCTTTGTGAACTGGGGCACAGTCATGCTGGAATAGAGAAAGGCCTTCCCCAAACTGTTGCCACAAAGTTGGAAGCATAGCATTGTTCAAAATGTCTTGGTATGCTGAAGCATTAAGATTGCCCTTCACTGGAGATAAGGGACCTAGCCCAATCCCTGAAATACAGCCCCATATCATACCATTATCCCTCCTTCACCAAAGTTCACAGTTGTCATAATGCAGTTAAGCAGGTAACATTCTCCCGGTATCTGCCAAACCAAGACTCGCCCATCTGACTGCCAAACAGAGAAGCGTGATTTATCACTCCACAGAACACATTTCCACTGCTCTACAGTCCAGTGTCGGTGTGCTTTGCACCACTCCATCCAACGCTTGGCATTGGACTTGGTGATGTGAGGCTTGCATGCAGCTGCTCGGCCATGGAAACCCATTCCAATAAGTGCCTGACGCACAGTTTTTATGCTTACATTAAGGTCAGTGGAAGTTCGTAACTCTTAAGCTATGGAATAAGCAGAGTGTTGTCAACTGTTATGCACCATGCGCCTTAGCAGTCATTGACCACGCTCTGTGGTCTTACATGGTCTTCCGCTTTGTGGCTGAGTTGCTGTTGTTCCTAAACACTTCCACTTTCTAATAATAATACAACTTACAGTTGACCGTAGACTATCCAGCAGGGATGACATTTCACGAACCGTCTTATTGCAGAGGTGGCATCTTACCACAGTACCTCGCTTAAAGTCACTGAGCTCTTCAGAACGACCTATTTTGTATTACAAATGTTTGCAAATGGAGACTACATGGTTAGGTGCTTGATTTTATACACCTGTGGCAACGGGTCTGATTCAAACACCTGAATTAAATAATTAACAGGTGTTGCCAAATACTTTTGTCCAGAAAGTATATACAGGGTTGAGTATCCCTTGTCCAAAATTCAAAATCCCACATTTTTGGGTCCCCTAATGAGATAATGACATATATATTATATATTATTTATCTATATATATAGATTATATTATATAGATATATAATATAATATATATGTATATGTGTCATTATCTCAGTAGGAGAACCAAAAATGTGTGATTAGGATTAGGGATACTCAACCTGTATTTTTTCAAGTGGCTCAGACCATGCAGTCTCTAATGGCTAGTCAAGCCACTGTGGTGGCTGGCCACATCCACTCTGAAACATGGGCCCCTACCACTGCATCGACCCCAAACCCCCCCCCCCCCCGCCCCCCCACCGTGCGTCCTTTATGCCCCAATCCGACACGGTATGGAGATGCTGGAATATCTAACACTTGGGAATAGTTTTCTCATGTCCAAGCTTTGCACAGATTGGATCATTTTGCTATCAGGGCTTTGGAATTAGAAGGACATGTTTTCTTTGTGATTAAGGTGTGCTGGAACGGGACAGAACTGCGTTCCGTCAGTTGTATATATTAAATTTAAATTGTGAGGAACTGGTCCTGTAAAGTTCAATGCAAAAACTACTTGCTCCATAGGTGTGCTGAGTGCCATCTCATGTACTGGCTGGGGGTAGGGTCATGCTTCCAAAAGAGCAGCCAGTCTATGTGCGGCTCAGCAATACGCTGCAGAACAACAATAAAGGGGTTTAGCCAGGAATAATATTATTGGAACAATACTCTAATCTCATCTCCAGTGATTCGACTCCTCTCAGGAAATGTATTGTGTAACATGTTATCTTCAGATAACATAGAGCTGATGATGGCAGGGGATTTGAAACAAAGATGGGCAGCACCTGAAATACTCTACTCCCACATGGAGTTAAGGACCCCAATGTGGTTATTGGGTAATTACATGAAACAGCCTCAGCAGAAAAACTCTACCAATCGGGAAGCCAGAAGAGGGTAAACTGGAGGGTAAACTATATAAAAATATGTAGCTGGAGGACAAAGAGAGAAACTAGGTAATCATAAAGCTGGATACCAGGACTGGTAAGGGGTTATGGATGGACTAATTGAAGAATCACAGGCCACAGAAATGCACTGCAAAGACCAGCAATTATATTCGTTTGTCCTCATTTCTTGCAGTCTTTTTGATGTGTGCCGCCTGAAAGCAGATGCCAGTGAAGCAGGATTTGGGAACTAGAAGACTGGCTTTGTACCTTTAGGGCCTATTCATTAGTGTGGACTGGTTGTCCCCCATTTATTAAGTATCAAACCAGTGACAGAACTAGCTTGTGGTGGGTCCAGGTGCAAAAATATACTTTGGGGCCCCCCCACGCTAAAGAAAAATTAGATGGAAAGAACATTGCCAAAATGAATTACGTGCACACAGTGACTGACTGGATGGTTTACTTTAATGAGTCATTCAGACTCTTTATTAGTACTGTTAACGTTGACAGCTGTGGGCCTTTTCATTGCCACGGGCCCTGATGCAATGCACTGGCTGCACCGCCGGTAGTTCTACCGATGTATCCAACTCACTGCGAGTAGCAGCGGTGGATACTAAATTACTGGAGGAAATCAACACTGATGTGATGGTGGGACAGCTGATCCAAAAATCAACTGTCCCCACGATCCCTATCACTGGTAGCAGTGAAAATTAGCAGTGCCTGACTTGGGTTCATAAATGTGTACAATGAACCCGACTGCCATTGGAGGGATCTGAGCAACGGGCAGAGGGATCCAATCAGATCCCTCTTTGAAACCCTTGCCTTACTTCCCATAGGAAAGAGCAGGGCTCCATCAACCAACACCATTTGAACATGGCATTGATTACCACAAGCAAAGTTTGCTGAATACTATGTGGCCCTAATAATTATTGGACCAATTCTATAAAAAATGTGGTAACTAGGATTTCTGCATGTGTAAAGGGCCCATTAGTGATGATGAATAGGCATAATAGAATGATTTAGGGGTGTAATCATTATCCCTACATTTCTACAAAATAGGTGAAAATTTAAATTTTCATCTACTTTTGTAGAAATAAAGTATTGGGCCATTCATTAGTAGGTAATACAGGATATATCACAGATATTTCATGCTTACATTTCAGTCCCGATCTGGCCTGATATCCCCATGCAATATGGAGACCAAAATTCATGAAGCGTCGAAAAAAAATGTAAGCTTGACAGCAGGAACATATGCCACCATCAGATGACCTTGATTCCCATAGCCTAGCTCCTTCCTATAGGAAGTAGGGCCGGGTTGCGAAAATGGTTCCTTTAGGGTCCTTCCACTCCTGTTCAGCTCCCTCTGCTGGTCATTGTGTGCTTCATGCGCATGCATAAACCCTGGTTCACACACGTACACTATGTCATATCACCGCCGCGGCCGCCGGGCTTGTCCCTCCGAGGCTACTGGCTGCCCGGGCGGCCGTCCCCGCTGGCGGCTTCTGCCTTCCGGCGCTCCGTCCGGCGCCCGTAGTGAGGACGTCGCGGGTGCGCCCGACGCTCACTGGGGACAGGTGACGTCATCAGCACCTCTCCAATCGGGTGCTGGCGGGAAGTACAAATTCAGACGCCGGGCAGAGCTCCGGCGCCTGAGTATCATCGCTACTACTGCTGTACCTGTGATCTCCAGACCTCCGTGCCCCAGCACCTCCGTACCTCAGCATCTCCGTGCCTCAGCATCTCCGTGCCTCCAGCACCTCTGTGCCCCAGCACCTCCGTGCCCCAGCACCTCCGTGCCTTAGCACCTCCGTGCCTCAGCATTTCCGTGCCTCAGCATCTCCGTGCCTCCAGCACCTCTGTGCCTCAGCATTTCCGTGCCTCAGCATCTCCGTGCCTCCAGCACCTCCGTGCCTCAGCACCTCCGTGCCCCAGCACCTCCGTGCCCCAGCACCTCCGTGCCTCAGCACCTCCGTGCCTCAGCACCACCGTGCCTCCAAGCACCTCAGCGCCTTCAAACACCTCAGTACCTCTTGCATTTCAGTGCCTCTAGCACCTCAGTGCCTCTAGCACCACAACATCGCTCACAGCGAGCTTCTGGTACTCTCCACCAATTCATCAGCACCTTTACAAGTCTTGTCTTTCAGGAGACCTTCAAGCGCCCACCCGTACCTTCTGCCTACCGTCCGAATCCTGCATGAGGGAGACCTACATCCGGCCTTCTCTTCTGCGACCCAGTAGCGGTTCCTCTTCCCGGTCACCGTAAGAAACCCCGAGTCCACAACACTTCCAAACCAGGTCAGTGATAGAATACTCAGGCCCCATGGACCCGGGGGATCGGAACACAGAGTCGAGCGCCATCCAAAGTTTGGCTTCCCGAGTTCAGACTCAAGAGGCGATACAGGGCCAGGTGATGCAATATCTCCAGGAATTGTCCGGCCGATTGGATCAAATTCAAGCATCCCTAGCTTCCGTAATTCCGGTTCCAGTTCCCGTAACTGCTCCAGTTGCTGTTTCCAGTAATGCTCAACCTCCGGCTGGTACCAGGTCTCGTCTTCAGCTTCCTACTCCTTCCCGCTATAAGGGAAACCCAAAGAATTGCCGTGGTTTTCTAAATCAGTGCGAGGTGCACTTCGAGCTTCTCTCTCATAATTTCCCTACGGATCGCTCTAAAGTAGCGTATATCATTTCCCTGCTTGAAGGGTCAGCGTTGGATTGGGTGTCTCCGTTATGGGAACGATCTGATCCCGTGGTTTCCAACTACACCAACTTCATCACGTCCTTTCGAAGAATCTTCGACGAGCCCGGCAGGATGACTACTGCTTCTTCCGACTTACTCCGTGTTCGTCAGGGCTCCCGCCCCGTGGGTCAGTGCGTGGTTCATTTCCAGACCATTGCCTCTGAACTTCGCTGGAATTATGACGCTCTGAGGGCTGCCTTCTGGAACAGTCTCTCCGACCGGCTGAAAGATGAGTTGGTTACTAGGGATCTGCCTGATCCATTAGAAGAGTTGACCTCCCTTTGCGTCAAGGTGGATCTTCGGATGCAGGAGCGTGGAAGAGAACGTAGCCGTTCAGATCGTCCCAGGTTTCGGCATTCTACTCCTAGACCGGCGGTTGTGCCCAGCTCGGACGAACCCATGCAAGTTAACCTATCCCGACTGTCTCCGGAGGAACGACAGCGTCGTCGTGAGGGTAAACTTTGCCTTTACTGTGGAGCCGCAGATCATTTCCTCAAGTTTTGTAAATCCCGTCCGGGAAACGGGCAGGCCTAGCTTGTTCCGGAGGAGTCAAGTTGGGGGTCACGACTAAATCTAGGTGAAGATGGAAACTTCTCTCTGGTGGCTCTTTTTTTGCAGAGGCAACATAGATGAGGTTCTGGCATCGTCTTTCTCTCTTACATACGGCCCACTCCCTCCCCATTGCCTGGCTACAGTTAGCTCGGATTTATGGGATTATTTAAATCTCACTGAACTGAGGCAGCCTTTGATTTTTTGGTTACACACTGGCCCAGTTTGTTCACAGTTAAATGTCAATTAGTGAAACAGGTCTTACAACACTGTTGATAGCAGCCACATTGTATTGCTATCCAGGGCCGGTGCAAGGTTTCTAGGCGCCCTAGGCAAAGCTACACAATACCGCCCCTGCCCCATCCCCCCTTTCGGAAACCCAGCGTGCGGGTCTTAGCACATACGGGAAATGTGGATAAAACCCCCAAAACTAGGTTTTTACCACATTTTCCCATTAGTACATCCCGCAGGATGGGTATGGTATACTGGCTGTAAGGATGTCGGCGGTCAGAATACCGATTCCGACTGGCTAAAACCTGACAGGGGAGTTTAGGTAAGAGAACCCTAATCCTCCCCATAACTTTCTCTCCCTGCAGCCTAAACCTGACCCTAATCTCTCCTCCAGCAGCCTAACCCTATCTCTCCCTTCCCACAGCCTAACAATCACCTCCCCCTCCTGCAGTTTAACCCTAACCACCCTGCAGCCTAACCCTAACCTTCCCCACCCCCTGTAGCCTAACCCTCACCTCCCCCTCCCGCAGCCTAACCTTAATCCCCCCCAGTGGTGCAAGTATAAAAAATGTCTTACGGGTACTGTGTGCGCGCGCCGAAGGCGCGTGCGCAAAAAAATGGGTGTGGCCAAATGCCACATGGGGCGTGGCCAATGGAAATGGGGGCGTGATACACATATGGGGGATGGGGCAGATACACGTATGACCCCAATAGTGCCAGATACACGTTGCCCCACAGTGCCAGATATACATTGCCCCACAGTGACAGATATACATTGCCCCACAGTTCCAGATACACAAATGCCTCCACTGTGCCAGATATACATTGCCCCACAGTGCCAGATACACATTACCCCACAGTGCCAGATACACATTGCCCCACAGCGCCAGATACACAAATGTCCCCAGAGTACCAGATACACAAATGTCCCCAGAGTGCCAGATACACAAATGTCCCCAGAGTGCCAGATACACATTGCCTCACAGTGCCAGATACACATTGCCCCACAGTGCCAGATACAGAAATGCCCCCAGAGTGCCAATATACATTGCCTCACAGTGTCAGATACACATTGCTCCCACTGTGTCATATATACATTGCCCAACAGTGCCAGATACAGAAATGCCCCCAGTACCAGATATGCCCCCAGTGCCAGATATCCCCCAGTGCCAGGTATATATATGCCCCCCTGTGCCAGATATGCCCCCAGTGCCAGGTATACATGCCCCCCCCCAGTGCCAGATATCCCCAGTGACAGGTATACATGCCCCCCCAGTGCCAGTTATACATGCCCCCCCCAGTGCCAGTTATCCCCCAGTGCCAGTTATACATGCCCCCCCAGTGCCAGATATCCCCCAGTGCCAGTTATACATGCCCCCCCCATTGCCAGTTATCCCCCAGTGCCAGGTATATATGCCCCCCTGTGCCAGATATACCCCCAGTGCCAGGTATACATGCCCCCCCCCCAGTGCCAGATATCCCCAGTGCCAGTTATATGTGCCCCCCCCAGTGCCAGATATCCCCCAGTGCCAGTTATACATGCCCCCCCCCAGTGCCAGTTATCCCCCAGTGCCAGGTATATATGCCCCCCTGTGCCAGATATGCCCCCAGTGCCAGGTATACATGCCCCCCCCCAGTGCCAGATATCCCCAGTGCCAGTTATACATGCCCCCCCAGTGCCAGATATCCCCCAGTGCCAGTTATACATGCCCCCCCAGTGCCAGTTATCCCCCAGTGCCAGGTATATATGCCCCCCTGTGCCAGATATGCCCCCAGTGCCAGGTATACATACATGCCCCCCCCCAGTGCCAGATATCCCCAGTGCCAGTTATACATGCCCCCCCCCCAGTGCCAGATATCCCCCAGTGCCAGTTATACATGCCCCCCCCCAGTGCCAGTTATCCCCCAGTGCCAGTTATACATGCCCCCCCCAGTGCCAGTTATCCCCCAGTGCCAGTTATACATGCCCCCCCCCCCCCCAGTCCCCTGCTCACCGCTGCCGTCTGTCTGTGTGAGGGAAGGAGAGCGCAGCCTGCGCCTCTCCTTCCCCTCAGTCTCCGGCGGGTGTCTCAGTTTAATTCAGCGCCGATCCGCGAGCTCTGATTGGCTCACGGATCGCGCTGAATTAAACTGTGAGACACCCGCCGGAGACTGAGGGGAAGGAGAGGCACAGGCTGCGCTCTCCTTCCCTCACATCAGCGGCGGGTGCGGCGGGGACGGTCACGGCGGGCGGCGGGACGGCGTGGAGCGGCGGCCCGTCGGTGTGGGTACGGCGTACCCACGGCTAAATTCTTACGGGTACGCCGTACCCACCCGTACCCGCCCACTTGCACCACTGATCCCCCCCACCCCCTGCAGCCTAACCCTAACCTTCCCCACCCCCTGCAGCCTAACTCTAACCAAACTTTCGTTCGGGAACCCAGCTGTTACTGATACTGCTGTTGGCATTTTGACTGCTGTCAGGATTCCGGAGATGGCATTCGGTCCGCCAGGATGCTTAATGCTGGGATCCCAGCTACATCCCCATCACGCCCAGTGTGCTGACTCTTAGTGGGAACTCTAGGACAGGTTGCTGCTGTAATGCTGCAGGTGTACCCAGGGTGTGCAAGAACCGCTAGCCCAGGGCTGGATTAAGCCTTTGGGAGGCCATAGGACCCTAAAGACAGGAGGGCCCTCTCCGTCATGTCAGCAGCACATCCCTGGCTGTGCCTATCAGTCACCTTTCCAGAGCTTTGAGTATTTGGAAAATGCAGTCAAACCTTCAAAAACTGCAGTTTGCAAAGTTATGATTGCATTTTAGTTGTAGCCCCCCCCCCCCCCCCCCATTTACAGACACATGCAGGAGTTCCCCACGCACAATGCCAAGGACCAAGAGCACCAGTCTCTGCTCAAAGTAGTCACAGGAAGGTGCCGCTAGCCACGTACCTGCCCTGGATGGGTGTCCATATTTGCAGCGGCAGCCACTTACCTACGTGAAGCAGGGCAGGGAGTACATACTGCTGGATGTGCAGACTACAGTGAGTGTAATGTGGCCAGGGAGAGAGAGAGGGAACAGGATCACATCTGCTGTTGCTGCTAGTGCTAGCCATTACTACATGTCCCTCTGTAAACTGCAGCTCAGCCTATTCAGCTCCACAAGCTGAATGTTCAGCACCCCTCACCCCTGGCTTGGTCTGTCTTGTGCCTCCTTATGCTTAGCCCAGTACCATGCTGGGAGCTGGCTGCACACAGTATAACTTTCTAGACACTGTTTGCACTGCATTCCTCCCCCACCACCTACGAGTCTACGACCTCCGTTCACACTCACAGCACAGCCTAATAAATCATGCAGAGAGGGGCTGCCACTGATCTCCGTAGATCACAGGGGAGGAGGTGTGTACAGTGGCATCCTCACATGCTGCTTAGTGCTGGACTGCTGCAATCACTGAATAGAAAGAGGATCAAGGACGGACTTTGCTAGGGAGGAGGTAGAGGGGGCGAACGCTCCAATCAACCCTGCCTTCGACCCCCATCCCCCCCCTATCAGTTACTGCTTTTATGTTCGGGAGGGGGGCGAGGACTGCAGAGAGGAGTGTACATAAGAAGAGGCGGCTGCCAGGTAATATACACTTACATTGTCAGTGCTGCTGTGTGTGCCGGCTGATAACAGAGGGGAGGGGGGGGGGGGGGGGGGGGGGGGGGGGGCGGCTATGGCATCCCTGCTCCGCTCCTCATCTCTTAAGGAAGAGGTGGAGCTGAGCTAAGACAGTAATATAGGAGCACTCATCAGCAGCGTGCGGTACCGCCCTCCAGTGGCCGGCGCTCATAGGCAGCTGCCTAAAGCTGCCTAGTGGTAGCGCCGGCCCTGTTGCTATCGCTATTATCTTTCATTATTTAAAAATGAAATAAAAACAAGTAGAGCAACCACATATTTCAAACAGAAAGCAAAAGGATGAAATACTGTGCAGTCATATTTCTTACCATACTATCCCTTTAAACTGGAACTTTGAAGGGGATGTAGTTGGCATCCTAGCGTTGGGGAATACCGGCGCCGGAATCCCGTTAGCTGCCAGAATGCTGACGCTGGAATCCTCAATGTAAGTATGACTAGGAGGGTTAAAGTAAGGCTGCGGGAGGAGGGTGGGGTTAGGATTAGGATGAGGGCAGGGAGGGTTAGGATTAGGGTTCCCTTACCTCTATGCACCTGTCGGGATTTGAAGCAATCGGGATGCCGGGGTCCGTATTCTGACTGCTGGCATCCTATCCACCAGGCTCCCAAGACCATCACTTTTAAAGAAAAGGGGCCCCAAATCAGTGTCTTGTTAGGGCCCCATGAGGTCTAAATCTGCCTCTGATTATGGGGCCTATCTATCAAATCCTTGGGCCCCATTAACGATACAGAAAGAGCAGTTTCAAAAGTAAAGAGAAGTTGCTATTTATCAAACTCAAACATAGGAGCTATTATAGACATCTCCTGCATTTATCACACAAATGTCAGCATAGCACCGCCAACATACAATGTAAGGGGATGTAGCAGCAGTTCAATGTAACAAGCTCAGAAAGGCTGTCTGGCATAAGGTAACAACATCTTTGCTTGCTTCTATGGAACTACTCAGCCAGAGGGCGGATCTCTTCCTCCACGGTGGACTATATCTGAAAGTAATGCCCATCGCAATAGTTCGCTTTGTACATGCACAACCAAGTGGTCGCCTCTGAACCCAGAAGTAAGGTGACAGTGTTAGCTATCAATTTACCTCATCAATGGGACTTAACGTATATCCCGGTGATGGTGCATAGCTTTATCACTGAAATATGTAGCAATAAAGAATGTTAATTTTTGGGGCTTCTACACATTTCTTCATAAATATGCCTTGTAATTATGACAGAAAACGTGTATAAAAGCTGATAAACCCAATTGGAATAAGGATCATTGATCCCTATGAGAACTGGGCGGTGTAATGGTTAGCATTATTGCCTCACAGCACTGAGGTCATGGGTTCAATTGCCGCCATGGCCCTAACTGTGTGCAGTCTGTATATTCTTTCTGTAGTTTCATGGGTTTCCTCCGGGTACTCCGGTTTGGTACCCCGGTTTCCTTCCATAATCCAATAAATATACTGGTAAATTAATTGGACACCTGACAAAAAAAAAATGAACCCTAGTGTGTGAGCGTGTACATGTGTTTAGGGCAGACTAGTTGGGGCAAGTGGTTCTGGGGTTTGTCACTACTGTGTGGTGCAATGTGTATAAGGGGTACTACTGTATGATGTAAAGTGTATAAGGGATACTATTGTGTTGCGTAATGTGTATAAGGGGTACTACCGTGTGGCGTAAAGTGTATAAGGGATATGAATATGGGGAACTACGTGCAGTGTAATGTGTGTGCTGTCCCGTTATGGGATGGAGGGTGCAAAATTATAGTTTGCAGGGGACTGCCGGACACACTAGCACCAGCCCTGCTAATCCTATTTACATTGCTAGTCCTAACTTTGCATACCACCCAGCATTGTAAATGGCCTCAGACGGACATAGCAACCTGCCATAGCAACCATTTGTTTACAAATAATCACATATCTTATGCCATAAAGTTGGGTGTGCACTCGTTTGCTTAACGTATTATTAACATTTTTTGTACTGCACAGGAGCAATAAAAATACGCAAACATCCATGTGCACAGTACCAATTGCATGAACTAATGAATTACATTGGAATAATGGAATTCACTGAGATGAGACACTTCATGGGGGTGTAACCACTATAGAGAGTGCAAATCTCCTGCAATAGAGAGTGCATAACTCCTGATTGTCCAAATAATGGAAAAATGACTCTTAGATAATGCAAATTCCAATCTCAGGTGATAAAAATATTTCAAAGTGCCAACCCTGTATAATTTCTGAATGAAAACCACTCTGCATTGTCCCCAAGCCAAATCCATTTGTAGGTTCAACATACAAGAGTTATCCCCTGTACCCCTGTGAGCCAGTCTGACCCTGTTATATAAGCATTTTAATAAGGTTTGCTTTGCCTGTGTTCAGGGTCATATAGTCCAACATCTTATTGGCGATTCATATTCCCAAATATTTAAAGCTAGCAACTCATTGGAGTGTTGTAAAAGGGTAAGGGGCCATGGGACAACCCCCCTTAGAGAAGGGATATGTGACTTACTCCAATTGATAGAAAGACCCAAGAAAGGGACAAACTGATTCATAACCCATAGAACAGAAAGGATTGAGAGTAAGCAAGAAAGAGCAGGATGTCATCAGCATATAAAGCAGCCCTGTCCTCACTACCACCCAGATAAAGCCCTGTAATGGAAGTATGAGTGCACAGTTTATAAGCCAAAAGATCTATCATAAAAGGGGAACAGAAAGGGTGACAATGGACAAACCTATCTTTTCCTCCAGGACAATCAAAGGTTGCAGAAATACAGCCATTGACATTGATTCAGTTAGTGGGGACAGAGTATAATAATTTAATCCAACTAAGAAATACTGGTTTGACACCAAAACAGAACATTGTTGTTACAACTGAATTAACTTCTTCTTGAAGGGTCTGTGTTCTCCGAAGGTCTTCTGGGCAGTGACCACTGTACACACCGGGTTGAGACGCGTAGAACTAACCAGCAGGTCTTCTAGCCTATAATAGCTGCTTATCCCTTAAGGCGTGATGTGCCTACCGGTACTGGGATGCCACCAGGACTTACGCCCCTGGTGGTAGTACCAGCTCAACTCAGAGTGACCCGAATCAATGCCGGTGAGAAGGGAGACACCATAGAAGAGAGAATTAGAATAAAGGAAAAGATTAGAGAACAAACACTACCAGGTAAAGGATAAAAGGAAGAGCCAAAGAAGTAAAGACAGGTGGGTCCCAGATGGGTACAAGGAGAGTGAATTCAAGAGCTAGAGTGTTTAGAAAGACAAGGAGCATACAAAACACTGAGGACTCTACTGACGGAACTTTAGGTTATAGAGATACGGAAGGAATACTGAAGGATTAAAGCACAAGGGGGACACGTAACTACGTAACAGGCTGACAAGTTAAAAACAAACAGAAATAACTACTATACTCAGGACAAATTATACACCTGACATGGAGATGGACACAGGAATCCTGCAGGAGACTTAGCAGGAAATCAGGCGAGGAATCACAAGCTAGGATAGTACCAAGAGACAAAGGCTCCCGCTGCAGCCAAGAAACTATGACCAGCAAAGTGTGAGTGGCAGCCCTGGCAGATAAAGGGATCTTGAGCCAATCAGCAAACAAGCTTCCCCTAAATTACAGTTACCAGCAGCTGCCCCACCGCACATTCTGCCGCCCTGTGAGTGCCTGGCATTTGTGTAACCAGGCAACTCACTCCTGACGCCGAGCGGAAGCTCCCCCCACCCGCCGCACTGGCTCAGCATTCTAAGGAGCTGGCGGCCGGGAATAGAAGGACACAGGCGTCCCGGTCACCTGGCAACGACCAGATGCTGCCAGTGGCGCGGGACGCAGCCCGTGACAATTGCTTTCCAGGGTAAGGGTCAATGGACTGAATCAAATGCTTTGTCAGCAACAAGACAAACAACAATCACTGTGGCTTAATTCTCATGAGATGCCTGGAGGTGGGAGAACAAGCCCCTCAGGGGACTATTGAGGGGCGGGCCCAGCAGACGTATGAATCAACCCAGGCTGGCAGGAGGTGTGAGGCTGTGAGCCGGGCCGGCAGGTGGCGTAAGCCGGCCCAGGAGCTTTGAGGGGGTGGTCATGGGCAGGGCCGGAGCTTCCACTAGGCAGCTTTAGGCAGCTGCCTAGGGGCGCCGGGACCTGAGGGGGCGGCCTGCTACAGCTGCCCTACCTTTTACAGCCACAGCAATCCCCCAGAATGCATATCTTACAGTAGCCGTGACTGCTAAGCTCCCGTATTGCAGCCTCCAGCTCCACCTCCACCCGGCACTGGCAGTAACTTTGACAGCTCCTGGAGTCCTGGCTGGGGGTGACATGCAGCACTGCTCTTCATTCCAGGCTCTTTCACAGACTACTCAGTTTCAACTCTGCACTGCAGCCTGCAGGTAAGGTGGCTGCACAGTGCATTCTCTGCATTGATAAGGAAATAGGGCGAGAGCAGCGGTGTGGTGAGGGGTTGGGGGGAGGAGATAAGGAGCAGGCATGCACACAGTCTGGGGGGATGAGCAGCAGCATGCAGTGGCGTCACAAGGGGGGTGCGGGGGGTGCGGCCCGCTCCCGGGTGTCACCCGCCGAGGGGTGACACCAAAATGCTGGTTCCTGCTTAGAGACAGGAGCTGAGTGCTGCACTGTTATATTAAGTGCAGCAGTCGGCTCCTGTCACTGTGTAGGAGCCAGCACTGCAGGCACAGCACTCCCCAGGAGTGAGCCTGCACCTCCTAACCCCCCAAGTTGAAAAAAAAAAAATGGGTGTCGGGACGCGAAGCCCCGCCCCTTTCGGGAAGCCACACCCCTTTCAAGTCATTCAAGCTGATAAACAAGGGATGTCAGTCCGCGAAGCCCCACCCCTTTTCCCAAAGCCCCACCCCCTCTTTTGCCGCCGCACCGGGTGTCTAAGAGGTGAGTGACGCCTCTGGCAGCATGCACACAGATTTTGGGGGGATAGAACAGCAGACATTTACTAGAGTAGGGGGGAGGGGGTGAGAGCAACTGAAGGGTGGGTAGGGGGAAGGGGGTGTAGTATGGTATGCCGGCGGCCGAGCTCCCAGCGACCAGCATACCGGCGCCGGGAGCCCGACCGCTGGCATACCAACAGCGTGGCAAGCGCAAATGAGCCCCTTGCGGGCTCGCTGCGCTTGCTGCGCTGCAGGCACGGTGGCGCGCTAAGCGCGCCACGCTATTTATTCTCCCTCCAGGTTGGGTCGTGGTCCCCCACGAGGGAGAATATGTGTCGGTAGGCTGGGTGTCGGGATTCCGGCGCCGGTATACTGTGTGCCGAGATCCCGACATTCGGCAACCAGAAGACTACCCGGGGGAAGGGGCAGAAGTTTTGCCTAGGGTGCCGAGAAACCTTGCACCGGCCCTGGTCATGGGACCAGCCCGGCGGGAACTTTCCCACTTTCATGGTGGATCAATCCGCCCATGCCCATAGGTATTGGGGGAGATGCATCAAGCCTCCTAAAGAGCGGAGAAGAGGACAATTGGAGAAGTTTCCCATAGGTTCTAGCTAACATTTAGCAACTACGGTCTATTATAGAATGTAGTTGATAAAGGTTAGTCAGAAACTGGGAAACTTGTATAAAAAGTTAGGTAGAAGCAGGGGCGTTTCAACAGAGGAGGGGGCCCCTGTGTAGACTCGGGTGGGCCCCCTCCTCTGTACGTCGCAGCAGTCTCCGGCATCGTGCCGGAGTCTACCGTGCATGTGCAGGTCTCCGGAAACTACTGTGTATGTGCGGCTGCCATTTTGCCTGCAATTTTTGTTGCGGTTGCAGCGCCCGACGATGGACTCCGGAGAGGTATTAAAATATGGGTGCAATGTGTGCGGTGTGGGCCTCCCCTGGGCCCTGCTGTTACATTTTCGCTTATGCGCAGGTAATCCAGCTGGCAGGAAAGACAACGCTCTACAGCAGGACTAGCTGTCCCAGCAAGGGTTTTTTTTTCTATAAATATACACGCTAAAAAAAACATTCCTTGTCATCGAAATATGACAGCAATTAATAGACCCCACAGTTCAGAGAATAAGAATAAATGCTAAGAATCAGCATACAAGAACATGAAGACTTTCGTTGTGCATTTACATACATCACTAAAAATCCCATTTTGCAGTGGCAAAAATTTCCATGGACAGATTCTTTAGAACCAGGGAGTGGAATTTCTGGACAGTTTTGCCACGATAAACGTGTAGTAGAAGCACAGCATTTGGAGACTCCCCACAGATTAACTAGTAAAACTGTGCTTAATAGTACCATCTCCATAGTAACCGGATGTCCTGGCCACGCCCCCGGAGACAGACAACGCGGCCATGACAACGAATGCGGAACTCCAGCGCGCATGCGCACCGCAGATGTTCCTCTTCACTAAAGCTTTACGGTCGGTTACTCTGCGCTTCAACCCAACATTGGGGCGGGGTCAGTGCTGCCGCCCGAGCCAATCATTGCTTTACTGAGGCCGGTGATCCGTCACTCGATTGGGCCGCCTGGTTGTTTCTCGGGTTAGCTGTCAGCAGGTTCGGCGGCGCCGGAGAAGGGAGAAAGTCTCGGAGCAGAGACCAGAGAGCGAGAGCTAGGGAGGGCCAGGCCGCGGGGGCTGCTGTCATGGTGGGGTTTGGAGCCCCGCGGCGCACGGGCCGCCTGCCTCCCTTTGTGTTGGTGGTGTTACTAATGGTCATCGCCTTCCTGGCCTTCAACCTCTGGAGCGCGTCCGGCCGCCAGGCAGGGCTGCAGGAGGACCTGGCGGCGCTGCAGGAGCAGGTGCAGCGCACGGAAGTGGCTCGGAGCCGGCTGGAGAAGCGGCACTCAGAGCTGATGATGCAGGCGGATGGCAGCCGGAGGCAGCTGGAGCAGCGGCTGGGGGAGTACCAGAGCCTGGGGGAGAGACTCCATGCCCGGGACCTGGAGGCCCAGCGCTGCGAGGCGGAAAGGGTGAGCGATGTGTGATGTCATAGTGTGTGTGTGTGTGACGGCCCATGGTCTGTACGTGACGTCATATCCCTAGACTGTATGTGACCTTAGCATGCCCCCTAGTCTGTGTGACATAATGCATGTATCCACGACTGTCCCTGTGTTGCATACAGTGTTATCTATACATTATGTGACTGGTCCCGACATTGTAGTGGTTGCCCTGGGCCCCTGTGATATAATAGACAGGATTGTGTGTATCTGTCCAGCCCTTCACATGGGTTGCATCATATTCTGCCTGTTTTATGTTTTTACTATTATAATAAAAAGATGACAGGTCCATTATTACTGCTCCAGTAATTCTGTTGCTAGGATCCAGTGCACACCCATATAGCTTCATTAAGAAACACGTCAGTCTTCCCTTCCCTGTGTACTGGAAGCTGGATATTGTCATGCGGGCCATTGATGCCAAAATAGCCAGTAGTCACTGACTGAGTCACAGGATGTCATCTATTATAAGATCCAAGTGTAGGGATCACAGGCGGCAATTTCATGTGTTTGTAGATTATTAAGCAATTGCTGTATTTTTTTATTCTCAACAATCCAACCACATCTGACCGAATTAGATCCATGTAGTTAGAAGTGGCTTCATTTAGTTTTGATTGTTGCTTTCTTTTATAAGGGATTTAAAGAATGTTGGCATTCTAAAACTTTCTGGAAGCTAATGTTTTGTATAAATTGTAATTTACTTTATTATTATTATTGCTAATCTGTTATCGTTATAGAGTTTCAATGTATAAGACATTACAATATTGGGTTATTTATAGTATTAGAAGTAGATAGCATTGCAAGATGAGTATGTTTAGCCTGCAGGTAGCGTTCCAAAAATAGACTGTAAAGCAGGTTAGGTTGATTACTATGATCATCTTGTGCAAGCATGGCTATACCTTTGTATGTTTTACAGCCACTAGTGAACTTGGAATGGACATTTTTCCCTAAAAGGCTTGATTATAGCTACATTACTTTTTTTATTTTTTTTATTCTTGTTTTCTAAATTTTATATTTCTTCCTGTTTTCTTGGAACGTTTTCAAACCTGTTGTATCGGGGTTCTGAAACCTGTATTAAGTACATGGGGACAGAACAGCTTTGCGGAGTGGCTTATCAATGCTGTGTTTTTTTTTTTTTTTTTGCCGTATTTTCTGTAATTACTTAGAAGCGCCACAGAGGTGCAGGATAGTGTTCATTCAGTTATTAAGTATTATTATAACTAGGGAACCCCTCTAAAACTGATGGACTCAAAGTGGCTACTGTAACGGGTGGTATTCATGTGACCGCCGGTCAGCTACTGGGATCCCGGCGTCGGTAAGCTGACCTGACCGCCGGTCAGCCGTACTACACCTGACCGACAGTCACATGACCTCCTCCACCAGCCCGACGAGTCACTGTCCCGATGGTCGGCATGCCGACCAACAGGGACTATTTCCACGACACCCATAGAGTGGGAATAGAACCCGTGCACCGAGCGCGCAGCGTGGCGAGCGCAGCGAGCCCGCAAGGGGCTTGCTGCACTCGCCCTCCCCGCCGGGATCCCGGCGTCGGTATGCTGCCGGGATCCCGGCGTGGGTAAGCTGACCGGCGGTCAGGAGACCGCCGGTCAGCCGTACTACACCCACTGTAACAAATGCTAAACTAGGATGAGTCATTTATAAAAAGATCGACAGATGTACATCTACCCTTGCTCCTTAAGAAGAAACAAATAATCTTGATTACTAGATATGACTGGCTCCATACACTGTTGCTGTAATGTAATGCTGTGTATACACTGACAGATATAATGGTGATATATCTGTAGTTCATCGGCAGCTGTGTACAGGCAATATGTCTGTGAACTATTCACAGACATATCACATCAGCCCTGCAACACAGCCGATATCTGATATATTGGGGCATCTGGTGGTGTGTTCAGGAGACCCCTGAACTACTGTACACTTGCTGCAGGGACTGCTGGTGAATGACATATCAACTGGGCGGGCACTTTTAATAAATTTTCTTTATTAGACAGCCATAAAGTCACAACATACGTTGTCAGATATTAAGGTACAAGAATATTTAGCAGTGACATATATTCAAATTCTAGAATGAATAAAATACAGAGAATTGAAAGCTGTACAGTTTTGTTTTGTTTTTTTGTAAGAGAAGAAGAAAAATAGAAACAGTTTACATCAAATAATGCAGACTCATCTGTTTAGTAATAATGGTAGTAACCGTATTAGGGGATGCTTTACCTTCGTGCACCATCTCCTCCAATAATAAGGAACAGTCCAAACAAATGAGTTAAATATCACATCAGTTGAAGGGAAGTAGAGATAGGAAAGAGAAAGGAAAAGAAAGGAAAGGAGAGAGAAAAGGATAACATAGAGAGCAAAGAGAAAGAACTAGTAACGAGGTACCGTAAATGGGCAGCGTATGCTGCCGTGGGGGGGGGATCAAATCCATATTCTGGGTGAGAAGAGTAGATCATGGGTTTGGAGTGAATGTTGTGTTATGTAAAACCCTAATGAGGAGTGTCGATGCTATAAGGAGGGCATCTCAGTCATATCTATCTTTCAGCCCACCTGTGGTCAAGTAATTGTTCCCACTATCCGGCTAGTCCAATACCATGTTGTGTCTCGGAATACCTTCCAGATACATTCACGCCTGTCTAGGGGTAAAGTCTCTATATAGGTTCCCCATTTTTTGTAGAAAATCATCACTCCATTTTCAATTTGAAAAGTGGCCATTCGTCTCTCACAAAAGAGTACGTCTAATAAGGCAGATTCCCATTCTCCCAGCGATGGAGCAGTTTTATATATCCAATGTCGCAGTATCACCTGTTTCGCCACCGTGACCATCACAGTCAGTAAAGTTATCACAGGAGCAAGGTCAAACCGCGACAGCCAGGGCGAGAAGTCTGCGAACAGCAACGGGCCAACTTCTTCTGGAAGAGGTAATTTAAGTAAACGGGATAGATACTGGAGAATCTTACGCCAGAACCGTTTAATTTTCCCACATAACCAGAGATTGTGTGCGAGGGATGCTCCACTCACTCCACATTTAGGGCAACTGCCCGTCTCACCAGGTCGGAAGTGTTGTCTTTGAGAGGGAGCTATATACATCCTGTTTAGAGTTCTTAAATGTATTTCTTGTAGTGTAGCGGATTTTAGAGCCTTTAGGACCAATTCAGTGTTCGCAGAAATCTCGCCCATCTCGGGTACCTCCGGGAGCTCCCGCCACCAGGAAGCAGAGAGAGGGGACCAAGAGGGGGCTGACACTTCAATCAGGTCACTGTAAAGATAACGAATTTTGAATGGATTATGTCTGCAAAACGTGAGAGTGTCGAGTATTGTTCGAGTAGAGGTCTTTTTACCCAGGGGGTCACCAAGGGAGTTAATGTAATGGCGCGCTTGGAGATACATAAAGAAGTTAGTGTGGGGCAAAGAAAATCTGTCACGTAGTTGCTGAAAGGAGAGCATCTGTCCACCAGGATCAAAGACATCCCTGATAGAACAAATTCCTTTACATTTCCATGTGTAAAAGTGGCGATTATCTAAAGAAGAGGGGAAATTAGGGTTGCCCCATAAGGGTATATACGGTGACTCAAAAGGGTTAGTATGGAATAATTTATGAGTGGAGATCCAGGTCCTATAAGTATCCCAAAACAAAATATTAGTCTTAAGCTCCTGGGGTAGTTTAGATAATGGTGTGTGAAGCAGTGCTGCAGGGGAATAAGGGAAAAATAATGCTTCTTCCAATTCCAGGTTCGTAGCTATATTTGACCGGAGCAGCCAGTCTGAGGCGAACTTAAATAGTGCTGCTCTAGCAAACATCGTCACATTGGGCATACTCAGACCACCTTTTCGTTTGTTAACATAAGTTCGGGCTTTGGGCATGCGAGGCTTAGCATTTTTCCATATAAATTTTGAAAATATTTGCGAGCAGAGTAGGGAGTCTTGTTTAGTAATCGTAACGGGGAGCATCTGGAGCAAATAAGCCAGTTTTGGGAATATAACGGTCTTTATCACCACTATCCTGCCCAATAGAGAAAGTTTAAGATCTTTCCAGGTTTCTAAGCGTGTTTTAATTTGTTGGATAATGGGTGTATAATTGAATATATACAGCCGGGAGAGTTCTGAAGGGATATAAATACCTAAGTATTTTAGTTTAGTAGGGGTCAGCGTAAATTGAGAAGCGAAGTCAGTATAGATGTGGTGGTCTTTTATGTTAGTCAGGGGGAGTAATTCAGATTTATGTGTATTTATGCGGTAACCGGCAAAGGTACTAAAACAGTGTATGGTGTCAAAAATAGCTGGTATCGAAGTACGGGGGTTTGAGACAAATAAAATCATATCATCTGCGAATAATCCAAGTTTAACTTCTCTTTCCCCTACCGAGATACCCGAAAAGGTCGGTAATTGTCTCTCAGTGCTATAGCCAGTGGTTCCGAGGCTGCCGCAAAAAGCAGAGGAGATAAGGGGCATCCCTGTCTAGTCCCCCTATGAATCATTAAGGGCCGTGACAGATATCTGTTCGTGTAAATTTGTGTAGAGGCATTATGGTATATAGTGCGTATAACGGCTATAAATCTGTCAGGAAATCCGAAACGTTGGAGTGCCTCAAACAGGTGGTCCCACGTCACCAAATCAAACGCCTTTTCGGCGTCCAAGGACAGTAGGAAAGTGGGATCACCTGTCTCCACCTTGCCCAGGGACTGTATAACTGTCAGAACCTTACGGATATTGGTCCCCGAGTGTCTGCCTGAGATAAAACCGGTTTGATCTTCATGGATTATTTCAGGCAAGATAGATTTTAGCCGATCTGCCAGCAGTTTAGTAAACAATTTGTAGTCCACATTAAGTAAGGAGATAGGGCGGTAAGAGGACGGGAGGAGCGGGTCTCTACCAGGTTTGGGTATAACTCGAATTAGGGCCGAGTTGAAATAGTGTGGGATAGTAAGGTTGGTAAAAATAGAATTAAAAAAGGCCGTTAGAGAGTCCACTATTTTAGGAGAGAGCAATTTAAAGAATTCTCCGGATAAGCCATCTGGGCCCGGGGTCTTCAGTGGTTTAAGGGTTTTAATAGCTCTGTCACTTCAGTGACAGTGACAGGGGCCGTAAGGGAGTCCGACTGATCTGAGGAGATCTGTGGCAACAGTAATGTTTTCCAAAAGGAGTTTTTAGTAGGCTGATCGATGTCGCTATGTGAGTAGAGATCGGTATAAAAGGAGTGAAAAATATCTGTGATCGCCTTCCCTGCAGATTGTATACCAGAGGATGGGTCTTTCAGAGCTGTTACATGTTGGGGCCCCTTATCAGATTTAAGTAGATTGGAAAGCATTCGGCTAGGTTTATCTCCATATTGAAAAAATTTATACTTTCCTGCAATAAGGAATCTATTGTCCATTTGTGTCAGAGTGTGATCAAACTGGGTCTTAGCGTCCCTATATTTCTGTTTGTTAGATAACGTGGGTGAGGATTTAAATTTTTGAAATGAGGAAGTGAGTACAGATTGTGTCGCCCTATATGCGGCGTCTTGGTCTTGTCTATATTTCGCCATGTATGCAATTATGTCTCCTCGTAAAACAGCTTTAGCCGTCTGCCAAAACAAGGCAGAATCAGATGTGTGGGTAGAGTTATTAAGTGCGTAAGAGTCCCAGGAAGTCATCAACATAGTTTTAAAGTCTGGAGAGGCCGCCATCTTGGCAGGGAATCTCCAATGTGAGTTAGTACCTAAAGTAAGTCTACCCTGTAGCACAATCGATATAGGGGCATGGTCTGAAATAGTTATGGGGTTAATAGCCGCCTCAATGATCCTGGGGGACAGATCAGTGGAAACAAAAAAATAATCAATACGTGAAAAGGAATTATGGGTTGAAGAGTAGTAAGTATATTCCAGTTCTACGGGGTTATGGAGACGCCATACATCAATCAGTCCCAGTTGTGCAGACATGTAATCCAGATTGATCCCGGGAAATCGGGTCATCTGGGACGAGGTACCCTTCCTGTCCAAGACCAGAGAGGACACCATATTCATATCTCCTCCAACAATAAGGGAGGTATGCGAATATGGGCGGAGAATATTTATTATTTCAAGATAAAATGATTTATCATAGACAGCCGGGGCATAGACATTGCACAAGGTCAGTCTTGTGCCTTCCAAAGTTATATCTAGGACAATGTATCTACCTAGGGGGTCAATAATCTGATGGTGTATGTCAAACACCACTCCCTTACGGATAAGGATCGCAACCACTCTAGCCTTAGAGGAGAATGAAGAAAAAGCTACAACTTCTTGTCTAAGCATGGTAAGTTTAGCGTGTTCAGCAGGGGTCAAATGTGTCTCCTGGAGCATAGAGACATCCGCTTTTATTTTATTTAAGTAGGTAAGGATACGTCTCCGTTTGATAGGAGAATTAATACCCCTTACGTTCCACGATATTATATTAAGATGTGACATTTATACCATCGGTAGGAGAATACAGAAGGACCGTGTCAGGTCTTGAGACGAGAAGTCTCCTTATATAATTAATCCAGAGTATCGTGAACATAGACAATCCCCACCCCCACCAGCTAGGCATCTTCAGGTAAGAAGGAATAGAGAAGAAGAAAGAAAAAGTCAGAAAGTTGAAAGTAAAGTAAAGATAAAGGTTAAGACAAAAACAATATATGGGAGCGTCCACACCAGCATACATCAGTATATACTGTCTGCATGGGCTCGCTGCAATGTAGAACAAAAATAGAAAAAAACAAAGGAATAACAGCATAACCAACAGGCAATACCAAGATAATGAACTTTAAGAAACATCACTATGACCCTAATATAAAGAGAATGGAGTGATTACTAAGCTAACACGGTAGTAGTTAAACCACATCCACCCCGCAATAGATGAGAAACATCAACTATATCAACCAGCATAATAATATGGACTAAGTCCTGAAATCAGGTTTCAGTCGTTATCATCTGCTCTGCTCGGAGAAGACGGGTGTGAGGCTGAGGGTGACCGTATGGGTGCCTCAAGCTCCGTCACAAAGTCCTTAGCTGAGTCCACTGAAGTGAAATCTTTCGGACCTTGCGGAGTGAAAATGCGTAATCGCGCAGGATACAGGAGGGCAAAACGGATACCACTTTTCACCAGTTGAGAGCATATTGGAGACATTTCCCTTCTGGCTCTAGAGACTTCTGCGGAATAATCCTGGAAGAGAAACAGCCGTTGGCCATCCCATTGAAGTGGGCCTTTGCTCCGCGCCGCAGACCACATCAGTTCTTTATGCCTAAAGTTTAAGCATTTAAAGATAACCGGGCGGGGTCTAGTTTGGTTAGTCACGTGGCGGACCCAGTCTATGAGCTCGTTCAATTTCCATCGAAGATGGTTCTTCCGGGATACCTAGGAGGACTGGCAGGTCGGAGAGTAGAAATTTTAGAAGATCAGGGCCTTTCAGTGATTCTTTAAGGCCTACAATTCTCAGGTTGTTACATATCGAACGATTTTCCAGGTCGTCTATCTTCATCATCATATGTTGGCGTGAAGATGTTAAAGATACGACCTGTTCCTTAAGATCTTCGATTTCCTTGAAGTTAGCTCCAATCCTATTCTCATTCACCGAGATTCTGCGAGTAATAGACCCAAGCTCTGATTTAAGGTCCGATACTGCGGTCATAAATTTGTCTGCCTGTGCTTGTAGTAACAGTTCCACGGTTTCCTTGATTGCTTTCACTATTTCCGAATAGGAAGGAGGAGCAGGGGGAGCTTTTGGAGCCATGGTAGTTGATGATTCAACTTCGCCGTCTAAACCGACAGGATTGAAGGACAGTGGCGGAGAGATGGGGCTCGGTTCCCCGCGTTTGTTTCCACTCCTATATCTTTGTGGTTTTGGTGCAAAAGAAGTTAAGAATTTGTCCATAATAATAATTATGAGCTCATGAAGGTCGGATAGATGGGATGGTAAACCTTTGGTTACGGAAGCATGAAGAGTTCTACATCACAGCTGCGGGTGGTGCGGGTTCACATATCGCTGCGAAATGTGTCAACTGAGGGTGGGCGTAGTCCACCAAGTTGTCAGCGGAATGCAATTGTGTTAACCGGGTATAAATTTGATGTCGCCAATCTATGCGGGAGGGCGAGCAGGTAGATTTAGAGAGCGTGGTAAATATATTCAGTGGTGTAATATTTCAGTTACAACGGCAATCCGGCCAGCGGCATCACCGTATGAGCACGCCCACGAAAGATTAATCAGTAAGTAATGAAATAATCGCACTCCTCTCCCACATACGTGACGACAAGAGGAGGGGGTAGGAGGTGTAATTCACTTTGTGGCAACAGACTGGAGAAACAGCACCTCTTCTGAGAATCAACAGTGATGGTATAGGGGCAATTCTGTCCCACTATAATGTAATCTGGAAGACAGCCAGCTCAGAGGAAGGATTTGATCAGCTGAGGATGAAGGGAAGTGAGGCTTGGTGGGTCTGTGGTGCTTCTGTTAGTGCTGTAATGGGATAGACCAAGTGTGTCAGGTGGCCTCCCCCAGTCCTCTCTTTTAACTGTGGAGCTTATATGCCTCCCTCCACCTCACTTAGTGGCAGTAGCTTATATTGTCAGGGGGAGAGGGTGCAGGGAGGGCACAGCTGCCTCGCAGTGTGTCCGCGTCTGGCAGGGACAGAGCCGCGCTGCCGTAGCACCGGAAGTGCGGTCTCGCGGGTCCCTCCGTCTCCTCGAGCGCCGGGTGTCAGCAGGCGTATCACAGGGCACCAACCTTGTTACAGGGGGTCTCAGAGGCTTCTCGGCAGTCAGTGGTGAGCGAGTCCCGGCGGTCGCGGGCAGCTCCGGCTTCCACTCCGTTCACGGAGCTTCTCGTCGGGCCATGGATGAAAATTTAGCCCGCGGCTCCGGCACCCGGCATAGGCCCCAACCCGCAAAGACCGTGAAAACGGTCTCCCGGCTCCGCGACCAAGCGCCCAGGCAACCAGAGCCACAGGGAGGACTGTAGGTGTATGAAGGGGCTAGGAAATCTGATTGCAGCTGGAGTTTAATGTGTTTTAAGCAGGAGCTCTGCTTTCCTGCTTCCAGCCGTCTCTCCAGTCAGGCCACGCCCCCCCTGGGCGGGCACTTTAAAAAGCCCGCCCATTTAGGACGTCAGGCACGATGCATCGGGTTGATGATTGGTAAGTGTATATGCACTTACCAATTGTTAGATGGGTCAGTCAGGTGTGTACCCAGCCTAAGGATCAAACCAGAGTTCACTGTTTGACCTGTAAGGTATGTCATACAGCGAATGATTTAGGTGACGAACTGACTAATGGGTTTGAGGGGTTGAGCATTTTGAATTGGTACTGTGAATTTCCAGGTATCCGTTCACATGGTCGACCATGTTATGGTCGACAGTCATTAGGTCGACCACTATTGATCGACATTGACATGGTCGACATGGACACATGGTCGACACATGAAACTGTCGACATGAGTTTTTTTAACTTTTTTTCTTTTTGGGAACTTTTCCATACTTTACGATCCACGTGGACTACGATTGGAACGGTAATCTGTGCCTAGCGGAGCGAAGGCACCATGCCCGAAGCATGGCGAGCGAAGTGGTGTACTAATTGGGGTTCCCAGTCACTTTACGCAAAAAACAACACCAAAAAAAGTAAAAAAACTCATGTCGACCTTTTCATGGGTCGACCATGTGTCCATGTCGACAATGTAAATGTCGACCAATAGTGGTCGACCTAATGACTGTCGACCATAACATGGTCGACCATTCATACCGGAACCGAATTTCTATGTGCTGAAAGCAGGGTTGGTTGGTTTAAACCAAATGTTTGTTTTTTATATTTAATAAAAAAGACTCTGCTTTCTTTTTATAATGCTGTTAGTAAAGGCACGGCGCCGTTACTTGTTAAAAAAAAAAATGCCTTTTTTTTTTTTTTTTTTTTTTTAAAGGGTTTTTATTTAATGCCAGTGACATGCCCAGTGCTTATGCTTAACTCCTTTTTGTTGGAATGTTTCTCTGAAAAGAGCTTTTGCATTTTCCATTTTGTATTACTATTCAATTTTATTTAATCATAATAAGCAAGACTAATGCTTAACATTAACTTGTTGTTTTCGGTTTCATCTCTCTACGAGTGTACTTTGTATGTATTAATATGTTTAGTCTACATAGATTCAGATGTAATAAGAATAATAAGCAGTAAAAAATTGGTTTTATTGAAATATGTAAAATAAATCGGACCAAAGCTTAATAACATTAGTAATGTTAGAAAGCATTAAAACATGGTTGGTCAAGGTTTCTAATACATGATTCAATATTTTTTTCATTGATACATTAATGCGGGGAAAAAAAATAGTTTAAACCCCAATAAGGTTTTTTTTTTTTTGTGTGGAAACTGTTGCTTTTTTTCCAACCCTGGCTGAAAGATATATGGGCACAATGTTAATTACACTGCATGAAATTGGCAAAATGATGGACTAGACGATTGAATATGTTTCTAAGAAACAAATCACTACAACTGGTTTTCTTATGCCCCATAGACACGGGGCGATTTGTGCCTGTGTGCTAAGCGATCTAGTTAGCACAGATCGCTCAGCACACATCGCTGTACATCACTATACCCACAGCCAGGGCCGGATTAACAATGGGGCTAATGGAGCTGCAGCTCCAGGCCCACTCTCCAAAATAGGCCCACAGCTTCCTCAAATTGTGCAGCTGCAGTTAGGAGAGTTAAGGAAACAATTAAGGGCACTGTGGTCTGGCACACACGTAACAAATCCCGCCGCAAGCCGCCGACTGTTCACCCGCATGTGCCGCTGCCCACCCGCCCGCAAGGGAGATAGCGCGCGGCCAGCAGCAGCGGTGGGAGAGAGAGAGCGCGCGGAGGTGCCTGCCGCTGGGGCCATTCAGGCCGGGGCAGAGGTCGTGGACAGAAGAAGAGACGGGCGGCTAGCAGCCAGGGAGGGAGCGGAGGCGAGCCTGTGCTGCTAACCCGAAGCAGCCAGATGTTAAAGACCGGACAGAGCTCTCTGGGCGGCCCGACCGGCAAGTTCATCTTATCCCCCAACCGCTTGGGGCTGAGGCAAGTGAGCAAGGTGAGGGGAGAGGGAGGCCAGGCAGGAGAAGCACCCTGTATAGTCCCTCTTCTCTATTTATTAGTATTATGTTGTCTCCCTATCATTATATGTTCTTTATACAGTGGCCACCGAGTCTGATATATATATATATATATATATATATATATATATATATATATATATATATATATACACACACACACACACACACACACACACACACACACACACACTGTAGGTGTTCATGGTGACTGAAGCCACAGTCCACTGACCCCCTCACCACAGAAACAGGCGGCACTCCACGGATTTGGTGTGAAACAAAAATTTATAAGACAAACTGCATGACGAGTCCAACGTTTCAACACCGCGACGGGTGTTTTTGTCAAGGACCATGTGTCCTTGACAAAAACACCCGGCGCGGTGTTGAAACGTTGGACTCGTCATGCAGTTTGTCTTATAAATTTTTGTTTCACACCAAATCCGTGGAGTGCCGCCTGTTTCTGTGGTGAGGGGGTTAGCAGTGATCGCACTGATCCAAAAAAAAAGTGGGTCCCAGGGACCCCTCACTTTCAAAAATTGGGGTCCTAGCGGTCTTTTTCTGGGTCCCATCGGAATGATGAATTATTAATCTTAATCTTGTTTGGACACTACAAAAGTGTTGCAAGGTGGGGGGGGATGGGGGTGACAGTGCTGCTGGGCTGTGTAGCATGCAGGACACCCTGCACCAGAGCTGTAACTAGACATTTTGGTGCCCTTAGGCAGAAAGTGAATTGGTGTTCCACCTTACTAGATTGTAAAGTATAGGCAGTGCGTGCCGGAGGCGCGCCGCAAAATTTGAGGGGCGTGGCTTCATGCAGAAGGGGCGTGATCACATAATAGTGCCAATTCACATTACACCACACAGTAGCGCTGCTTATACAGATTGCACCAGGTAGAACCTCCTATACACACTGCACCAGGTAGAGCACGTTATACATATTGCACCAGGTAGAGCACATTATACATATTGCACCAGGTACAGCACGTTATACACTTTGCTCCAGGTACAGCTCGCTATACACTTTGCTCCAAGTAGAGCACATTATACACATTGCACCAGGTAGAACACGTTATACACATTGCACCAGGTAGAGCACTTTATACACATTGCACCAGGCAGAGCACGTTATACACATTACGCCAGGTAGAGCACTTTATACACACTGCGCCAGTAAAGCTCGTTATACGCAATGCGCCCGGTAGAGCACGTTATATACATTGCACCAGGTAGAGCACATATAAACATTGCACCAGGTAGAACACTTAAGACACATTGCACCAGGTAAATCAAATATAAACATTGTGCCAGGTAAAGCACATTATACACAATGCACCAGGTAGAGCACGGTACACACAATGCGCCCAGTAGAGCATGCTACACACATTGCAGCAGGCAGAGCACGTTACACACATTGCTCCAGGTAGAGCACGCTATACACATTGAAGCAGGCAGAGCACGTTACACACATTGCTCCAGGTAGAGCACCTTATACACAATGCGCCAGGCAGAGCACCTTATACACAATGCGCCAGGCAGAGCACGTTCTACACAATGCGACAGGCAGAGCACGTTCTACACAATGCGACAGGCAGAGCACGTTCTACACCATGCGCCAGGCAGAGCACGTTCTACACCATGCGCCAGGCAGAGCACGTTCTACACAATGCGCCAGGCAGAGCACGTTCTACACAATGCGCCAGGCAGAGCACGTTCTACACAATGCGCCAGGCAGAGCACGTTCTACACAATGCGCCAGGCAGAGCACGTTCTACACAATGCGCCAGGCAGAGCACGTTCTACACAATGCGCCAGGCAGAGCACGTTCTACACAATGCGCCAGGCAGAGCACGTTCTACACAATGCGCCAGGCAGAGCACGTTCTACACAATGCGCCAGGCAGAGCACGTTCTACACAATGCGCCAGGCAGAGCACGTTACACACATTGCTCCAGGCAGAGCACGCTATACACATTGCAGCAGGCAGAGCACCTTATACACAATGCGCCAGGCAGAGCACGTTCTACACAATGCGCCAGGCAGAGCACGTTCTACACCATGCGCCAGGCAGAGCACGTTCTACACCATGCGCCAGGCAGAGCACGTTCTACACCATGCGCCAGGCAGAGCACGTTCTGCACCATGCGCCAGGCAGAGCACGTTCTACACCATGCGCCAGGCAGAGCACGTTCTACACAATGCGCCAGGCAGAGCACGTTCTACACAATGCGCCAGGCAGAGCACGTTCTACACAATGCGCCAGGCAGAGCACGTTCTACACAATGCGCCAGGCAGAGCACGTTCTACACAATGCGCCAGGCAGAGCACGTTCTACACAATGCGCCAGGCAGAGCACGTTCTACACAATGCGCCAGGCAGAGCACGTTACACACATTGCTCCAGGTAGAGCACGCTATACACATTGCAGCAGGCAGAGCACCTTATACACAATGCGCCAGGCAGAGCACGCTATACACATTGCAGCAGGCAGAGCACCTTATACACAATGCGCCAGGCAGAGCACGTTCTACACAATGCGCCAGGCAGAGCATGTTCTACACCATGCGCCAGGCAGAGCACGTTCTACACCATGCGCCAGGCAGAGCACGTTCTACACCATGCGCCAGGCAGAGCACGTTCTACACCATGCGCCAGGCAGAGCACGTTCTACACCATGCGCCAGGCAGAGCACGTTCTACACCATGCGCCAGGCAGAGCACGTTCTACACCATGCGCCAGGCAGAGCACGTTCTACACCATGCGCCAGGCAGAGCACGTTCTACACCATGCGCCAGGCAGAGCACGTTCTACACCATGCGCCAGGCAGAGCACGTTACACACATTGCTCCAGGTAGAGCACGCTATACACATTGCAGCAGGCAGAGCACCTTATACACAATGCGCCAGGCAGAGCACGTTCTACACCATGCGACAGGCAGAGCACGTTCTACACCATGCGCCAGGCAGAGCACGTTCTACACCATGCGCCAAGCAGAGCACGTTCTACACCATGCGCCAGGCAGAGCACGTTCTACACTATGCGCCAGGCAGAGCACGTTCTACACAATGCGCCAGGCAGAGCACGTTCTACACAATGCGCCAGGCAGAGCACGTTCTACACAATGCGCCAGGCAGAGCACGTTCTACACAATGCGCCAGGCAGAGCACGTTCTACACAATGCGCCAGGCAGAGCACATTCTACACAATGCGCCAGGCAGAGCACGTTATACACAATGCGCCAGGCAGAGCACGTTATACACAATGCGCCAGGCAGAGCACGTTATACACATTGCACCAGGTAGAGCGCCGAGACACAATGCGCCAGGCAGAGCACGTTATACACAATGCGCCAGGCAGAGCACGTTATACACAATGCGCCAGGCAGAGCACGTTATACACAATGCGCCAGGCAGAGCACGTTATACACAATGCGTCAGGCAGAGCACGTTATACACATTGCACCAAGTAGAGCGCCGAGACACATTGCACCAGGTAGAGCGCCGAGACACATTGCACCAGGTAGAGCGCCGAGACACATTGCATCATACCCCGGGCACACACACACAGCAGCTACCCACCACACACCCCGTACGCGCTCACACACACAGCATCTGCCCACCTTATACCCCGGACGCACACACGCACACACACACACACACACACACACACACACACACACACACACACACACACACACAGCATCTGCCAACCTCATAATCTCCCCCCCCCCCCCTTATACCCCGTGCAAACACCCAGTAATTGCCCCCCCAAAACAACCCGGACACACAAGCAGTAATTGACCATCCCCCTTTGTACCCCAGGCACACACACACTAACTGGCCCCCTCCACATACACCCCGCAACAGTGCAAGCACCTCCTCGCTGGCAGAGCCCATATGGCAGGCACGGCGAGAGCCGGCAGCCAGATGTCCGTTTACAGCAGCGCGGAGACTGGAATGGCGGGAGATGTACACCGCGCGCTCAGAGCGGCTGACAGGAGCGGCGGGGAAACGGACCTGGGGAGAGGCGGTGCGCTCAGTCCATGAGCACGGGTGCCGTTAGCGGAGGGTTCAAGCAGCAGCGCCAAGTCTGTGATTAATCAGCGCCTCCGCGGTGCTCACCTTCTCCCCCCACAGTCACAGGAATCAATCACTCACTTAACCGGAAGTGATTGGCTGATGCAGCATAGCGCGTCCCCGGGGACTCGCCCATTTCAGAAAAGTGAGTCACCTTCCCTCAAAATCGGGTAAAATATGCGCTATAGCGCGTTTTTGCGATCACTGGGTCAGTGGACTGTGGCTTCAGTCACCATGAACACCTACATCGTGCATTTATTCTAGGAGGGCACCCCGGTCTGTACCCATGTTTTCTTGAGTGCCAACTATTTCCAATATATATATATATATAATAAATATATAATAAATATATATATATATATATATAATAAATATATATCTATAATAAATATAATAAATATATATATATAATAAATATAATAAATATATATATATATAATAAATATAATAAATATAATAAATATAATAAATATATATATATATATATAATAAATATATATATAATAAATATAATAAATATATATTATTATATGAGAAAAAGAACAATGTGTCCGGCACTCCTGTGATGATGGTTACCTTCACCCGGTGCCCTCGCAAATAACAGGATGCAGGCAGGCGACGGCGTGGCACTCAAGGCTTGAGGATGAAAACAACAAGCGTCGCAGACGTGGTTGTCGCCTGTTGTTTTCTTCCTCAAGCCTTGAGTGCCGCGCCATCGCCTGCCTATCTATCTATATATCTATCTATATATATATATATCTATATATCTATCTATATATATATATATATATATATCTATCTATATATATCTATCTATCTATATATCTATCTATATATCTATCTATATATCTATCTACATATATATATATATATATATATATATATATATATATATATATATATATATAACCTTCTGTAATAGCTCTCTATTAATTGTTTTATATCACCCTGTTACTATCTTCAAGTCATCCACTAGCCACTCCGCAGTCACCCTTGCCTCCGCAGTCACCCACTATCTTCCCATCACCCCAGTCACCCGCTATCTCCCTGTCACCCATTAACTCCCGGCCTCCCCAGTCACCCATTTTTGCAGTGCGCGCTGTCACTTTATAAATCTAATCTCATCAAGGGGTGCCAAAATCTATAGTCATTTACCAAAAAAATTAAGCTCGGGTTGGCCCTGTGCTCACCTCTTCTCAGATGCTATGTCTAGTCCCTTCCCCAGCCATGAGCTGCCCTGCTGCTGCATTCTGAGTATGCAGAGACGTCCGGAGAGACCCTACTACCTCCAGGACCAGGCCTGCCCCCCTCCTGCTCCTATACCCCATCGTTTGGTTCCAAATCGCAGTGGGAGAAAGGCCCTACTGACGTCACTGGGGGAGGAGACACGTCACCAGGGGGAGGAGCTACGGCCGAACAGGGTACCCGAAAAGTACCCTCACGGGCTCGCTTCGCTCGCCATTCTTCGGGCTCGGTGGCTCACTTCGCTCGCCACCTGATTACTAAAGGTAATTGTTGGTGGCGTGGATAGTAGAGGAACTATCCCGCTGGCCTAGCTCCTCCCCCTTGTCGTGCCTCCTCCCCCTGACGTTAAAGGTCCCTTAGACCACTTGAATCTAGCATCTACCATACCCCATCTGCGCAGTTATGTGATGTGGGAAGGTAGCACAGTGCGATGGTGTGGGAAGGTAGAGCAGTACGGTGGTGCGGGAAGGTAGTGCAGTAAAGTGGTATGGGAAGGTAGCGCAGTAATGTGGTGTAGGAAGGTAGCGCAGTAAAGTGGTGCAGGAAGATAGCGCAGTAATGTGGTTTTGGAAGGTAGCGCAGTATGGTGGTGCGAGAAGGTAGCGCAGTAAAGTGGTGCGGGAAGGTAGCGCAGTAAAGTGGTGCGGGAAGGTAGCGCAGTAAAGTGGTGCGGGAAGGTAGCGCAGTAAAGTGGTGCGGGAAGGTAGCGCAGTAAAGTGATGCGGGAAGGTAGCGCAGTAAAGTGGTGCCAGAAGGTAGCACAGTAGGGTGGTGCGGGAAGGTAGCGCAGTAAAGTGGTGTGGGAAGGTAGTGCAGTACTGGAGTGCGGGAAGATAGCGCAGTAATGTGGTTTTGGAAGGTAGTGCAGTAGTGTAGTGTAGTGTGGGAAGATAGTAATTGGGTGCCGGAAGGTTGCGCAGTACAGTGGTGTGGGAAGGTAGCTCATTAATGTAGTTTGGGAAGGCAGCGCAGTAATGTGTGGGAAGGTTGCGCAGTGCGGTGGGACGGGAAGGTAGCGCAGTAATGTGGTGTGGGAAGGTAGCGCAGTAATGTGGTGTGGGAAGGTAGCGCAGTAATGTGGTGTGGGAAGGTAGCGCAGTAATGTGGTGTGGGAAGGTAGTGCAGTAATGTGGTGTGGGAAGGCAGCGGAGTAATGTGGTGTGGGAAGATAGCGCAGTGTGGTGGTGCAGAAAGGTAGCGCAGTAAAATAGTGCAGGAAGGCAGCGCAGTACTGGAGTGCAGGAAGGTAGTGCAGTAATGTGGTTTTGGAAGGTAGCGCATTAGAGTGGTGTGGGAAGGTAATAATGTGGTGTGGGGAGGTAGATGTAGTGCAGGAATGTAGAATAGAGAGGTAGTGCAGTGAAATAGTGTGGAGATGTAGTGTGAGGAGGTAGCTTTGTTATTATATACTGCAGGGTTGTAGTACAGTGGTGTAGTGTGAATAAGTATCACGGTGATGTTGTGTGTGGAGGTAGCTTTGTGATGTAGTGTAGAGAGATACTGCAGTGATATAGTATGTCACCACACCACCCCTACCCGCCCAGGAGAACTTCTCTATGGCACTGATCACACTACCTGCGTCAGTACATAATAGGCCCTTCCGAAATCTCAGCTCCAGGCCCGTGTGGACCTTAATCTGGCACTGCCCACAGCGATGTGTGCTGAGCGATCTGTGCTAACCAGTGTTTTCTTTATGCATGCTAGGCAATCTGACTAGATTTATACTGCATGCATGAATAATGTGACCCGGCGATAGCGAAGCGTGGGGTCCACGGCGCTGGCGTGGACACTGTCACTGGGCAGGGAGACCCCACTAGACCACCAGGGCATCTGAGTACAGGTTGGGTGTACTAACACCCCATTTAATAAGCCTTTCAGTACCCGGGTTGGAAGTCCAGCATAGGGGAGGTGGCGATTGACCTGTAGCCCCTCCCCCGGTCCAGGGCACCTTCTCCTTGCAAATTTCCCGCTCTGGAGCTGCCTCGTACCCTCCCTCACTCCCTGACTGAGACGCTGGACACCATCTTCTGAGCTGGTCTCTGGGACAGAAGGGCAAGGTCTCCCTTGTAAAGCTGCCTGTATACAGCGGTGTGACTTTACAAACACTTAAGTATCCTACATGTCTTTATACAGACATCGTTAGTTGAGAAAGAGTGTACTGTTTCCAGAATATATTGTACGAGTATTCTGATATATCCTCCGGTCACTGACTGCGCTGTGATATAACTGTCACTATATTCTGTACCCTGACTGACTAGATGTGTCTGGGTCTCATATATAGTGCTACACAGTATTTATCCAATACGTATATTCTACTGTGCTCTCAGTCACATAATACCGGATTTATTTGCAGGTATTGTACTTGGTACAATAAAGCCAGACAAAGTCGCTCTGTTGTTGCATTCATATCATAATGTCTAACAAAAAGGGCAGTACATTTATGGATGCTCCAGCATGCAGAGTATGCTCCAAGGATTTACTACAGGGGGAAGTTTTGTATGATGGTCTGTGTACTACGTGTCCTACACTTCCTAGTCAGTCCGCAGCTCCTGTGCCGCGTTCACAAACCTACTGGGTACTTTGGTAGAACGCCTGACGCCCCCTATGGGACCACCTGTGCCACTACATTTATAAACCGTATTATAAACGGCCTGCTTTGGAATATAACTGGGGTTGCAACACCCCTAACATAAGCAGTATCTCCGAAATTTGTGCAACAGAGTTGGATATCACATAATTGAATAAATATTACTGTATATGGCAGTTGCTTTCGATGCAAGGAGGGATTGCTATACCCCTTAAAGCAACGTGTCCCCATGCATAAATCGATACTCTAATAATATTGTTAGCCGGTGTGAGAGGCTCTTAATACATGGAGACTTAACTTCAGGGGGAATTTACTCAGAAGTTACTCTGTAACTTTTTATTTTGATTCACACTGGTAAATAGGAATCATTCCTTATTGTTACTCGAGAGCATTATGCATGTGGATCCCTTTTATCTAAAAATTGAGACCGCTATACAGTATCAACAGTATTAGACTTGCACTGTTGGACAATTAAATTAGGAATTTTCCTTTAACAGGCATAACTCACTCTGGCACTATAGACAGGAGACAAACTATGGCAATTGAGGGTATGCATAACAACTGATGCATAAGAAATAAACCGTATTATAAATGGCCTGCTTTGGAATATAACTGGGGTTGCTACACCCCTAATATAAGCAGTATCTCCGAAATTTGTGTAACAGAGTTGGATATCACATAATTGAATAATATTACTGTATATGGCAGTTGCTTTCGATGCAAGGAGGGATTGCTATACCCCTTAAAGCAACGTGTCCCCATGCATAAATAGATACTCTAACAATATTGATAGCCGGTGTGAGAGGCTCTTAATACATGGAGATTTAACTTCAGGGGGAATTAGACCTGGGACTGTATTTATAGATGACCCATAGTCACCCCAACTGTTAATTAAACAGAGTAACCTTTATTTGAAAATTTCATATACTATATATGATCCCCAAGTCCCTGAACTCAAAGTAGTGGATACCGACACTATGGATACTGACAGTGGTCGACATTATATGTATGTATCGACACTATAGATACTGATAGTAGTCGTATAATATTGGATGGATGTAGGAATGCTGATGGTATTTATACCAATATAGTAACCCCGAGTATAAGGATACACTTATAAATACACGTGGACACGCTTTTTAAAATCTTTATTCACAAATTTCCAATTTTTTGTTTAGATTCACTTACCTGTTTGTCTGTGATTTTTTTTTTTTTAAATTGTTTATTTTAATTTTCAGGGTATAAACTTTACATGTTACAAACATTACTGCAGCCTCCCCCCTTTCTTGGGGTGGGCTGTTCTGTCTAATATTACATTACCGATAACAGAAATATAACCTTATAATAAGGAACATGTGGTTCCCACAATGCAAAGATACAGCAAAGAGTTATGTCTCAGGGTGTACAGAGACTATTCAAATGGGTGGGGACCGACACACAGGTTCGTAATTATGACTGTAGGAGGGTAGAGACTAGAGAGATAGAACCTGAGAGGCGAGAAAAAGAGACAGGGGAGATGGGGAGGGAATAGAGTAGGAGGAGAGGTGACAGGGTTAGGGAAATGCCGCTGGTACGCCCCCGTTTTGCGCTGGTACGTGCATGGCGCTATCACTAAATGGAAAGTGCTACTCGGGGAACACGGAAAGGACATGTTGGGGAAATCCTCTGAGCTACTTGTCAGGCTAGGAGAGTACAGGGATCATAATAGTAGGGCCGTCGAGCTCCTGGGGGGTCGAGCTCCGTGTGCGGGAGCCTGTGAGTCAAACCAAAGTTCCCATATTTGAAGAAACTGAAAAGATCTGTTATGGAGGTATGCAGTGATTTTTTCCATGCTTGCGAAGTACCATACTTTGTTGATGATCTGTTGCATAGGGGGGGACTCCCTCTTTTTCCAATTTAGGGCAATTGCGCATCTAGCCGCGTTCAAGATCTGTGTCAGTAATTTACCGGAGTTCGGAGGTGCATTGGCAGTGGGGAGGCCTAGCAGGAAGGACCAAGGATCTTTGTATATCCGGGTCTGGAGCACTGTACTCAACAGGTGGGCGACTGAATCCCAGAATAGCTCGATTTTAGGGCACGTCCACCATATATGGAGGAAAGAGCCGTGTCCGCCGCATCCTCTCCAGCACAATGGCTGAGAGGAGGGAAACATTTCGTGTAGTCTGGAGGGGACTAGATACCACCGATATAAGATTTTATATGCGTTTTCCTTAACTAGGGTTGAAATCGAGGATTTTGCGGCAGCCGCAAAGACATCTGACCAATCATAGTCATCTGGTATCGGGCCAAGGTCCTGTTCCCACTTGAGTATGAAAGCCGGGGTCGTCTCCTTATCCCCTACCTGGAGGAGGGAATACAGTTGGGAGATGATTCCACGCGCGAGCGGTTTGTAATAACAATAGGACTCCAGGGTGGAGAGAGGTTGGAATGGGGATGTGCTTGTTAAGGACGAGACAAAGTGTCTCACCTGGAGATAGGTAAAAGGATTCGCATCCGGGAAGTCATATTTTGACGCGATTTCCGGTAAGGGTGTACAAGTCCCCTCGGACAATACATCTAGAACAAAGCGGATGTTATGTGTCGACCATGAGTGCGAGCGGGTCATGGAATGGCCTGGGACGAACGAAGGGTTGCCCCATAATGGAGTAAGCGCCGAAGGGGCTGACAGCTTGTGGAAATGGCGTGTACAATAGTCCCAGATCTGACAAGTGAATTCCAGAACCGGGTGGAGTTGCAAATGGGGGGGTCTAGATTTAGGAGGGGATAAGAGTAGAGACGATAGAGGAGTGTGGCTAAGTGTCCTCTCTAACTGGAGCCAACGTATGGACTGTGTAGGGGCGAACCATGCAACCGCTTGGCTGAGATGGGTAGCCAGATAGTAAAGACGGATATCTGGGAATCCTCTCCCCCCTTCTTGTACTGGTCTGCGGAGGGTAGAGAACCCTATCCTAGGAGTTTTATTTCTCCACACAAAACGTAGTAACCACGTATGAATTTGTGCCAGTACCGAGTCCGGTACTTTCACTGGTAACGTTTGAAATAGATAGAGGAGGCGGGGGACAATATTCATTTTCAGAGCTATGATACGGCCTAACCAAGATATGATTAATGATTGCCATTTATGGAGATCGGCCTTAAGATTTTTAAGCAAAGGCGAGAAATTTTCCTTAAACAAGTCTCCGTATCGGCTCGTAATATAGACCCCCAGATATCGAATTTTAGAGGTGCACCAGGTGAATTTGAAGTTGTTTTGCATGTTGGCTATTTGGGGAGGGGAGATGTGGAAGGGGAGAGCTTCCGTCTTGGACCAGTTGACTTTGTAGCCCGATATCTTTCCGTATTCAGATAGGAGAGTAAAAAGGTTCGGCAGAGAGGTGTGAGGTGAGGAAAGTGATAGGAGGACGTCGTCTGCGAACAAGGAGATCTTGTAAACAGAGTCCCCTACTCCTATCCCCCCCGATATCGGGCGAGGCTCGGATTCGGGCAGCTAATGGTTCTATCACTAAGGCAAAGATCAGGGGTGAGAGTGGGCAGCCCTGTCTGGTACCGTTGGAGATGTCCAAAGGGTCAGATTGTACTCCGTTTATAGATACCCTAGCGGAAGGGGTCGAATATAAGGCTTGTATCCCTGTAAGGAATTCCCCCTGAAAGCCCAGATGTGCAAGAGTTTCAAACATAAAGGGCCATCCTATTCTGTCAAATGCTTTCTCCGCGTCCAGAGAAAGCAAGAGAGCAGGAGTGTGTGTAAGGTTGATATAGTGGGTCAGGCTAATAATTCGTCTCGTGTTGTCTCGTGCTTGGCGGCCGGGGATAAATCCTACCTGGTCGTTATGGATAAGGTGGGGTAAGACTCTATTTAGACGGAGAGCTAATATTTTGGCATAAATCTTGATATCTGAGTTAAGTAATGATATAGGCCTATAGTTAGCGCAAATAGATGTGTCCTTACCCTCCTTAGGAATGACTATTATCTTGGCCTCCAGTGCTGCTTTGGAGAAAGAAGCTCCCTGCAAGACAGCATTGAAAAGGGCTGAGAGGTGAGGTGTAAGTTGGGGGAGAAAGGTCTTGTAATATGCGGCCGTAAAGCCGTCTGGGCCAGGAGCTTTGCTAAGTTTTAGGGATTTGACAACAGTGGCAATTTCTTCTTCGGATATCTCCGAGTTCAATTCGGCTGAAACCGATGTGCTTAAACGAGGGAGATGGCATTGGGATAGGAAGGTACGAATAGCCCCAATAAAGTCTGGTTTCGTCTGAGTGGTCTTATGGGCGTTGTATAGTTTCTCGTAGAAGCGAGAGAAAGTTTGTGATGCGTTTGGGGTCCCTAGTCTTCACACCAGAGGGATGCTGGATAGACATAACGTTATTCCTTGTAAGTTTAGCCCGGAGCCTAGAGGCTAGCAGCCGATCAGCTTTATCTCCTTTTTCGTAGAAGGATTGGTTGAGCCATTTCAAGCTGGTCTCCACCTTCGTCGTCAGGAGCATGTTTAGCTCACCTCTGACCGCAGATAGGGCGGAAAGATCCATTTCGGACCCTGTTTTTTTGTGTTTCAGTGAGAGGGAGCCAAGCATGTCCGTGAGTTCCCGGATGCGTTTGGATCTGGCCTTCTTGTTATAAGAGGAGGCACTGATCAGGTATCCGCGTATGACCGCTTTGTGAGCGTCCCAAAGTAACATAGGGGGAACAGATGGGGATGTGTTTGTCTCAAAGTAGTGGGAGATTTCGGCGGCTATGTGGGCTTTCGTTTGGGGATTAAGAAGGAGTCTATCGTTCAATCTCCACACTGGGTGGCAAGCGGGTGGGTGTGGGCCCGCGACATCTACGGTGACCGGACCGTGGTCTGACCACGTGTTGGGGTGAATGGAGGTGTCAATGATACTTTGCGCAGGCTCCGAACTCAGGAAAATCATGTCTAATCTCGTGTAAACATCGTATATGGGGGAATAGTAAGTGTAGTCTTTGGCAGTCGGCTCTTTTACTCTCCATGCATCAAAGAGAAGGTGCTGTGACAGCAGGAGGTTCAAAGCAGTTGCATTGCGCGTGTGTGAGGGGCGCATGGATCTGGGCAGAGGTTTAGATCTGTCCAGAGCGCTGTCTAAAGTCACGTTAAAATCCCCCCCTAGTACCACATTACCGCGTCTGTGTAGGGCTAAGAGGCTATTTAAGGAGTGGAAAAAGGGAGCCTGGATCTGGTTTGGAGCATAAACATTTAGGAATGTATAGGGAGTCCCGTTTAACAACCCTACCAGCAACAAGTATCTGCCTTCAGGGTCGCTCAGTATTTCAGAGGGGATGAAATCTAAATGATTAGCAAAGAGTACAGAGACCCCTTTCTTCTTGTGTATGGGGTCGCAAGCATGGAAAGTGTGCGGGAAGTGTTTGGACTTAAGTGCTGGGTGTGATTTACCTGAGAAGTGGGTCTCCTGTAGAAAAACGATATCGCCTTTAAGTTGCTTAAGGGATTGAAACAAAAGAGAGCGTTTACGTGGGCTATTTAGACCTTTCGTGTTCAATGTGATTATCCTAAGGACCATGATTTGAGAGCAGAGCACTTTTCATGTGGGAGCGCGCCAGCGGAGTTCCGAAAGATAGGGGGGAAAGAAAAGGAATGAGGATCAGAAAGAAGAGAAGAGAGAGGGTAGGAGAACAGATGAAGAACAAGCATATATTAGCAACAATGGTTAAAGGGCGGAGGGAATCCATTCTCGTCAGTCGGACCCAAGGGAGAGACAGACCCGCAGGTCTAGGTCGTCCGACGTCGACCCTAAAGGTCGAATGGGGGGTGGGTGAACCCAGCTGCTCAGAGAGGAGACCGGGTCCCGTGTGCGATCATACTATATTTAAGTGTACGCAGTGCGAACAATAAGCTAGGGGAGCTTAAAGGGAAGGGGGGAGGGGGGGGGGGGGAGGGAAACAGCATTAGTAGGACTGGGGGTAAACATGGCATGCTGATCGCATATTAACAACAATAATATTAAGACCTGCGTGAGGTAAAAAAGGAGAACAAGAAAAAACCCAAACTCAGCCCATACGGGCCTCCCGGGACCGGAGCCCACGCGGCCAGCCACGAAGAACCCCGGCCCCGAGGGCCCGGACAGGTCCCCCCACAGCAGGATCAACAAGGCATTAAATGGTAGACATTATCTTAACCCAAGGCTCTACACCATATGGGGATCTTGGCATAGTGCGGAAAGACCCCCTGTAGTCCGTTGTGGACTCGTGTGGTCACAAGTCCTATCCTGGACATCTATACATGATAATTCATGTATCTGGGGAGGTGTGTGAAGCAGATCCGACGGTGGTCCATTCTGAGGCTGGAGCTGTGAGAGAAGGGGAGGTGTTGACTGGGAGAGAATGTTGAGGGGTGGACGGGGGGCCGGAGATGTTCAGTTGGTGTAGTAGTTGAAGGGCCTCATCTGGGGATCTAGCGGAGAGGAATTTACCATCTGCTCTGACTTGAAGTGCAAAAGGGAAGCCCCATCTGTATCGGACATTATGATCTCTTAGGGCTTTGGTTATGTCTTTTAATTCCCTCCGTCTGTTCAGCGTGACCGGCGACAGGTCCTGGAAGATCAAGAGATCGGAGCCTTCGAACGGGATCGTCGACATCCTCCTGGTTTTGGCGTAGACTTGGTCTTTGACCGCGAAATAATGAAAGCGGAGGATTACGTCTCTTGGTGTTTTAGCGTCTTGGGATCTAGGACGTAGAGCCCTGTCTAGAAGAAGCATATCGTCTGGGACGGAGGGAGCGAGTGAACGGAAGAGGCGGAGTAGATAGTCCGTGAGGTGGTTTTGTTCTATCGTCTCGGGGATGTTACGAATTCTAAGATTGTTCCGGCGCCCCCTGTTGTCCAAATCTTCTTGTTTGTCCGCTAGGAGCATAACATCCGTACGCATTTGAGATATCTCCTGTTCTGATTCTTGTTGGAAGGCGATAAGCTCTTCCTGTTTTCTTTCGATGGCATCTACTCTGGTGCCCAGGCTATCCACGTCCGATTTTAGACCCGAGATAGCCTCTTGTACTTCTGCACGTATTGATTTTTTAATATTACGCATCTCGGATAGGAGAAGGGCGACATCAGCCTTTGTGGCGGGAGTGGAGGAAGAGTCATCGTCTGAGTCTTTGTCAGATATTGCTGGAGTGGGTGGGGGTGAAGTTGCTCTCCGGGTGGAGGATGGAGCAGGGTTCTTGAAGTAGCCCACCAGGTTATGGGCGTTCGGCTTTTTCCCCCCTTTAGGCATAGTGGCGGAAGAAGGTGAGGTAGGTTACTTGTCAACACCTGGGAAGGATGAGGGAAGCTCCTATATCATTAGGATCACACACGAGACCAAGTGTAGTACATATCGAGATCACATGCTAGACGCTTTGAAGAGGATGGTCAGACGGGCCCAGTCGGGCGTGCCATGTCCTGTAGGTAATGGTCAAGCCTCAGCGCAGTGAATGTACGCTCCTGCTTGAATATGCTTGGGGGGAGCTGCGTCACTTACAGTGGTGGATAATTAGGGGGGGGGAGAGCATGTGCTGGGTAGTGAAATTCCCCAGCAACTGTACATTGAGGTGCCCCGTCAGCTAGCTGCGCAAGGCCGTGTAGCCAGTCGGGGGATCAGTGCCTTTGAGGTGTGCTTGGACCAGCTGGTCCAGTTCTGTGGGGGCCCAGTTCAAGCGTGGCACATCAAATCTGGGGAGGGGTAGATGAGGGAGTAAGCAATCTCCCAGTCACAGGGCTGTGAACTCTGCCCTTTGCTGTAGTGCAGGGCTATGCTGTGCGCGTATGCTCCGGGACCCAGGAGGGGGTTTTAGAGGGCTGTGGAGAGCAGCTACTGTGTGGGACTCTCCACACACGGTTTCACAGGGGATCCAGAGCCGAGCGGGGCCCCCTCCAAGATGGCCGCCGTGTGTCCCGTCGACCCGTCTAGCGGGACAGTGATTAATTTATTCCCCAGCCGGGGAGGTGAGCAGGGCTCGCGGGGAGGCCCCCACGGGGGAGCACCACGACCGCGTCAGCCGTCAGGGGTGAAAGAGGCCGGAGGATTTGGGCGCGGCAATCGCGGGACCCGTTGGGCCGGTGGAGTGACTGAGGTCCCGGTCCGAGGTCAGCTGACAGGCCGCCGGAGCTGCTCCTGTGTGTGTGACCGTGCGGGACGGGGCAGCCGAGAGAGAGAGATCCTTGATGAGGCGCTGGGAAGCGCCAGCGTGTGACTCACCCGCCGCTCGTCAGCCGCTCTCAACTCCGCCGCCTTTCATGGAGGTCCCGGTGCGCTCCAGATCGGGGGATATCGCCTCTTCTCTGCCTGCAGTCCTCCCGTGGTAAGCGCGGTCTCCTTGTCTCGCCGCCAGCAGGTCCGCACTGAGGGTGGGGGGGGGGAACCGAACTCCAGCCCCCGGCCTCTGATGGAGGGGAAGGCCACAACCTGCGGGAACCCTTAAAAGGGCTCCCCGGCTCCGCGACCGAAACCCCTCGTCCCAGGTGACAAAGGAAGCAGATGTCTTTGTCTGTGTACCTATGGGGTTCTGTAAAAGCTCTGGAATATTAATGTATATGAGTGGGGCTGCAGGAGCTCACACGTATCACCTCCTCTCAGCTCACCAGCTAGGCCACACCCCCGTTTGTCTGTGATTTTAATTCTATGTTTCACTGTAGTTTGGGAAAATGATTCAATCATAATCATATTTTAACACATATCTAATAAAGGTTATATTTTAGAATTAGTTTCTTTCAGTGCATCGACAATACAGAATTCCTTCTCTCTTTTCTTCAAACCCACTACCGCCACAAATTGTCCCTATGGTTAATCTGCCTTCAGCGGAAAATGTATCTAACCAGTTGCAGCAATTAAATCAGTCCTTGGTTAAACATAAATCCACTCCAGGTCACTCCTTTGTCTCTGGGTCATCTACTTGGGCTGCTTCCTCCTCACAATCCACATACCTCTCTGATGTTTCATCTGAAGAGGAGGGGGAGCATACAGTCCTGTCAAACAATGAATCAGGTGTTTCTGATGAGAATTCTCCCTTGCAGATTGATGTCCCTGCCTTAGTGGTTGCTTATTAAACAAATCCTACAAATATCTGATGACGAGGATTCCACTACTGTGGCAAAGAAAACTGATCTGTTTAAACGGCAGAAGGTGGTTAAAACTCTGTTACCCCATTCTGACCATTTGGTGGACATCAGGCGGGAACCCTGGTCTACTCCAGGGAAGAAATTGCCTCTGCCTAAACGGGCCTTGGCTCGCTATCCTCTCCCTGCAGAGTTATGTAACAGTGGGAAAATTCACCACCAGTGGATCCTCACGTCACCCCCCTCGTGGTTCACTCTGCCTGTCACCACTGTCACTTCACTGAAGGAACCGACAGATGAGTGTATGGAGGGAAGCCTGAAATCTATTTTCTCTTACATCCTAGGGGATACTGGGTATCCGTTTAGTGCCATGGGGTATAGACGGGACCACTAGGAGCCATGGGCACGTAAAGAAATTGATAGTGTGCGCTGGCTTCTCCCTCTATGCCCCTTCTACCGGACTCAGTCTAGAAAATGTGCCCAGAGGAGCCGGTCACGTCTGTGGAAGCTCCTGAAGAGTTTTCTGCATTTATTTTCTGCGTTTGTTATTTTCAGGCAGGACTAGATGGCACCAGCCTGCTTGCTTCGTGGGACTTAGGGGGGGAGAACGACCCAACCTCTCTCAGGGTTAATGGTCCTGTTCCCCGCTGACAGGACACTAGCTCCTGAGGGAACTATACGCAAGCCCCACCATGGCGAGCGTACACTCCAGCAGCACGCTGCCACCCCTAACAGAGCCAGAAGAATGAAGAGTGAAGAGTACTAAGCCGGCGTCCCGGTTAGCGGGTCGCCGGCCATTGTGGCGGCATCAGGGTACGGAGACGCACAGCTTCTAAACGGGGCGGACTGTGTCTCCCGCTGTGTATGGACACAGACGCTGAACAGCGTACACAGTAACCAGACTGGCAACAAAGCCATAAAAGGAGTCTGTCTCCGTTTTATGCACACAGACACATACAGCCAGTATAAAAAGAGTGGGAAGACCGCGCGCCATTGCAGGGGAGGAGCTTCACTATGAGTGGGTCCAGCAACTCACCAGCACCATTTTCCCTCTGCAGCTGACACAGACGCTGACTCGCAGTTCCTCCGGAGAGACTCCAGATTACCTCAGCGGTACCAGGGGGTCATAGCAGGGGGGGGGGGGGGGGGAGCGATTATTAGTGTACTAAGTCCCTAATCTAATTATTTAGTCTGTGACCCGGCTAAGCTTGGCATTAGCGTTAAGGGCGCCGTGTGCTGGTTCTATATTCCCTCTGTGTCTCCCTGGAAGTGCTCATTGTGGGTTAGTTGTGCATTTAACCTATTCCTGTGTGTGTGTGCTGTCACTGTTACAGTATATCAGGCAAAGAGTGTGTTTCATGTAAGGCATAGTGTTCCTCTTCCCCAGGGTGTTCACTAGTGTGTACTCAGTGTAGTATCCCTTCCCAGGCTAGTGGGAAAGAACCAGCATGGCTGGACTCCATTAGGGGAATGATTTCCACAATCTCTACTAAATTATTTCTGAATGAGAAAGAGACGCAATACTTAATCTATTACTGAGTTTATGAAAAGAGACTCAGTACCCAAACCAGCGTCAGTCCCCTGCCATTTGTCTGCAAAAACGCACTTTGGCCCATATCCTGCAGTCTGACTTGGATGATGAGGAGTCAGAAATGGAGGAGGGTGAGGTGGGGGAGAGTACTCTGTCGCAGGGAACAGAGGCTCTTATTAGAGGCTATCAGAGAAGTTTTGATTATCCCTGATAAGGTGACAGAGGAGTGTGAGGAATCTTATTTTAATATAAAAAAGAAATCCTCAGCCACTTTTCCTGTGTCAAAGGAACTAAATACCCTGTTTGAAGAACTGTGGGTTAATCCTGATAGGAAATTTCAAAACCCTAAACGGTTATTATCAGCCTTTACTTTTCCTCCTGAGGATAGGAAAAAATGGGAAAATCCACCGATAGTGGATGCATCCGTATCCAGGCTGTCACAAAAAATTGTATTGCCTGTCCCGGGTGCAGACTCCCTAAAAGACGCGGCTGATCTTAAAATTGAGACTAAGCTCAAATCCTTATATACAGCTGCTGGGGTGGCCCAGAGACCCACTATAGCATGTGGGTGGATTACAAGAGCCATTGCTAAATTGTCGGGTAACATGTGATAATGTCGATTATCTTACAGGAAAGAAAGCTATACCTTAAACACACCTTAAATACACTTTAAACCTTTAGCCGCTGCGGCCGCTATAGTTAATACACACGCTACGTACTTTATACACTGTTTGCGTACGGAGTCCCGTATCACTGTACGGACTTAGCGTACAAACGCCGCGCTGGGGGTACAAAGTACACACAGCGCGCACACACCCAGTGATACACTTTAAACCTTATACAGCAATGCGATACGTTACTAATACACTCTTAAACCTTAGCAGGAAAAGGAAGACACAGCACCGATTGTAGTTAAACCACTGGGTTCCGACACAGCAGCATAATATTTGCTGAAAGGGGGTTTACAATACAAATCATGCACTACAATACAAGACAATATAACAGAATAATGGCTACAGTCAATGTACATACATGATTGGAATCGCTTGCGCAACCCGGCCGGTCCCCGGTCGTCTGATAGATAACTTTGTGAGTCTTGTGCCAGGCCAGGCTGCAGCAGGCTTTATTTATACAATTCTTCCAAAAGCAATTCAATGGATACTGTAATCCCTTTGTCCATTGGACACAGGAATGCACTTTTACAGTGCAGGAGAGGTCATAGGTCGATTTGAAAAGGTAGGCAATGTCTTTCCCAACTTCTCTTGTGGGTGGTCTCCTCTGGATTCCCGCCGCATACATAATATACAGTAAATACAGTTTATATCTATATTCTGCTTCTGCACATAACTATCCGCAGGAACATGCGATCTTCCGCAGACCAACACCGGAATGTTACCCTTAAAATACCCTACAGCTGGATACCAAACACCACCTTATAACCTTAGTCTGTCCCCTCTTATCCTGTAAAGGTGAATCCCTTTGTTCTGAAACCATTTAAACTGTTGTTATTTTCTGGTGTGGTGCAGGGGGATTATGTGTACAATGTGCACTATTTGGATTAAATATGTAATGTGTTTTGATAGCTCTCCATGCGTTCACAAACTCTACCGTAAATACCCATACCACGCGCTGATGCGCACGGCCGCGACCATACGCAAATTGCGAATATGTGCACGCACAGCAGAACAAGTACACGCGCGGAGGCCATCTGTGTGTTGTTTGTACGTGATGTGTGTACTGCAATATTTTTCGACTTTGACACATGATTGAAGGGTTAGACACTTTGCTTCAGGAGGAGGTTATCTTGTTCCTGCAGCATATACAGGACTCTGCAAACTTTATGGTAGAAGCCATAAAAGAAATAGGTTTGCTTAATGCACGCACTACAGCTATGGCACTGTCTGCACGCAGGGGTCTAAGGCTATGCCAGTGGACTGCGGATGTGGACTCCAGGAAAGGAGGGGAAGGCCTTATTTGGAGATGAACTAGACAAATGGATCTCCAAAGCTACTGTGGGTAAGTCCACATACCTTCCTTCTGCAGCTCCCCCAGCTAAGAAGGCCTACTCAGGTCCCAATTTACAGTCCTTTCGGACTGCCAAGTTTAGGGGCAAACCCAGAGGTTCTTCTACTGCCACCAGAGGTGCAAGAGGTAAACCACGCAAACCAGCAACTGCTGGTTCACAGGAACAGGACTCAAGATCTGCTTCCTCAAAGCCTTCAGCATGACAGTGGACCGAGATGCCTGGAAGACTGGCAGGTGGGAGCCCGACTAAAGTTTTTCAGGCACATCTGGATAACATGATGCCAGGATCCCTGGGTCATAGATCTTATTTCACAGGGCTACAGACTGGAGTTTCGGTAGCTCCCACCTCACAGATTCTTCAAATCAGGCTTACCAGTTTCACAAGAGGCAAGTATAACCTTACAGGATGCCATTCAAAAACTTGTACAGACTCAGGTCATTGTTCAAGTTCCACCTCCTCTCCAAAACAAGGGATATTATTCTAACTTGTTTGTAGTACCGAAGCCAGATGGTTCGGTAAGGCCGATTTTAAATCTAAAATCGTTGAACCCGTACTTACGAGTGTTCAAATTCAAGATGGAGTCTCTGAGAGCGGTGATCTCAGGTCTGGAGCAGGGGGAATTCCTAGTGTAGGTATATATACAAGGAGAAAAAGTATGACTCTTGTTTGGGCGCACTCTTATCCTAGTGTCTCTGGATATCAAGGATGCGTACCTTCACATTCCCATCTGGCCGCCTCATCAGTCTTATCTACGGTTTGCACTGCAGGACTGTCACTACCAGTTCCTTGCCCTACCATATCGTCTCTCCACGGCACCGAGGGTGTTCACCAAAGTCATGGCAGAGATGATGTTTCTACTCCGCAAACAGGGAGTGAACATAATTCCGTACCTGGATGATCTTCTGATAAAGGTACCGTCCAGGGAGAGGTTGTTGAACAGCATTGGTCTCTCAACCAGTCTACTCCTGGATCACCGGTGGATTCTGAACCTACCAAAATCTCACCTAGAACCGACAAAGAGGCTTCCTTTCTTGGGAAAGATACTGGACACAGAGTTTCAGTGAGTGTTCCTTCCTTTGGAAAAGGCATTGGTAATCCAGTCGATGGTTCGGGCTGTCCTGAAGCCAACCCGGATCTCTGTGCATTCGCCTTCTGGGGAAAATGGTGGCTTCTTACGATGCGCTTCAGTACGGAAAGTTTCATGCGAGGTCCTTTCAGCTAGATCTACTGGACAAATGGTCCGGATCGCATCTTCACATGCATCAGAGGATCAGTCTGCCGCCAAAAGCCAGGATCTCCCTTCTGTGGTGGCTACAGACTTCTCACCTTGTCGAGGGTTGGAGGTTCGGGATTCATAAGTGGATTCTGCTAACCAGACACAAGCCTCAGAGGTTGGGAAGCAGTCACCCAGGGGGTGCAGTTTCAGGTAAGATGGTTAAGTCAGGAAGTCGTCCTTCCAATAAACATCCTGGAACTACAACGCCCTTCTGCAGGCCTATCTCTACTTCGGAATCGGGCCATTCAAGTCCAGTCGGACAATGTGACGGCGGTAACGTACATAAACCGACAGGGCGTAACGAAAAGCAGAGCCGCAATGTCAGAGGTGTCAAGAATTTTCCTCTGGACGGAAATACATACCATGGCGTTGTCAGTGGTCTTCATTCTGGGAGTAGACAACTGGGAAGCGGACTTCCTCAGCAGACACGACCTACACCCAAGGGAAGGGGGCCTTCACCCGGAGGTGACATGATGGCCTCTCGACTCAACAAGAAGCTCAAGTGGTATTGTTCCAGGTTGAGAGACCCACAAGTATCAGCGATAGACGCTCTGACAACTCCGTGGGTCTACCAGCTGGTGTACATGTTTCCTCCACTTCCTCTGATCCCAAGAATTCTAAAAACAATAAAACGGGAAAAGGTTGAAGCAATCCTCATTGCTCCAGACTGGCCTCGAAGGGCCTGGTATGCGGATCTTCTCGAGATGCTGATCGAAGATCTGTGGCCTCTACCTCATCGCGAGGATCTTTTGCAACAGGGCCCGATCGTCTATCAAGACTTACCGCAGCTACGTTTAACGGCATGGACGTTGAACGGCTGATTCTAGCCAGGGTAGGGATTCCTGACCAGGTAATCCCGACTATGATCCAAGCCAGGAAGGGTTAACGTCGAAACATTACCACCGTATATGGAAGAAATATGTCTCTTGGTGTGAGAGTAGACAATATTCTGTGGTGGAATTTCATCTGGGACGTTTCCTGCTTTTTCTGCAGTCAGGAGAGTATGTGGGCCTACGTCTAGGCTCCATTAAAGTCCAGATTTCGACCTTGTCTGTTTACTTTTAGAAACAATTGGCATCTCTTCCTGAGATACAGACGTTCTTGAAAGGTGTTCTGCACATCTAACCTCCCTTTGTCCCTCCCACGGCACCTTGGGATCTCAATTTGGTGCTGCAGTTCCTCCAATCGGACTGGTTTGAACCATTACAGGAGGTAGACGTGAAGTACCTTACGTGGAAGACAGTCACACTGTTGGCCTTGGCTTGAGCAAGGCGTGTGTCGGAGCTGTCTTACAAGAGCCCTTACTTAATTTTTCATGAGGACAGAGCTGAACTCAGGACTCGTCGGCAATTTCTTCCTAAGGTGGTGTCTGCATTTCACATCAACCAACCTATTGTGGTTCCAGTTGTTACGGCCACCTCTGCTACTTCATAGTTTTTGGATGTTGTGAGTGCTTTGAAGGTGTATGTAAAGAGAACAGCTCATCACATGAACGCTGTTCGTTCTCTATGATCCCAATAAAATAGGGTGTCCTGCTTCAAAGCAGTCAATTGCACGCTGGATCAGGCTCACTATCAAGCATGCTCATTCCACGGCAGACTAGCCGGTTCCAAAATCTGTACAGGCCCACTCTACAAGGTCGGTACTTCTTGGGCAGTTGCTCGGGGTGTCTTGGCCTTACAGCTCTACCAAGCAGTTACTTGGTCAGGTTCAAACTCGTTTGCTAAGTTTTACAAGTTTGATACTTTGGTCTCTGAGGACCTTCAGTTTGGTCAGTCAGTTCTGCAGGAACCTCAGCACTCTACCAGCCGGTTTGGGAGCTTTGGTACTTGCCCATGGTACTAAATGGATTCCCAGTATCCCCTAGGCTGTAAGAGAAATTACGATTTTAATTCACTACCGGTAAATCCTTTTCTCGTAGTCCGTAGGGGATACTGGGGGCCCGCCCGGTGTTTCGTTCTGCCTGCACTGTTACTTGATTAAGTATTCTGGTTTGTTCAGCTGTTGCTGTTCCTGTTTCAAGTTTGGTTAGCATGGCTTTCCTCTTGTTCTTTGTGTGCTGGTTCGTAATCTCACCACTTTCTTTATCTAGCCTCTCAAAGTATGTCCATCTCCTCGGGCACAGTTTCGTAGACTGAGTCTGGTAGGAGGGGCATAGAGGGAGGAGCCAGCACACACTATCAGTTTCTTAAAGTGCCCATGGCTCCTAGTGGACCCGTCTATACCCCATGGTACAAAATGGATTCCCAGTATCCCCTACAGACTACGAGAAAAGGATTTACCGGTAGGTAAGTAAAATCCTATTTACTCTCTTACAGGAGCTGTGCATAGGCCCACTATTGCTGACTCTTGGGCTGCAAAAGGTATTGAAGCGTGGGTCCAGGCATTAGAGGATATTTCTGACAATGCCAGACAATACATGTCTCGCATTACCATCGCCGCTTATTACATTCAGGAGGCGTCCTCTGAAACGGGTGTGTTGCCAGCCAAGGCGTCGACTACGTCTGTCCTGGCTCGTCGTATTCTGTGGTTGAGGTCATGGAAGGTGGACCTAAACTCCAAAAAGACCTTGGAGGTTCTCCCTTTCACTGGGGACATTTTGTTTAGGGAAGACCTGAATAAAATAGTGTCTGAATTGGCGGCTGCTAAGACTGCCTTCCTCCCGAATACTAATCCTTCTGCACAGAAGGCAAAAGGTACCACTTTTCATTCCTTTCTGCCTCAAGGGAAAGCAAATTGCCAGGCATACCCAAGACAATCTTGTGCTCCCAAAACCACCAAGCTCAAGGCGAAACAATCCTGGGTGGCCCATCAGCCTGCTTCTAAAGAAGACAAACCTGCTGCATGAAAGGCTGGGCCTCCCCGTGGGGGACCCGGTTCCGGTATGAATGGTCGACCAGCCTGCTTCTAAAGAAGACAAACCTGCTGCATGAAAGGCTGGGCCTCCCCGTGGGGGACCCGGTTCCGGTATGAATGGTCGACAGTCATTGGGTCGACAGCTATTGGTCAACATTGACATGGACAAATGGTCGACACGTGAAAGATCGACACGTGAAAATGTCGACATGGATTTTTTAACTGTTTTTGGTGTACTTTTTTCGCTTCACTTGCCATGCTGTGGGCAAGGTGCCTCACTCCGTTACTACTGCGCTCGGCGCATGTTACTATTCCCAATCGTAGTCCACGTGGATGGTAAAGTATGAAAAAGTGTATTTAAAAAAAAAAAGCCATGTCGACCTTTTCATGTGTCGACCATGTGTCCATGTCGACCAATAGTGGTCTACCGAATGAGTGTCGACCTTAACATTGTCGACCATCTGAACGGATACCGGGGGACTCCAGGGGCGTGGGAGGCCGACTTCTACTGTTCGCCCAGGTCTGGTTAAAGACCACTTCAGACGCATGGGTATTGGAGGTTGTCTCTCACGGGTACACTGTCTCATTTCAAGAGACGTCCCCCCCCCCTCGCCAGTTTTGCACCGCGGTTCTTCCTTCAGACCCGTTAAAAACACATGCTTTGCAAACAGTTGTCAGTTATATGAGCATCTACACATGGTCCGGTTTACATAGAGGGTACAAGCGGCTCAGTACAGACACAGGCAGACAAGCTGCCGGCGCCTGTAACAAAACACGGCATATAGCATGTACAAGATGTGTATGAAAGTTTAAGATCACCCCATTTAAGGGATAGCAAATTAAGTGAGTAGGGTATGTTCAGTTATAGGATCGATTATTCATGTAAAGATCCGTACAAGATGAATATTGGTGTTTGGGAACAAACCAATAAACATACTGCCTATATAATAAAGTGATCGAGAACATAGCTTATTTGTGACTAAGTGTAACGTGTTGAAATTTCACAAAGTGCACTGTCACAGGCGGACCCACAAGTCATTAGCATGGTAAATGAAGCGTGATTTATACACTTGTGTATCACAATCAAATCCCAGTTTATCTTCAATAATAAAGGGGTAACATATCTACACCGCTTATGCACTAAAGGACCACTATAAAAGAGAGGAGACAACAGAGGCACTTTAGGATACTGTTTATTGTAATAGAAAAAGAGTAACATAATTATCTAAGGTTACTGTTTATTGTAACAGAATCAGAGTAATGTTATTTCTCTAACGTCCTAGTGGATGCTGGGGACTCCGTAAGGACCATGGGGAATAGACGGGCTCCGCAGGAGACATGGGCACTTTAAGAAAGAATTTAGATTCTGGTGTGCTCTGACTCCTCCCTCTATGTCCCTCCTCCAGACCTCAGTTTGAATCTGTGCCCGGACGAGCTGGGTGCTGTTCATTGAGCTCTCCTGAGCTTGCTGTAAGAAAGTATTTTGTTCGTTTTTTTATTTTCAGGGAGCTCTGCTGGCAACAGACTCTCTGCATCGTGGGACAGAGGGGAGAGAAGCAGCCCTACTCTCTGAAGCTAGGTCCTGCTTCTTAAGGTGGGTACACACTAACCGATATATCTGCAGATCAATTGATCTGCAGATATATCTATGGACGGATCGAGCAGTATGTTCAGCATACACACTGCCCGATCCGTCGGGGACTGACGTCATGAACTGGGCGGGCATGTACACACGCCCGCCCAGTTCACCTGTCAATCACCGCCGGCCGCCGCAGCATGTGTACGGGCGGTCGGCCGACCGCCCCGTACACACACAGCGACGCGCCAATATATCTGTAGATATATTGGCCGTCGGCTGTGCTGCGCGGCCGACGCGATACGTCTGTGAACGACGGAGTTCACAGACGTATCGGCCGTACACACTGACCGACGGTCCCGCGATATGTCGGCCGTTCAGGAGAACAGCCGATATATATCGACCAGTGTGTACGGGCCTTTAGGCTACTGGACACCATTAGCTCCAGAGGGATCGTACACAGGATCTCGCCCTCGTCGTCCGATCCCAGAGCCGCACCGCCGCCCCCCTCGCAGAGCCGGAAGACAGAAGCCGGGTGAGTATGAGAAGCAAGAAGACTTCGAAATCGGCGGCAGAAGACTCCGTTCTTCACATGAGGTAACGCACAGCACTGCAGCTGTGCGCCATTGATCCCACACACCTCACATACTCCGGTCACTGTAAGGGTGCAGGGCGCAGGGGGGGGGGGGGCGCCTTGGGCAGCATATGGACCTCTTTTGGCAAAAGTACACATATATACAGTTGGGCACTGTATATATGTATGAGCCCCCGCCAAGAAAATTTATATTTAAGCGGGACAGAAGCCCGCCGTCGAGGGGGCAGGGCTTCTTCTCACTCACCAGCGCCATGTTTTTTTCTCCACAGCACCGCTGAGAGGAAGCTCCCCAGCCTCTCACCTGCAGATACACGGTAGAAGAGGGTAAAAAGAGAGGGGGGGCACATAATTAGGCGCAAAAATCAATATAAACAGCAGCTACTGGGTTAACATTAAGTTACTGTTATTCCTGGGTTTATAGCGCTGGGGTGTGTGCTGGCATACTCTCTCTCTGTCTCTCCAAAGGGCCTTGTGGGGGAATTGTCTTCAGATGAGCATTCCCTGAGTGTGTGGAGTGTCGGTACGTGTGTGTCGACATGTCTGAGGTAAAAGGCTCCCCTAAGGAGGAGATGGAGCAAATGTGTGTGTGTGTGAGTGGTGTCTCCGTCGACAACGCCGACACCTGTTTGGATATGTGTAATTAAGTGCTAAGGTAAATTTATTGCACAATAGATTAGAGAACAGACAGGGAATCTACCCATGTCTGTCCCTATGTCGCAGAGACCTTCAGAGTTTCTTAATGCTCACTATCCAAAATAATAGACACTGATATCGACACGGAGTTTGACTCCAGTGTCGACTACGATAATGCAAAGTTACAGCCAAAATGGCAGGAAAGTATTCAATATATGATTATTGTAATAAAAAATGTTTTGCATATCACTGATGACTCCTCTGTCCCTGACACAAGGGTACACATGTTTAAGGGTAAGAAAGCTGAGGTAAATGTCCCTCCTCTCATGATGAAAAAGAGCGTGAATCTCCAGACAAGAGACTGCAGTTTCCCACAAAGAATTCTCAGGGAGTATCCTTTCCCTACTAGGGCCAGGATACGATGGGAATCTTCCCCTAGGGTGTCACGTTTGCCCTAAAGGTAGCGCTGACTTAACAGCTATCCTCAGGGATCCTGCAG